>NW_016804499.1:78835-90826 GCF_001698545.2 Rhinopithecus bieti
AAAAAAAAAAAAAAAAAAAAAAAGATTGGTTCTGATTCACAGTCTATAATGCTTCCTCTACCAACTTCCCACTAAAGTAGCTATAGACACACTGGAAAGTATACACACAAACACACACACACACACACACACAGAGTACGTTGAGCTACTAGTAAAAATCCCTTTAAGAACCTTGAAAATAGAATCATAAAGGAATTTTCACTAGTAGGTCAATGTAACTGAATTGCAGAACTCAAATTGTAGTGTTGCATGCATATGTCTCCCATGGAAACCAAGCAAACAAGCCAGCCTTAAAGAAGATACAAGTATGTTTCATTCTTTTCCCACAGTGTTCCCCTAACTCAGAAACACAAGATTCGTACTAAATAGAAACTGGGCAACTGTGTCCTTCCTGAATAGAAGCCTCCTTCTGAGAAAGCCAGACTCTTGCTCTTACCATGATCATAATCACCCCACCTTCCCCTGACTTCTATTAGATCTTTCTACATCTCGTCCCACTCTCAGAAACAACGGGGCAATTGGGCAGTGAGAGAGTGTGTGCACAGCGTGCGTGTTGGGAATCACAGAAAGAAAGAAGGAAGCCAACCCCCACAGCCCAGCGGCTTTTAGGAGACACAGCACTCGTCAGTAGAAAGTTATCAGAAGAGTTAGGGACTGAAAATTCCTGGCAATTATCCAACATGAACACCGGAAATAGCCTAAATATGCAGTAATTATAAAATGTTTATATATGGTATTTAAATATAGTGGGTAGTATGTGACATTAAAATTAGATTTTTGATAAAATGTGATGAGAAAGCTCAGACACACAGCCTTCATGCAATTTTGTTGAAAATATAGTGAATATGCTGTTACAACTCATCCATACCCAGGTTTCCATGACTTCAAACTTTGTGTTCTTTTTCTGCTACGTCCGTAAGAGTATTTAGAGACACAAGATGGCTAATCATAGAATCTGGGGGAAATTAGCAATATTTAAAGAGCAGATCAAGAAAGAGGAACTACTTAAGACAACAAAAGGAGGTATAAGAATGTGCAGGCCAGGCATGGTGGCTCACGCCTGAAATCCCAGCGGTCTGGGAGGCTGAGGCGGGCAGAGCACCTGAGGTCAGGAGTTTGAGACCAGCCTGGCCAACGTGGTGAAACATTGTCTCTACTAAAAATACAAAAATTAGCCAGGTATGGTGGCGGGCGCCTGTAATCCTAGCTGTTGGGGAGGTCAAGGCAGGAGAATCGCTTCAACCTGGGAGGCAGAGGTTGCAGTGAGTCAAGATCCTGCCATTGGACTCCAGCCTGGGCAACAAGAGCAAAACTCCATCTCAAAAACAAACGAACAATGTGCATGGAGGAGTTTTAAGAAAGAGCGAGTCAAATCTAGGAGAGGCCAGCTTTGATTAGAGGTGATCATTCATCATAGGCCTTTTGGAGAAGATTGGTGATGTGTATCCAAAAAGTTTCAGTGGAATTGTGGAAAAGATAAGTGTGATGGAGTAGTGAGTTGTGAACTAAATGGAAGGTAGAGAAGGGGAGACAATGAGGACAGACTTCTCTTTTAAAAGGCCAGAAAAAACAGAAATGGAAAGGGATGAGAATGCAGGTGGGAGATGAGCCAGACAAACTAGAAAATGAGGTGAGACCAAAGGACAAGGTGGCCCTTTAGCACAAGACCCACGGGAGTCCTTATAAACTAAAGGGTAGGAACCAGGGGCTGAGTAGAGGTTGAGAACACAGAGGAAAGGACATTCCAAGATTTCTTAGTAGCTGAGTGAGGAGAGGACCCTTAGCACAGGTAGAGGAGCACGGCATGAACAGACAGAGGAGTCTGAGAGCAGAGGAAACAGAGAAGACGACTGTCCCGGGACCAGATGTGCAGCAGGCGATGGGCAGGCAGGCGGGGGGTTCAGGCAGGACTCATAAGCTGTCAGTGCATGGAGGGGCAAGCTGGCTGGCTGCGTATTTGTGTGAATGCAGTTATTACAAAATCCACATACAGATTTTACTTTTCAAAGAACTATAACACACAGAACACCAAAACTGCCCACAATAAAGCCATCTGTTTTAGACAACTTAGAAAATACTTAAGCATATGGCCGTGTTCTTCATTATGAAGAATAGACCTTTACTGTATAAGTCTGAAATTCTGAGCTGCCTTTGAATGGGCTCCATGATATGCCCTGAAAGCTACTTTAAAAAATAAACCTCTAATGTACATTTGCTTGTTTGTCTTCTGTTTCTTTTTCATAAAAGTGGACTACAGAAGACAATTCCAGTCACCATAATTTGAGTGATTTGAAAGCTAGATGAATAGGAGTTTCCTGCACCGTCTCATAACATTACATTTGCCCAGAAAACTGCTTAAACTTGACTTCAGACTGTTACTACACTCTGCTTCTATAATGGATCAGTTCTCTGGTGTATGTGAAATTCTAAGATGCTTGCATAAGATTTCATCCTATTCATTCTTATATGAACTTCATGATATGATGATATAAAAATGTAATCAGATAAAAATCTCCAGGCAAATTACTTCCTAAGTGACAAATCACTAGAAAGTGAGAATTGTTATAATTCCAAGTCTTATAACTTGGAAGCACCTCCAGGGATGTGCTTTCAGGAACAAACAAAGGTGGATCTACTGTGGTCCAGTGTAAGCAGAGGAAAGACCTGTGTCTGAGCCAGAAGCCACGTTAGAGAGTCTCCCTAAGGGCAGCCTGGCAGTCTTGACCCTTAAACGCCACAACATCTTTGTAAGTTAACATTTGCTTCACGTGTACTTATTTTCTAGGCCTCAAATATAAAATGATTCAGTAGCTTCAATGACACTCAGCTTTCTCTCCTCAGAGTAGCTTGCTATTGCACATACTTTGAGTAAATTGCACCCATGATGCTCATTTCCCTCTGTCAGTTTTCCCTCAAAACCATAAATGAAGTACCCGTGCCTACAATTTCAGCAGGGCAGATGGCAATGATTCAACTCTTGCAGCAAAATTAATTTGGCCTTGAATCCCCACTTCCCTCCCTGCCATGGGGCAGATATCATATTGGGACACGTGGTGTAGGTCTATGAGTCAGTCAAGGCATCTCTAAAATGAAGGTCAACACAGTCTTCCCATAACCGCAATGAGGATATGTAATCAAAGCATCTGAGCAGTCTCTGGCACAAAGTAGGTGGTAGATAAATGGCAGCCACCACTAACTGAAGGTTCTCAGCCAGTGTTTAAATGAACAATGCTGGCAGGCAGGCTTGGCTCAGGAGCCTGAGGGCACCTATGGTCCAAAGCCACCACAGCCCAATCCCTGCTCTCCACTCCGTCCCAACACATACATCCAACGCTTGCAACACACACACTCTGAAGCAAAGGTATGAGCTAAAACGAACATTAATATGCTTTAGCGTTGCTTCTCTTTTGAATTTGGCACACCGCTATGCTTTGTGGTTGTTCCAGTTTACCCATGTTGGATTATCTACTTTTGCTTTAAGTGTCTGTTTGCCAAAACTCCCCTAAAATTATCTTAGGGGAAAGGCATCGAATGTGTATTCAGGTCAAATCCATAAGCAAGTCATTCATGTAAACTTAAATCCTTCATAAAGAGCTTACCAAGCTTATAAAAATATTCAGATCAGTGGTGTTTATGAGGCTGTCCCTTAAAAATACACATGAGAACATAAATGCAATGTCGGGAATTCTGTCGTTTGTGCAGAAGTTAAAAGAGGTCCTATGCTGCGGCCCCACACATGTGCTAAGGACACAAGAGGACTGAGAAAATTAGCACATGCAAAGTTAACCAACAAGGTGTCTTAAGAAACAACTGCATTTTGCCCAATAAAATTTCTCTTTTGAGAGAAATAAGAGCAAAATAGGGTAATTTCATTTTTCTTATTTGCCATAATTTATATAATACTGGCAAACATTTCAATGGAGCATTCTCCGTTTCCATAGGCGGAGGATTTTTTCTTTTATATTCCTTGGGGCATCTTATAAGGCATTACAATCACTTTGTATGGCTTGTGGCTTTCTTTACACTAACTACAAACTCCACCTTGCCAGAAGTGTGTGCCAAATAGTAATGTTCACTTGTTAAAATTAAATAAAGAAATGCCGTAGACACATTGATAGTTAAAATTTTATGAAAACAAAACTTAAGAAGCACATTTACTTTAAACTTACAATAGCAGCTTATTTTTTGTTTTCCCCGAACATACGTCAAATACAAAGTTCAGACAAAAGACCTTAATGTTTATTTATTACATGGAGGGACCAGTGGTTAATGGTTCTTCATTTTTAATACAATTGATAAAAAATATGCCATAATATATAATAAAATATTAGATGTACTGTTAAACGTATATAGAAAAATCTTCACACATTTCAAGATTTTGAATACATTGCGTATTTCTACATGATTAGTTCTGTCATTATTTAAATTAGCTTTGCTCTTAAATGTCAGGTATTACCTTTGAGTTAAAATGCTGGAAATAAAACAGACCCCCTAATTGGATAACATCCAGGAGACAGGTAAAAGCAAGACACTCATTCAATTTATTCCATAAATGTTGATTGAGCCCTCATATATAATGGAGAGTGGGATACAGCAGTGATCACGGATCTTGTGGCATACTGAGGGATAGATAATAAAAATAATCAGGCTGCATGTACACACATTCCATAAAGAAAATAAAGAGGGAGGAGATAAATGTCAGAATGAAAGGGTTTATACAAAAAGTGAAAGGTTTTTTTTTGTTTTGTTTTGTTTTCTTTTCTTTTTTTTTTTTTTTTTTTGAGACGCAGTCTTGCTCTGTTGCCCAGGCTGGAGAGCACTGGCGTTATCTCTCATTGCAGGCTCCACCTCCTGGGTTCACGCCATTCTCCTGCCTCAGGTTCCTGAGGAGCTGGGACTACAGGCGCCTACCACCACGCCCGGCTAATTTTTGGTATTTTTAGTAGAGATGGGATTTCACCATGTTAGCCAGGATGGTCTCGATCTCCTGACCTGATGATTCGCCCGCCTTGGCCTCCCAAAGTGCTGGGATTACAGGCATGAGCCACCGCGCCCGGCCAAAAGTTTTTTAATGTAAGCAATATTTTTTGTTTTTTGTTTTTTTGCAAAGGTGATGGATGAACTGTAATCTGAGGTTTGACTTCATGGTTGTTCTTTCACTCATTCTAAGTTAGCTACACCCCCTCCAACTGGCTGCTGTTAGTTAGAGAAATATTCATTCTTCATTTAAGACCTTAGGCAGAAGCTCCCCAGGCTTCCTTTTCTGGTTCAGTTTGCATTTCAGGGGAGAGCACTGGGATGGTGAGAAAGCTACAGAAACTAGTGCCTACACGTGTCGACTTGAGTCACGGTTCAGGAGGTCACAGATCTTCAGGGCTTGGCCCTCAGGGGCATTCCTGGCTGACCACTGCAGGGGGACCAGGTGTGCTGGAGGCGGTGGCAGCTGCTGGGGATCTCTACTCGACTCCACGTTCAGCGGCGTCATGTTCACAGCTTGGCATCGCCCATGGTAGGAGTATTTATGCCATGAATATCAGTAAATACTACAATCCAGATCTTTCCTCCATTACTATCTGGTTATTACAAATTTGCAGTGCACTAGTGGGTGGAACGTATTTTTGGTGACTATCTTAGCAGCTGGATAGGCTCAGTTCAATCAAGCACATGAAACAGGCTTAAAATAGGAGGCTATGAAAATCTGGGCCCAATAAATCAACTATAGAAAAAAGCAGTTCACAGTGACTCCACCTAGGTAGCCCCCTCAACAATCAGACTTCCATTTTATGCTAAGTTGAGCATTTTTTCCTTTTAGTACTCAGTTTTTAGGAAAAGGAATAACTGAAAATGAAAAAAACTGAAAGCAAGAGCTGATGAAAAATATCACGTCCGGGCCATTTTCTGCACACTTGGCAAAATACCCCGTCCTCTCGGTAGGATATGCCTGCCAAGAGGAGCAGCCATCACAACACTGAGATGTTCTTGCTGGAGCAAGGAGATTAAAGGCATAAATAGAAAGGTTCTCAACAGCAAGAACTTAAAATGCTGTCACTGAGGAGGAAACACAATTAAACTGAACACCTTTTTGAATTAGTCCTTCTATTTCCTGAGGTTTTATCATATATGTCTAAGCAACTATGTAGTCTAACAGAGAAACAGACACTTCCTGCCATACAACCTCTTCCTATCTCCTTCTGCGAAAGGAAGACTACAAAGGTCTTACTCGTTACTTTGTTTCACGTAGTGGCCACAAGGGCCAAGGAGGGGCCTCGCGTTTCTGATATGGGTCACACGGGGGAGAAGGGGGCCAGCTGCACACTTCCTGGATGTCTTCGCTTCGCATCCTCTGTTTTCTCGGGAGACTGGCAGCCACTTTCCCATGTAATCTGATTCGTCTTTCAAATCTTTCAGAGGTCAGAGTTTTGCTTTTTTTTTTCTATTTTTTTTTTATTATTATTTTTTAAAGGTGACCCCTTTGGAAGCTCAAGTTCTTGGCTCAATGAAACCTCCAAGGGGGACTCTGATTTACGCACAGAACTTGAAATGGGTTAGATGGGATACTTAGCAGGATGCAGTTTCCAGGTCTGTTTAAAGGAGACAGGCTGCAGCACAGGCGGTGGGTGGGGGTCGCCTTGGCTCCCCCAGGCCATCGGAGAGGGGCTGATGTAACAGCTCTGTGACAGCCAAGCCTTTTCTTCAGATTCATGCTTTTTACTGATAAATATTGTGAACATTACATTCACACAAAAGAATGTCTGACTAATCTCTTGGCACAGAGCAGAATCCCTGAGTTTTAAATTTGAACCAGTTGAAAAGCAATCAATACACATTTAAAGAATGCAGCAAATACCAGACTTTAAAGTCTATATATATAGTGTTTTCAAATTTGAGGCATTTAATCGTACCTAAAATGAAAGGTAAAGCGTTCTTAGACAAACTACAGAATTTTCCTCTCTCTGTGGTTTTCCAGTAGTCCAGCTCAAAGCAAGCTAGACTAGCGCTGTCTACAACTTGTAAGCTTTTCTGGGGTTGATAACTATAGCAGACTTGCTTTATTTTATACTCTATTTGCTTTAAGTCAAATTGGAGATATAAAAACTGTATTTGTAGGGGAATAAAATGTGTAGAAAGACGGCAGGAGACCAAACCCAAAGAACTTAGACATGGATTAATGTATGTAGTCTAAGGAAGATTCAAAATTTCATAAGCATCCCCTTCCTTAATAACAATACCACATATTGCTGTGGCGGCCCCCCATTCATAAGGCAGCCTTGCAGCTGGGATCTCACAAGTTAACAATACATGGGGGCTCACACATGCCATTACGAAAGAAAGGATGAAGTCTCTGGCTTTGAGTAAGTATCAGTTTCCATATTACAGAAAGGGAAACGGGAACTAGGAGGGAAAACCAGAAGCCTTCAAATCAAAGGAGGCTCCATGGACTCTGACTCCAGAGTATACTGCCATCTAAGAAAACGTTTCATCAAGTCTGTCAAACAGACAGAAGTCTTACCAAAGTCAAAACAGAGGCAAGGCCGCTCCAAGCAAAGAGGGGCTGTTGGATACTCACTGCACTCACGTGCCAGCTTAGGTCTCTCACTGACAAGCTCGCTTGATTTATTGTATTTTTGTACTGTGACTTCCCTCTTTCACCAAGCACTCTGCACTTCCCTTTTGAGGGGAGGGAGCCAGAGTTTTATTTTATTTTTTTTTAATGTCCAGTTCTTAAACAGTGCCTGGCACATAAATATTATAAATAAAATAAACACAAAAGATTTGTTGTAAATGAATAAATGTTATAAATGTGGAACAAATGATTTAGCCATTCAGATCCCAGGCCTTCATGCCATCACATCCTGTTCCACAGGTACGCATTAAGTTCAGATTTTTCTGAATCTAACATTATAATAGCCAAAAGTTCCCCTTATTTATTAGTGACCTAAAGAGATTTGTGGCCATCTTCCTTGGAGCATCCATTTCTCCCGAATGTTACCGGCCAAGACATCTCTTCCCAGGCAGTGATTCAAAGAAGAGGAACATTTGGAACTAGCCTATGAAGCATTTGGGATGAAAGGTGCAGAGTAATACAAGTCTACTCACGGTGTCCAGAGTCAAACATTTCCCTGTCCTATTTGTGCAAAACTTTTACAACACTTCACCTTCATCCCTGTTTAATGGTTTAATTCAAATGCATTCACGGGAGAGAGAAACAAAGATTTTTTGGTTTGTCTCAGTGCTGACTCAAAATGATTTACAGTACTTCGCTGAGGTTTTGGCTGACTGTGGTCTCCCAGCTGCTGTTGTAAAGGTATCCACGCATCAGTCTTTATGTAAACACTCACAGCATTAACCACAGCTGCAATATAAATTAGAGCCATAGAAAACACTCTTGTTTATGTGATGAGCTGGAGAATCTCAACTCACTCCCCTTCTGAAATGGAGAACTCAATAAAAGAAATTAGAGAATTGTGTGAGTGAGCTGCAAATGGGCACAGATCCTATGAAGGTGTTAGGGTGCTGCATGCATGGGTACCCTACATATGCTGTTGTGATTCAGGCAATTCAGAATCTACCAATTCCAGACCAGCGCAAAGAAACGGAATTATTTTGATCAGATTCAGACATGTTTTCCCGTATCTTTAAGTAAGATTGTAATATTTGAACAAAATGTTCTTGCCAAGTGCTTACTGTAAACAAAAATTTTGCATTTCAAAAGTGGCATGTTGAGACCATCTCAAAAAAGGAGTGAGTAGAAAATCACATCCACACAGCCTTTGAGGGGCTGAGAAGTTACTGGCAAGACTGTGAGAGGAAAATGCCTCTACCACCCTCTGGGGCCTCAGGACAGATGCTGCTATCTGGCCATCCTCTCCCATAATTGACTCTTTTCCAGTGTTTAATGGAGTCTGATATAATAGAGCCGATGGACGGAATGTGAGCATGTGTATGCTTGACCTGAGGGAGACCTTGGGTTTATAGAAGCAGGAGTGGTGGGAGATGCGTTGTTATTTCCTGATCCTCCTTTTTGATGCTGTGAACAACAATAAAATTCTAAGGTCTCCACGAGACTGAATGGACCCCCTCTCAGCCCAGGAGGCCCAAAGACACCTAAAAAACCAGTTCAGACCATGAAGGGAAGGTGAGGTCCAACATGCCTCATTATACCCTCTTTCCTTTGGAGTTCAGGCACCACGGACCAGCATGAACATTAAAACAGAGAGCCTAAGACGGACAGAACAGACTTTTTTGTGGCAATAAGATACCAAATTCCAACCTGCCTTTGGTATAGCATCACATGACAGACTGTAGGCCTTGAGGTAAATCTAAGTATTTTACCTTGAAATATATTTATCTGACATCTCTTGAAATGGCCCTGCAAAGCTGTCTCTTGTGGGAGGAAATTTACATTCTTTAGAGAAGCTCCTTTTCTTACTAGGTCTCTTTGGAGAGTCTGACATCCTTTACGATCCCATAAAGGACATTAGCATCTACTGTCTCTGAAGCCTGCTACCTGGGGACTTCATCTGCATGACAAGAACTTGGCTTCCACAACTCCCACCCTCTTACCTTAACTAAAGCTGATTTCAACTCTTCAGGCAGAGCTTAACCCTTTCAACCAATTGCCAATCAGGAAATCTTTAAATCCACGTATGACGTGGATGTTCCCCCTTTCTGGGCTGGCCAATGTACACCTTACATGTATCAATTTATGTCTTTGCTTATAGCTTCGGTCCCCTAAAATGTGTAAAATCAAGCTGTAACCTAACCAGTTTGGGCACATGTTCTCAGGACCTCCTGAGGTTGTGTCATGGGACATGATCCCTAAGCTTGGCAAAAACAAACCTCTAAATTGATTGAGACCAATTTCAGATACTTTTTGGTTTACAATACCATGGATAAAACCTACATGATCTGGTCACATTTGTTTCATGAGTCTCTCTCTATCCTTTGAAGAGAGTAAAATAACTAAAACATCTTGTCAAAAACAAATACATAGGCAGTTATTAAAGATAAAATTTTTTTGAAATTCTGTTTTAAAGGCAAATGTGTCTTAAATTTAGAGAAAGAGGTCTTTGATGTCTCTATAGGTAAACTCCTATTGTTTGTCTAAAAGCACCATGGTATGACATACCAATGGTATCCTTGATTTTTCTAAGCCTTTTAGTTTAAAATAAATAAAGAATAGCTTATTTTAAATGGTAGAATTTTACATTTACTATTCTAGACTGCAATTATAAAATTAAGAACTCTGATATATAACTCTATTAGGTACAAGTCACTCATGATTTGGTAGGATCTCAATTGAATGATAATTCTTCCTACTCTCTTTATCTGTCATCCAGATATCTAAATATCTATCTACTTATAATTTTAATAGCCTCTAGAACTTAATACTTTCAAAGGATTTTTCCTTATTACACAAGTAACATATATTCACTTAATCATAAGTAATTCCACCAGACAGAAATTAACCACTGTTAACATGTTGGTACATATCCTTCAGGACTTCTTTCTGTTCTCTTTCCCTCTCATTCTCTCTCTCTCTCTCTCTGTCTCTCTGTGTGTGTATGTGTGTGTGTGTGAGAGAGAGAGAGCGAGAAAGAGGGAGAGAGAGAAAGCTCACAGACTGCAATGTAACAGACTTAACTTCTTGTAATAAAATAATTTCAGGGCACCCCATGTTCTTAAAAAATACATGTGTAACGGCCGCCAACCATTTCAATGCATGAATGTTCCTTAATTTATTTAGCTAGATCCTCTGAGTTGGGCACAGTCTGTTTCTGTCCTTTTTGGTTGTTTAATAATAACGCTGTGAATACGGCTGCCCCTTTACACATCCGTAGATATGGATATATCTTCAGATCAAGACATAGTGAAAGAATGGCCTTGCTCATGACTCTTCTTCTTTTTTTTTTTGAGATGGAGTCTCACTCTGTTGCCCAGGCTGGAGTGCCGTGGTACAATCTCAGCTCACTGCAAGCTCCACCTTCCGGGTTCATGCCATTCTCCTGCCTCAACCTCCCAAGTAGCTGGGACGACAGCGGCCCGCCACCATGCTCGGCTAATTTTTTGTATTTTTAGTAGATATGGGGTTTCACCGTGTTAGCCAGGATGGTCTCGATCTCCTGACCTTGTGATCCGCCCGCCTCGGCCTCCCAAAGTGCTGGGATTACAGGCGTGAGCCACCGTGTGCGGCCAGCTTATGACTTTTCAAACTTATAACTAAAAATGTCTTTGGAAAATTGTATTAGGTTCTAAGTTGAACCTTATGAAATTGGTGGTATTTGAGTATTTCTGCCTACAAAACAACAATGTCATATGACTAAACATACTATATAAGCAGAACACTTTTTGAGAGACTTAATAGCTTCACATCCAGCCTGGGCAACATGACAAAACCCCACCTTTACAAACAATACAAAAATTAGCAGGGTATTGTGGCACATGCCTGTGGTCCTAGCTACTGGGGAGGCTGAGGTGGCAGGATCAACTGAGCCTGGGAAGTGGAGCCTGCATGAGCCATGACTTTACCACTGCACTCCAGCCTGGGTGACAGAGGAAGGCTCTGTCTCAAAAACAAAACAAAACAAAACACCCCACATCATCACATAGCCATGAATTCTCCACCTGCTTAGAAAATACGTATCGAGTAGTTCCCATAATCTAAGCAGCATGTCAGTCACTGTGTTTCCGGGGATGAGCAAACCACCCACGGTCCTACCTTTCTGCAGTTACGTCCAGAGCAGAAGAGATACAATAATGACAAGCAGTGACGTGATTGAAAATTACAGTAAGTTTGTTTTTTTCTTGTATATTTGTTTGAGTTCTTTGTAGGTTCTGGATATTAGCCCTTTGTCAGATGAGTAGATTGCAAAAATTTTCTCCCATTCTGTAGGTTGCCTGTTCACTCTGATGGTAGTTTCTTTTGCTGTGCAGAAGCTCTTTAGTTTAATTAGATCCCATTTGTCAATTTTGGCTTTTGCTGCCGTTGCT
>NW_016804499.1:90852-203784 GCF_001698545.2 Rhinopithecus bieti
AATCTTTCTGTGATTTTTGTCACTGTTATCCTAAAACCTCCCATATTGTTTAGTTTTTCTCATTTCTGAAACACATATACCCATAAGTATTCTTCTGTAGCTACTTTCATGTAATATTAAAATATTGATGATCTTAAAGTTCTTCAGTAGTACCAATTATATCCTATTTTGAATTATTTTAGAATAAATCTTAATATCTGGTTCTATCTGAATTTTTTCCAAAAAGATGGTCTTATGTCAATCTTGAAATGGATAAGGCTTCCTTTATGGGATGCCATGTGCTGTAAATTTTTTAAAGTGTTTGGTGATTGAAAAAAATATATATTCTTACATTTTGGTATATTCTAAATATATGTCCATTCAATCAAACTTTATGTTGTATTCTATTCAAATCTCCTTTATTTTTCAGATTTCTGTCTGCTTGGTTGGTGTATCAATTATTGAGAGAAATTTGATAGATTTTCCAACAGTGATGATGGATTTGTCAATTTCTTGTCTTTGGTCATTTTTCACTTTATATACTTTGTATACTTATATTAAAGCATACAAATTTTGAATTATAACAATCTAATGATGTCTTTATCTTTTGTATTTTGTTCGTCTTTAATCTATTTTGTCAATTATCAACATAGTCATTCTAATTCACTTTTTATTAGAATTTTTTTGGTGTATGTATATTTTCTTTCAGTGACTTTAATGCTCTTAATATACTTCTGTGTTAAGAGTTTCTGTTATAATTAACATATCCTTGCATGTTTTTCCCTTTCTTTCTCTAAGCAATAAAAATCTTTATTTTGTGGAAAAAAAGAAAAAAGAAAAAAAGAAAATTACAGTAAGTTTTAGGAAGTAAAAGAAAAGGAAAAGCCAGGCATGGTGGCTCAAGTCTATAATCCCAGCACTTGGGGAGGCAGAGGCAGGAAAATCACTTGAGCCCAGGAGTTCAAGACCAGTTTGGGCAACATAGGGAGACTCCATCTTTACAAAATAATTTTAAAAATTACCCGGGTGTGGTGGTGCAAGCCTGAAATCCCAGCTACTCAGGAGGCTGAGGCAGGAAAATCACTTGAGCCCAGGAGGTCAAGGCTGCAATGAGCTAAGATTGCACCACTGCATTCCAGCCTGGGCAGCAGAGCCAGATCCCTTCTCTAAAAAAGGTTAAAAAAAATACGAAAAGTAAAGGAGAGAACACTCTAAGTTGCAAAGGGACTTAGGGAAGCGGCATTTAGGCATAACAGAGTGGAGGAGAGGCATTCTAGGCTGAGCAAACAGGAGGGTGAGGACCCTGGAGGCAAACAACCCTATTAGCCCATATAAGCTCTCCTTGGAAAAAAGGGAAGAACAGCCAAAACACGGTAACCAGGGACAAGGCTACAAGGCTGGAGATTAGAGTGGACAATTAACTTTTCACATAGTTACCAATTTAATGGGTTAAAAAAAAAAAGATATCTAGTTTTTTCCTTAACTTACATTGTTTTATCCCAATGATAACTGAACTGAACTTTTACATTACATTGGCCACTTAAAATTCCGTTTAATTTCTTATTTTTGTCTTTTCTCCATTTTTCCATTGGAGTAATTTTCTTCTTCATTTCTAAGATTACATATTAGAAATAATATTTTTTCATTTATTTTGCAATATGTTTCTTAACTTGTTACTTGTTATTTGCCTTTTAACAGAGAGTTAATTATCTGTCCATTATGAAAGTTACTGTGGTGCATGCTACACAGAGTCCCGCTACCATGGGAATACACTACATCAGACATCCCATTTTCCATCAATTTGGGGTGATGGAATTGCACCTCCTCTATATCCATCCATACACTTGCTGGAGGAATTTAAGAACCCTGTACACTATCACTGTGCCAGGCAGACGTGTCATGGAAAGAATCCTTTCATGGGTTCGAATGAAGGGGCAGTGACATGGTTTGGCTGTGTCCCCACCCAAATCTCACCTTGAATTGTAGTAATCCCCACGTGTCAAGGTCGGGGCCAGGTGGAGATAATTTAAACATGTGGGTGGATTCTCCCTAACTGTTCTCATGGTAGTGAATACGTCTCATGAGATCTGATGGTTTTATAAAGGGGAGTTCCCCTGCACAAGCTCTCTCTTGCCTGCTGCCATGTAAGACGTGTCTTGCTTCCCCGTCGCTTTTTGCTGTGATTGTGAGGCCTCCCCAGTCATGTGAAACTGTGAGTCAATTAACCTCTTTCTGTTATAAATTACCAAGTCCAGGTATGTCTTTATTTGCAGCATGAGAACAGACTAATACAGGTGGTACCTCAGGTGAACAGATGGCATGATGCCGCTATTTTTCAATATTTGAAACAATTTCAGTCTATCAAAATATTTCTGACTTTATTAGCTTTTATATGCCACCAATGAGATTCCATTAAAGTGTTTTCATATGAAAAATGGAGTGTTAATTGAAAACTTGTCATGTTCTAAAAACTATGGAGGTAGTGATTACTGTAATTTTCCCAGCACATGAGTGACGATGGGCAGGCATTGTGAGGCCTCCACATCCAGGAGTGAGGTTAAGTCCCTCCCTGCAAGTCATCACCAGGAGCAGAAGCAGGTCAATGACTGTGCTCAAGCCCTGCAGCTCCAGGTGCTCGATCACACTCCTGTGGCTCTCATGGTGAGCAAATTCAGTGGAAAAGTATGAAAGACGGCTTTGCAATACCACTCCCACCCGAAGTCAGGCAGAAAACCCATTTTCATTCCTATTTTTAAATTTCAGAGAGCATTTGTTGATATGCTAAGGAATTTCGGCTGATCTCAGGTCAGTAACTTGAACTGTGTGAAAAGAATTAGAAAAGAGGAGGGTGAGGAATTGTCAGTATTGTGTGTGTGTGTGTGTGTGTGTGTGTGTGTGTGTGTGTGTGTGTGTATTAGGCTCCTTGGGCAGAGCCAAGAGCACTGAAGCCTAAACACCTGGAATAAGGGCTTTTTTTTTGGGTTTTTTTTTTTTTGAGATGGAGTCTCGCTCTGTCTCCCTGTGCAGTGGTGTGATCTTGGCTCACTGCAAGCTCGCCTCCCGGGTTCATGCCATTCTCCTGCCTCAGCCTCCTGAGTAGCTGGGACTACAGGTGCCCGCCACCACACCCAGCTAATTTTTTGTATTTTTAGTAGAGACAGGATTTCACCATGTTAGCCAGGATGGTCTCGATCTCCTGACCTCGTGATCCACCAACCTTGGCCTCCCAAAGTGCTGGGATTACAGGTGTGAGCCACCATGCCTGGCCAAGGGGCTTAATTTAATACCTTGCTCTTTGCTTCTCTTGAGACCTGACCCAGTAGGACAATTTCACTTTTGTGAAATTGTAACTTACCATGTGGCAGATACTATTCTAAGGCTTTACAAATACTAACTCATTTTATTTAATCCTCATGTCTATTACATAAGACAAGGACTATTACTATATCCACTTTACAGATGTGGGGACCGAGGCCACAGAGGCCACAGAGGTTAACTGACTTGCCCAGGATCACACAATCATGAAGCAGAAAAGCCAGGATTCCCATGCAGGACATCTGGCTGTGATATCTGTGCTCTAATCACTATGCTACAGCGTTGTTTCTCTGATCAAACTGTTCCTGTTTTCGTCCTTACCTAATTCCATTAAACTATACAGATAGCTGTTACCATTTTTTAAAATGTCATGTTTTGGCCGGGTGCGGTGGCTCAAGCCTGTAATCCCAGCACTTTGGGAGGCCGAGACGGGTGGATCACGAGGTCAGGAGATGGAGACCATCCTGGCTAACACGGTAAAACCCCGTCTCTACTAAAAAAATACAAGAAACTAGCCGGGCGAGGTAGCGGGCGCCTGTAGTCCCAGCTACTCAGGAGGCTGAGGCAGGAGAATGGTGTAAACCTGGGAGGCGGAGCTTGCAGTGAGCTGAGATCCGGCCACTGCACTCCAGCCTGGGCGACAGAGCGAGACTCCGTCTCAAAAAAAAAAAAAAAAAAAAGTCATGTTTTGTATCTGAGGAGAATATCATGGTAGAATTCCTGGTTTTCTTCTTGGGAAAAGTATGTTGTGGGAGACCCACAGAAAATGTTCTCCGCGATGCCACACATGATTATGAATAGAAATATTTGCTTGCCTGGAAGAAGCCTGAATTGTTTCACAGTAATGAACAAAGAGGAAGGTAACTGCTTTCAGACTGTAACTGCCCAGAAGAGCAGTTAGGCAGCTGAGAGCTACTCAGGGGGAGAATTAGGAGTTGGGGATGAAAATAACAACACAGGTAGATTTTGTTCCCTTTAAAGAAGATCTGCCTAACAAACAGAATTGGATGACAACTCTCTATTGTTTGAGAAAAGACTCTGTTTCTGACGCTGTAGATAAAATTGAGCACAGAGGTGGAAGGACTGGTCACAATGCCCTTTCAAGTCTTGAGAACCTAAGATTTTATGAAAAAGAGATTCTAGTGTGCATAAAAGAAACTGGCTGGATTAGAACCATGAACAAATCTTGGCTTCTAGCGAGGCAAACTTTGCTCACCAAGAGCAAATGGGGCAACTGCTGAAGTGCCAGTACTCTTAATTCTGCTGCCAGTGGGCCGAGCATGCCACATTGTTCACTCCACCTTCTCTCATCTGCAGCACGTCCACGGCCCCTGCTCCTGCCTTGCCAGCAGCAACGCTCCTGCAGTGGCTGGAGTAACCGTCACCTGCCTCACGTGCGGCTTTCTTGAACCCGCGTTTACTTGGAAGGACATTCCCAAACTTTCAGTACTGTCATTTTTCTTATGACTTTTGAAGAAAGATTTGATAGTGGGCCATAATGGGAAGCAATTTATTAAAAATGGCATTCTCAAAACTGTCTTTTCTACACAGGGTCACGGGTTGATATCTTTGGAGATACCTTGGGAAGTCTTTGTATAGGAACCAAAATTCTAACTACTTTTCAAAGCAAGAGAAGCAATGGTTTGTGGAGGTCACTATTAGGGCTGTGAGCATGCATCTGCCTTCCCAGCAGTTTCTAGAACGAAATGTGATGCTTTCTTTCGCAAAGCATGAATGCTTCTCCTTGAGGCCTTGCCTTACTTTCTGGTCAGCATAGTTTTAGCATCTGAGTTCTGAAATTGCAATGTCTCAACTTCTTTTTTTATAAAAAGTAATGCAAACTTTACAGCTCATAAACCTTCATGGGATTTACAAAGGTGGAGCTTGTCTTGGAATGTCTCCTGGAGTCTGGCCTCATTGAGGTTACCTTTTAACATACTCCTCTGAAAATTTTTTTAAAAAAGGGAAAAAAAAAAAAGTCTTAGGAAACCATAGAATGGAGGCTTTGCAACAACCAGGCTGTGGCAAGTTCTTGGTCCGGGGCTACAGATGCGAAAATCTTGCCTACCACTGTCTCTTCATTTTTGCTGATGTGCTAGTTGGCTAATTCTTCTGGATGGGGGATGTTAAGGGCCTGGAAGATAAGTTGTAAGAGTTCTGCCAAAACTAAAAGGCCTGGGGCTAGAATTCCAGTGCTTGAATGTAGGAAGGAAACAGTCAGATGTCATGTCATCGCTTCAGGACAGGCAATCAAAAACGTAGCCCTGTGGAATACATCTTTGCTAGAGATAAGAAAACAAAATATTGAAGGCTCAATTTTGCTGGGTTCTGTTTCGAAGACAAAATGGTGGGACTGTGCAGATAAACCAGCAAGTGCTCCTACCAGTGTGCAGCTGGTCTGGCAGGAATCCTGCAGTGAAAGCAGGCTCAGGGCATTATGCTAGAGCCCTTCAGCTACTGACTCCCCCCTGTGAATCCCCCCATGACTTCTTCCCTTACGGCCCTGGAGATCTGCACAGTTTTTACGCTTGTTTAGAATTTTTATTTTAAGTCTACTCTGGTTCTTCCACAATGACAACTCCTACAACAGACTATCCAGCTTACTGTCATCAAGAGGAATGAATATTTAGTTTATGAAGAGTAAACTATTTACTAGAAAATTACATGTAATGACCAGGAGATGGCACAAAATTAAACACAGCTCCTCGAAATAGTTCAGTGGAGACGTTAATGCCAGGAACTACTATGTGAATGAATGGAGAGTGACCTCCCTTGGGTTTAGTACTTTACAGATTTCGGGGTTCTTTCCTAGCAAACACAAGAAGGTTTCATGAAATCTTCTTGATTTTGAGTCTGGCATCTTAACTGGGGCATCCTAAACCCTTTGGAGATATGTTCTTTGGAGCAGCTTGTGCATGTGACATCTCACATGTCCCAGGCCCATAATACTGGTGGTGAGTTTCATACAGGAAGGATGAGGTTCATGTTCATCCTGTGGCTGGGATTTGACAGATTATTGGGAAGTCTCACAGATTTGCCTAAACTCTGTATGTTATTTCCCCTATGTACAGAGCTAGTTCATTATGTCTTTGTGCTCTATGTAACAGGTGAAAGCAATGAAAAAACAGACCCTATATTAAAACATCAAGCTGGATTCCCACAAAATTGGATTTTTTCTTCATTCCTCTCATTCCCTAATGTTTTGTCCCCCAAATTTGGGAATTTTCTTCTAAGCGCCTAATCCCCCAGTGCCACTTCTAGTCTCTCCTAAGCAACCCAGGATGTCCTAAGAGCCCTCTTCACAGCTTCTTCCCTGACATTTTGCTGAGTTATGCTCTATGTTCCCACAGCCTTTGCCTGGGCTTGTGGTTATCTAGGAACATGATAAATTAAGTTTTCCTTAAAAAACTTAATTTAATTTATTAAACTTAATTTAACGTTTAAGGAAAACGTTAAAGTTTTCCTTAAAAAACTGTTTTAATTCAACCAGTTCTGACACAAATGGTGGGTTTCAGAGAATGGAGTAGAGATGAGAGAAATGGCTTTTAGCTAGAAATTATGCAGGTGACTTTCATATAAGTCATCTACATAGAAGGCATGTCTTGCCTCTAATGTGCAAATAATTTAGCATCTGAAATGGCATGTAAAGATCTCATTCTAGATTCAATTCCACTCTGATTCATCAGAATGGGAAGTAAGGCATTGTGGCGTAACAACTGGGACCAGAAGACCTGAGGTTACATCTCAATTCATCCCACAGAACTAACTGGGACTGAGGCTATTGGTCTTAGACCTCTTATCTGTGAGATGGGGTTATTGCTAAGACTGATTTCCTATGTTTCTTTGCAAAACTTGAAATAATTGTGTGAAGAGTACTTTGCAAAGAGATAAGTGCTACAGAAGTATAAAGTAGTAGACAAAAGCTAATATATTAGGTATCTAATAGGTATTAATAGCAGCAAGGTCTGACCACAAGCAAACACCTATTTTAAGCACTGACTTCTGCCAAAAATCCAGAGCTAGATGGAGGAAGGAAGGGCTCATAAATCAGTCTCCTTAAGAGGCCTCCTTAGGAAGTCTGCAAAGATTTAGTATTTTTAGCTTGCAGTTTTAATTAGATTTGAGCAATTCCAGAAAAATACTGAAAATTAATTATTTAGGCTTTACCTGTCATGAATAAAATATATTGTTCTAATAGATGATTACAAACATACTGAAAGGTTCTTCATGACCAGAAAAAAAAGGAGAATATTCAATGGATTTTATAAATTAATTTCTGTTGAACAATGAAGATGACTTTTCAAAAAGCACATTTCTTTAACATGAAAGAGATAACTAGGTAACAATTATTCACACTTTATAAGTAAGTTTACAATAGGCCGAGCGCAGTGGCTCATGCCTGTAATCCCATCACTTTAGGAGGCCGAGGCGGGCAGATCACAAGGTCAGGAGATTGAGACCATCCTGGCTAACACAGTAAAACCCCCTCTCTGCTAAAAATCCAAAAAATTAGCCAGGTGTGGTGGCATATGCCTGTAGTCCCAGCTACTTGGGAGGCTGAGGCAGGAGAATCACTTGAACCCAGGGAAGCAGAGGTTGCAGTGAGGTGAGATCGTGCTACTGCACTCCTGCCTGGGCGACAGAGCAAGATTCTGTCTCCAAAAAAAAAAAAAGTAAGTTTACATTCTTAACATGGTTTCAAGAAACAATTCTTTAAAAACTGAGAGTTTCCATAAATCTTATATTTTGGGTTGTACCAAAATTTTAATTCTGAGGCATTATTTAGCTCATGGATATATGTCAATGGAATAGCTGGAACTGACAATGAAGATGCAAAAAAAGTTACATTATCTACTACAAAAGTGTCTAATAAAAAATGTATACTTGTGAGAGGCCTGTAGTTTGCTAGTTCAACCATTGTGGAAGACAGTGTGGCCATTCCTCAAGGATCTAGAACCAGAAACATCATTTGACCCAGCAATCCCATTACTGGGTATAGGTATATACCCAAAGGATTACAAATCATTCTACTATCAAGACACATGCACACGTATGTTTACTGCAGCACTATTTACAATAGCAAAGACTTGGAGCCAGCCCAAATACCCATCAATGATAGACTGGATAAAGAAAATGTGGCACATATACACCATGGTATACTATGCAGCCATAAAAAAGAATGACTTCATGTCCTTTGCAGGGACATGGAAGAAGCTGGAAGACATCATCCTCAGCAAACTAACACAGGAACAGAAAACCAAACACCACATGTTCTCACTCATAAGTGGGAATTGAACAATAAGAACACACGGACACAGGGAGGGGAACATCACACACCGGGGCCTGTTGGGGGTTAGGAGGCAAGGGGAGGGATAGCATTAGGACAAATACCGAATGCACGGGGAGCTTAAAACCTAGATGACGAGTTGATAGGTGCAGCAAACCACNAAGCTGGAAGACATCATCCTCAGCAAACTAACACAGGAACAGAAAACCACACACCAGAGGCTCTCCCTCTTAAGGGGGAATTGAACAATAAGAACACACGGACACAGGGAGGGGAACATCACACACCGGGGCCTGTTGGGGTTAGGAGGCAAGGGGAGGGATAGCATTAGGACAAATACCGAATGCACGGGGAGCTTAAAACCTAGATGACGAGTTGATAGGTGCAGCAAACCACGTTGGCACATGTATTCCTATGTAACAAACCTGCAAATTCTGCACATGTATCCCATAACTTAAAGTAAAATAAAATAAAATAAAAATGCTTCAGCAGAGGCAGTGTGACATATGACTGTGTTAGTTCATTATTATCTATACTCTAGGGACATATATATGACTATGTTAGTTCCTTATTATCTATAGTCTGGGCACAGTGAGAAACAAACTCCAGGGAGTGGTTAGCCAGCCTTTCCTACAAAAAACCACACTCCAGAGGAGGCTTTGGCCATCTTTATCTCTGATGAGTGCACGGATTTGTTATTTATTAAAATAAATGTTAAAGTGAGTGTTCATTGGTGATTGCTGATATTCAAGATGTGTGAATTAGTGAGTACCTCATAAAGCCCTGGCATGAATAGGTAATAAAAATCAAGTGAGCTCTTTCTCTTCACCCTAACACACTGGCACCTTTTGGTTAAGTACAGTGATTCCATAAGGGTGAAGGGTCTAGCTACTGATTTCCCAGGATCAGTGCTACACGGATGCCAACAACAACATAACCAAATCTCACCTGCAAAAAATCCTAGCGTTCTCCTCCAGCGAACACTTTACATAAGGTATCCTTGTAGTTCTTGCTAGAACTAGGATCAGGACTTTATGAAGAATATAGGACAGGATGCATTACTGCTTCTGTGCCTGCTGATAATATTCACATGTCTAAAAGAATTCAGGCCGGGCGCAGCTGCTCATGCCTATAATCCTAGCACTTTGGGAGGCCAAGGAGGGCGGCTCGCAAGGTCAAGAGATTGAGACCATCCTGGCCAACATGGTGAAACCCCACCTCTACTAAAAAGACAAAAATTAGCTGGGTATGGTGGCGCACGCCCGTAGTCCCAGCTACTTGGGAGGCTGAGGCAGAAGAATCGCTTGAACCCAGGAGGCAGAGGTTGTAGTGAGCTGAGATCACACCATTGCACTCCAGCCTGGTGACAGAGCAAGGCTCCATCTCAAAAAAAAAAAAAAAAAAAAAGAATTCAGTCTGAGATATATTTTCATGGTTACCCATTACCGTAGCAAGGTTATAGAGAGAATATATATAGCTCTGCATTTCTTCTAAATAACAAGGATTTTGGGTATTTACTAAAAATAACTTAATTGTACATGACCAAATTTGCTGGGGTTTACTTAGAGCATTACAACATTGATGTGAAAATATCAATTGTCTCAAAATTTAAACATCTAAACATAAGGGACTTCCATTTTTGTCAGTATGGCCAACTAGATACCCTAAACAGTTGTCCCAACTAAAAAAATGAAAAAAATGTTGGGGTCGATATTTTTTAGACATTTAAGTGCATCGGTGACTGAAAGTGGGAATCCTTAGAGAGAGTAAGGAATCCTTAGAGGACAAAAAATAAGTTAACGGTAGGCTCACACTCTGGAAGTGTCTTCCCTTTCCCTTGTGATATTAGATAATAATATTACATAACAAGAGTTACCTTGTTCCATTTCATATTTTGGAATACCCAAAATCCTTGTTATTTAGAAGAAATGCAAGCTATATATATATTCTCTCTGTAACCTTGCTACGGTAATGGGTAACCATGAAAATATATCTCAGACTGAATTCTTTTTCTTTTTTTTTTTTTTTGAGATGGAGCCTTGCTCTGTTGCCAGGCTGGAGTGTAACAGCATGATCTCAGTTCACTGCAACCTCTGCCTCCTGGGTTCAAGCGATTCTTCTGCCTCAGCCTCCCGAGTAGCTGGGACTACAGGCATGCGCCACCATGCCCAACTCATTTTTAAAGAGTTATCTTGTTATGTAATATTAGATATTAATATAGAACACTATTAGATATTAGATAATAATACAGATTATTAGATAATAATACAGAACACTCTGAGATGATTATCAATCCCTGCTTACACCCCAAGTAGACAGTACAAATGAAGACATCTGAATAATGAAGTTGGGACCTTAAATGATTGCTCGTTTAGTATGGATTTTTTTTTTTTTCTTTTTTTTTTTTTTTGAGACGGAGTCTCGCTCTGTCGCCTGGGCTGGAGTGCAGTGGCCGGATCTCAGCTCACTGCAAGCTCCGCCTCCCGGGTTTACGCCATTCTCCTGCCTCAGCCTCCCGAGTAGCTGGGACTACAGGCGCCCGCCACCTCGCCCGGCTAGTTTTTTGTATTTTTTAGTAGAGACGGCATTTCACCATGTTAGCCAGGATGGTCTCGATCTCCTGACCTCGTGATCCACCCGTCTCGGCCTCCCAAAGTGCTGGGATTACAGGCTTGAGCCACCGCGCCCGGCTAGTATGGATTTTAACTGGAAATGAACCCCACACAAATTCACACATCCTATATGATCTGAAAAGATTCTACCTGAGAATTCATTTTAAAGTGCTACCAGGTTGGTAGAGTCCCTCAATTGCCTAGTAGAAGCAAACACATTCTTTTAAAAAGGAATATATTTTCATTCTAAGCCTCTATGTATTTCTCCAAAACAAATTTTCCAGGAATAAGAGATGAAATAACAGTAAGAAAACATTCAAGAACCCAAAGAAACATCATTGGAAACCAAAAGTCACAACTGAGAGTTATTGGAATTACTAGACTCAGAATATAAAACAAATTGGTTTCATGTATTTAAATAAAGAAAAATGAAGGTTGACATGTGAATAGGAAGGAAAAGACCAAAATCTCTGATACGGTTTGGAAGGAAAAGACCAAAATGACTGATACGGTTTGGCTCTGTGTCCCCACCCAAATCTCATCTTGTAGCTCCCATAATTCCCACATGTTGTGGGAGGGACCCAGTGGGAGATGACTGAATCATGGGGCCGCGTCTTTCCCGTGCTGTTCTCATGATAGTGAATGGGTCTCACAAGATCTGATGGTTTTAAAAACGGGAGTTTCTCTGCACACGTCTCTCTTCGCCTGCTGCCATCCGCATAAGATGTGACTTGCTCCTCCTTGCCTTCCGCCATGATCGTGATCCAGCCACGTGGAACTGTAAGTCCAATAAACCCTCTTTCTTTTGTAAATTTCCTAGTCTCTGCAATGTCTTTCTCAGCAGCATGAAAATGAACTAATTCAGTAAATTGCTACCAGTGGGGTGGGGCGCTGCTGAAAAGATATCCCAAAACGTGAAAGCCATTTCGGAACTGGGTAACACGCAGAGGTTGGAACAGCTTAGAGGGCTCAGAAGAAGATAGGAATATGTGGGAAAGTTTGGAACTCCCTCGAGACTCGTTGAACGGCTTTAACCAAAATGCTTATAATAATATGGGCAATGAAATCCAGGCTGAGGTGGTCTCAGATGGAGATGAGGAACTTGTGGGGAAACAGAGCAAAGATAACTCTTGTTATGTTTTAGCAAAGAGACTGGCAGCATTTTGCCCCTGCTCTAGAGATCTGTGGAACTTTGAACTTGAGAGAGATGATTTAGGGTATCTGGCGGAAGAAATTTCTTTAATTTTTTTTTTGTTTTGTTTTTTTTTTTGAGACGGAGTCTCACTCTGTCGCCCAGGCTGGAGTGCAGTGGCCGGATCTCAGCTCACTGCAAGCTCTGCCTCCCGGGTTCACACCATTCTCCTGCCTCAGCCTCCCATGTAGCTGGGACTACAGGCGCCCGCCACCTCGCCCGGCTAGTTTTCTGTATTTTTTAGTAGAGACGGGGTTTCACCGTGTTAGCCAGGATGGTCTCGATCTCCTGACCTCGTGATCCGCCCGTCTCGGCCTCCCAAAGTGCTGGGATTACAGGCTTGAGCCACCGCACCCGGCCAAGCAACAAAGTATTTAAGAGGTGACTTGGGTCCTGTAAAAGGCATTCAGTTTTAGAAGAGAAGCAGAGCATAAAAGTTCAGAAAATTTGCAGCCTGACAATGCAACAGAAAAGAAAACCCCATTTTCTGTGGAGAAACTCACGTCACCTGCAGAAATTTGCATAAGTAACGAGAGGCCAAATATTAATCCCCAAGACAATGGGAAAAATGTCTCTAGCGCATGTCAGAGTTCTTCCCGGCAGCCCCTCCCATCACAGGCCTGGAGGCCTAGGTAAAAGAAGTGATTTAGTGGGCCAGGCTCAGGGTGCCCATGCCGTGTGCAGCCTAGGGAATTGGTGCCCTGCGTCCCAGTCCCTCCAGCCGTGGCTAAAAGGAGCCAACATAGAGCCTGGCTTATGGCATCAGAGGGTGCAGGCTCCAAGCCTTGGCAACTTCCACGTGGTGTTGAGTAGTCTGCGAGTGCACAGAAGTAAAGAACCGGGGCTTGGCAACTTCCACCTAGATTTCAGAAGATGTATGGAAATGCCTGGATGACCAAGAAGAAGTTGGCTGTAGGGGCAAGGTCCTCATGGAGAACCTCTGCTTAGGGCAGTGAGGAAGAGAAATGTGGAGTCAGAGCCCTGACAGTCCTCCTGGAGAACCTCTGCTTAGGGCAGTGAGAAGGGAAATGTGGAGTCAGAGCCCTGACAGTCCCCTCATGGAGAACCTCTGCTTAGGGCATGAGGAAGGGAAATGTGGAGTCAGAGCCCCTGACATGTCTCATGGAGAACCTCTGCTTAGGGCAGTTGAGGAAGGGAAGTGGAGTCAGAGCCTGACAGTCCTCATGAAGACCTCTGCTAGGCAGTGAGGAAGGGAAATGTGGAGTCAGAGCCCTGACAGTCCTCAAGGAGAACCCTGCTTACGGCCGTGAGGAAGGAAATGTGGAGTAGAGCCCTGACAGTCCTCCTGGAGAACCTCTGCTTAGGGCAGTGAGGAAGGGAAATGTGGAGTCAGAGCCCTGACAGTCCTCAAGGAGAACCTCTGCTACGGCCGTGAGGAAGGGAAATGTGGAGTCAGAGCCCTGACAGTCCTCCTGGAGAACCTCTGCTTAGGGCAGTGAGGAAGGGAAATGTGGAGTCAGAGCCCTGACAGTCCTCAAGGAGAACCTCTGCTTAGAGGCAGTGAGGAAGGGAAATTGTGGAGTCAGAGCCCTGACAGTCTCCTGGAGAACCTCTGCTTAGGGCAGTGAGGAAGGGGAAATGTGGAGTCAGAGCCCTGACAGTCCTCAAGGAGAACCCTCGCTACGGCCGTGAGGAAGGAAATGTGGAGTCAGAAGCCCCTGACAGTCCTCCTGGAACCTCTGCTTAGGGCAGTGAGGAAGGGAATGTGGAGTCGAGCCCTGACAGTTCCTCAAGGAGAACCTCTGCTAGGCGTGGAGGAAGGGAATGTGGAGTCAGAGCCCTGACCAGTCCTCCAATGGAAACCTCTGCTTAGGGCATGAGGAAGGGAATGTGAATCAGAGCCCTGACAGTCCTCAAGGAGACACCTCTGCTTAGGGCAGTGAGGAAGGGAAATGTGGAGTCAGAGCCCGACAGTCCTCCCTGGAGAACCTTCTGCTTAGGGCAGTGAGGAAGGGAAATGTGGAGTCAGAGCGCTGACAGTCCTCCTGGAGAAGCCTCTGCTTATGGGCAGTGAGAAGGGAAGTGGAGTCAGAGCCCTGACGTCCTCCGAGAGACCTCTGCTTAGGCCAGTGAGGAAGGGAAACGTGGAGACAAGCCTGACAACCATCATGAGAACCTCTGCTAGGGCATGTGAGAAGGAAACGTGGAGTCAGAGCCTCTGACGTCCTCATGGAGAACCTCTGCTTAAGGCTAGTGAGGAAGGGAAATGTGGAGTCAGAGCCTGACAGTCCTACAAGGGAACCTCTGCTAGGGCAGTGAGGAAGGGAAATGTGGAGTCAGAGCCCCTGACAGGTCCTCCCTGGAGAACCTCTGCTACGGCCGTGAGGAAGGGAAGATGTGGAAGTCAGAGCCCTGACAGTCCTCCTGGAGAACCTCTGCGTAGGGGGCAGTGAGGAAGGGAAATGTGGAGTCAGAGCCTGACAGTCCTCCTGGAGAACCCTGCTACGGCCGTGAGGAAGGGAAACGTGGAGTCAGAGCCCTGACAGTCCTCCCTGGAGAACCTCTGCTATGGCCGTGAGGAAGGAAATGTGGAGTCCAGAGCCCTGACAGTCCTCCTGGAGTACCTCTGCTTAGGCAGTGAGGAAGGGAAATTGTGGAGTCAGAGCCGCTGACAGTCCTCAAGGAGAAAAGCCTCTGGCTTAGGGGCAGTGAGGAAGGAACTGTGGAGTCAGAGCCGCCTGAGCAGTCCTCCTGGAGAAGCCTCTGCTACGGATCGTGAGGAAGGAAATGTGGAGTCAGAGGCCCTGACAGTCCTCCTGGAAACCTCTGGCTTAGGGCCGTGAGGAAGGGAATGGGAGCAGAGGCCCTGACAGTCCTCCTGAGACCCTCTGGCCTAGCGGCCGTGGGAAAGGATCATGTGGAGTCAGAGCCCTGAGCGGTCCTCCGGAGTACGCTCTGCTTAGGCAGTAGAAGGGAAATGTGGAAGTCAGAGCCGTGAGCAGTCCTCAAGGAGAACCTCTGCTACGGCCGTGAGGAAGGGAAATGTGGAGTCAGAGCCCTGACAGTCCTCCTGAGAACTCGCTTAGGGCAGTGAGGAAGGGAGATTGTGGAGTCAGAGCCCTGACAGTCCTCCTGGAGAACCTCTGCTACGGCCCGTGAGGAAGGGAAATGTGAGTCAGAGCCCTGACCACAACAGTCCCTATTGGGGCGCCACCTAGTGGAGCTGTGAGAAGAGGGCCACTGCCATCCTCCAGACCCCAGAACGGTAGATCCACCAACAGCTTGCATCATGCGTCCGGAAAAGCTGCAGACACTCCAGCCGGTGAAAGCAGCCAAGAGGGAGGCTGTACCCTGCAACGCCACAGGAATGGAGTTACCCAAGGCCATGGGAGACCACCTTTTGCATCAGTGTGACCTGGACGTGAGACATCGAGTCACAGGAGACCATTTTGGAGCTTTAAGATTTGACTGCCCTGCTGGATTTCAGACTTGCATGGGGCCTGTAGCCCCTTTGTTTTGTCTAATTTCTCCCATTTGGAATGGCTTCATTTACCCATTGCCTTTACCCCCATTGTATCTAGGAAGTAACTAACTTGCTTTTGATTTTACAGGCCCATAAGCAGGAAGGAACTTGCCTTGTCTTGGATGATACTTTGGACTGTGGACTTTCGAGTTAATGCTGAAATGAGTTGAGACTTTGGGGGACTATTGGGAAGGCATGACTGTTTTGAAATGTGAAGATACGAGATTTGGGAGGGGCCAGGGGCAGAATGACATGGTTTGGTTCTGTGTCTCCACACAGAGATGTGTGAGAGTTGTGGGAGGGACCCGGTGGGAGATGATTGAATCATGGGGGCAGGTCTTTCCTGTGCTGCTCTCGTGATAGTGAATGGGTCTCATGAGATCCGATGGTTTTAAAACTGTGAGTTTCCCTGAACAAGCTCTCTCTGCCTGCCACCCTCCATGTATGATGTGACTTGCTCCTCCTTGCCTTCTGCCAGGATTGTGAGGCCTCCCCAGCCATGTGGAACTGTAAGTCCAATAAACCTCTTTCTTTTGTAAATTGCTTAATCTCGGGAATGTATTTATCAGCAGCATGAAGACAAACTAATACAATGACAAGCAAGAGGAGTTTTTTAAAGAACAAAAAATTAAATAAGAAATGAAAGGCCGGGCATGGTGGCTCACACCTGTAATCCCAGCACTTTGGGAGGTCGAGGCAGGTGAATCATGAGGTCAGGAGATAGAGACTATGGTGAAACCCCGTCTCCACTAAAAATACAAAAAATTAGCCAGGCGTGGTGGCAGACACCTGTAGTCCCAGCTACTCGGGAGGCTGAGGAGGAGAATGGTGTGAACCTGGGAGGCGGAGCTTGCAGTGAGCTGAGATTCCACCACTGCACTCCAGCCTGGGCGACAGAGCAAGACTCCGTCTCAAAAAAAAAAAAAAAGAAAAGAAATGAAAACATAAATATTTAAAACAAATACTCGGTAGATGAGACAATCATCAGTTTGGGCACAAGTGAAAGGGGATCAGGAAATGAAAGCCAAAAGAAATCATCCAAAATACAACATGAAGGACAGAGTTCCACCTTAATCAGAGTTTTAAAAAAGAAAGCATAAAAAGACAAAGAAAGAAACAATATTCGTTTGGATAATGTGTACCAATTTTTTCAGACTGATGAAAACACTGATTATTGAATTGTATTATGACAGTCATTGTAACACAAATAAGAATACAAAGAAATTGACACAGATATATATATTATATATCTTAGTGACAGATTAGATATATCTTAGTGACATGTATATATCTTAGCAACATATATACATATACATCATAGTAACATATTATATATATATATATGAAAGTAAAGAACACCAAAGACAAAGAAAATATCTTAAAATCAGCCTGACAGAAAAAGCAGATAGCCTAAAAGGAGGAAAAGTAGTGTGAACCCAACAGTAGAGGCAAGAGTGAGTAAAACAGTATCTTGAAATTGATGAGTGTCCACCTTCAGCCAAGATGAGCCATAAAATTCAGAATTATTCTCCCAACAGAGACAACCAAAAACAAAACAAATAAAAACATATCAAAGACAAATTTATGAAACAAGTATTTTCAAGACACTGAATTTCAGGCAACAAAAGACAGTGGTTCTTAAGGGGGGACAAAAAAAGAAGCACAGCTAACTGTTGCTACCAGATTCTTGCCATGAGATAATGTCCACAGGCAGTGCAGGGAGGGAAGAGGAAGCCAGGCAGAGCCCAGGGGACTCCCTCAGTAGAGGAGACAGAGCGAAGAATTCAGGGAGGGCAAGAATGCTACAATTCACGGGGAAGAATATTAGAGCATAGACATTAGCACAGAAGAAGGGCCCTGGAGATGTGTGAATTCAGCCAAGTAGTGACCAGTACATGCATGTGAGGAAACTACCTGAATCTGAGGAAGATGCTCTATGATTTTTAGTTGTTATTTTTTAGAGACAAGATCTCTCTCTGTCGCTCAGGCTGGAGTGCAGTGGTGCAGTCATAGCTCCTGTGCTCAGGGGATCCGCCCACCTCAGCTTCCCAAAGCGCTGGGATCACAGATGCGACCCACTGCACCAGACTCAAACGCTCTAAAAGACCCTCTGGTGCTTAAGAGAGAACAATGCCCACCTTTCTCACAGAGGAATACTGTCTATATTGAGCAGAATAATCAGAAGGGTCTTGCTTCAACAGTGGGGAAAAATTGCCCATAGATTGAAAATTGGTCTGGTCCTGCCTAACAAATGTTTAAACAAAACACCCCCAAGAGATGAAAACATTTCCAAATAACTTAACAGCATTTCAGAACCAAGCTTAAAAATATGTATAGGAATATAAAAATGTCTAGCACCCAACAAGGTAAAATTCACAAGCCAGGTATCCAGTAAAAATTTACCATGTATATAAAGAAGCAGAAAATATGACCCATAATTAGCAGAAAAAATCAAAATCTTCCCAGAACTGCCAAAGGTGTTCAAATTAGAAGGCAAGAAAATAAAAAATTATTATAACTGCATTCCATATGTTCAAAAAGTTAAGTAGATATAGAGAAGATATTAAAAGAAAAAATCGGATTTCTTGATATAATAACTATGATGCCTGAAATTGAAAACACACTGAATGGGGATTAACAGCAGATTAGACAATGCAAAAGAAAAGATTAGTGAACATGAAGATATAGCATCAGAAACTAACCAAAATGCAACACAGGAAAAACAGTCAATAAAAGTAAAGAGTATTACTGAGGTACAGGTGATGCCAAGTGGCACAGTATACATGTAACTGGACCCCAAATAATGGCAGAATATTTCTCAAATTTGAGGAAAACCATAATATATAGATTCAAGAAGCTCAATGAACTCTAGGAACAAGAAAGATAAAGAAAATCACACTATGGCATATCATAATTTAAATGCTCAAAATCCATGAAAAATGGAAAATCTTAATAGCAGCCGGAGCTCAAAGTCATGTTGCAGGCAGAGAAACAAAGATAGGATTGACAGCAGATATTTTATCAGAACCAATGAAGTGAGAGGACAGTGGAGCAACATTTTAAGAATACTAGGAGAAAAACAAAATATCTATCAATTTGTAATTTTTATACCCTACAAAATATCTTTCAAAATGAAAGGGATGACCACTGGGAAACTGTGATTCTCCCCCCACCCTGCAGCAACAAATCAGAGTGAGTCAGGCCTCCACTTCTCCCCTCCCTGGTGTTAGCAGGGTGCAGCAAGGAGCTGAGATTACATCTCCATTTGAAGACAATGAGATGGTGAGAGACAGTGCTCAATAGTCACTAAGACAGTGTCATCAGGGTTGAGGAGGAGCTGAACTTCCACCTCACCCATCTGCAATGAGGCAGTGTGAGTGAGCTCCACCCTGCTAGGTTGGTGCTGCCAGGCTTAGTGGAAAGCTGAACGTAGATACTCACTTGGCCCTTACACTACACCTCAATAGGAGAATTACTTGATTTAAAACAAGATTAAATAGTATCTAGAATCTCATAATACAATATCCAAAACATCCATGATACAATTAAAAATCACTCATCTTAACTAGAACCAGGAAAATTACAACTTGAGTAAGAAAGGGGCACTAACAGACACCGATCCTAAGATAATCACACACTGGAATTCTCTGGCAAGAATTTTAAAGCAGAAGTTGTACACATACTTCAACCAGCAATTATGAATTATCTTAAATAAAAAATGGAAAATTTTAATACAAAATAGAGTTATAAAAAACAACTAAACGGAACTTATGAAATAAAAAAGCTACAAATCCAAATTTTTGTTGTTGTTGTTGTTGTTTGCTTTTTGGTTTTGAGACAGAGTCTCTCTCTGTTGCAAAGGCTGGAGTGCAGTGGCGCTATCTAGGCTCACTGCAAACTCTGCCTCCTGGGTTCAAGCTATTCTCCTGCCTCAGCCTCCTGAGTAGCTGGGACTACAGATGACCACCACCACACCCAGCTAATTTTTTGCATTTTTAGTAGAGATGGGGTTTCACTGTGTTAGCCAGGATGGTGTCGATCTCCTGACCTCAGGATCCACCCGCCTCGGCCTCCCAAAGTGTTGGGATTACAGGCGTGACCCACCACGTCCGGCCTCAAATCCAAAATCTTTAAAACACTCTAGAAAGTTATAATAGTCGAATTGAGAGAGATGATAGAGGATAGAATCAATATGATGAACTTGAAGGGAAAAAAATCTGTAGAATTTACTCTAACCTGAAACAAAAAAGCAGAAAATAAAACTAAAATAACTACATGAATCAGATTTCAGAATAAATAATCTTTTGGGAAGAGAAAAAACACTGAAAGCAGCCCGAGAGAAATGACGCATTACTTCTAAGGGAACACCATTTCAAATTAGAATGAGTATCTCACCTAAAACCACGGAGGCCAGAAAAAAAGTGACACAATGTTTTTCAAGTTCAGTACTGAAAGAAAAGAACTGTCTGTTGTAAGTTTTTTGTCTTATAAAAGTATGTTTCAGGAATGAAGGGGAATAAAGAGGCTGCAAGTAAAAGATGGGCAAAGATGTGCCATGAAAAGTCAATCAAAGGTGAAGGCCAAAAACTACTTTCAACAGAAGAAAACTAAAATACTTTACCCACAGAATCTCTCAAAAGAATTGCTCTCAAAAAAGAGAGTTCTCTCTCAAAAAAGAAAGTCCTTCAGATGGAAGGAAATGATGCCAAATGAAACTGGGGTACAAAAGACAGAAAGGGCATTAGAAATGGTCACGACATAGGTAAGCAGACAGGATATTTTATGCATTAGGTAAATCTCTTTTGTTCAATCAAATATAATAACAATATATTATGGGCTTTATAACATATAAGGACAACGGATGTCATTAATATCACAATGGTGGAGAAGGGAGAAATGCTAGTATACTATTGCAAAGTTCATTACAAATGAAGTGGTTTAATATTACCTGAAGGCAGACCGTGGTAAGTTAAAGGTGAATCATATAAATCCAAAGAAACCCACTAAAATAATGAAACAAATGAGATAAAAATGAATTTTAAAAACACACATTACAAAAGAAGATAAGAAAAGATAAAAGAGAGAAAAGAACAGATAGTGCAAACAGAAAAAAACAGTGGATGACAGACCAGTTCAAACATATCAGTTATCACATTAAATAGAAATGCTTTCAAGTATGTGGAGGAGCACACCAAGATTTCTAAGACATAGGGAATTTTTTAGTTTTATTGCTAATCTGCATGTCTTAAAATAATTTCAACATATAATAAAAACTTAAATATACATGGATGAGTCAATACTATATTAAAATTATTGTAACTATACTCATGTATATGTGATTGAACTATCTTTATATTCTGATCAACAGCTCTTTATTTATCAAAGCTTCTTTATGAGATAAAATTAATTTCATTGACTTAGAAGATTTACTAGAGGATATGTGTTCCAAAAAAGTTCATGTGATGCATTTTTTTGGATTAATGCAATCTTGCACTACCAGCAAATGCCAAATAACCCTAATGAAATTTGACCTAGTGCTGAATTTGTTGCACTGATGATGTTTTAAGATTGATGCATTTTGTTTTCTTGCTTCTTGATTAGAATGGGTGTTGAGAGTCTGTGAGTGTGTTCACTAGTGAGGTTAGGACATGATAGAAATCACTTTGGGACAGACCAGAGATACTCGCTCGAGTGCTGTCAGGTACCCTGTGCAAATTTAAGCTTGCAAAGGGGAAAATGTCTGGAAACAGATACAAAACCACAGTTGATTCTTTTTCCAAACTGCCATATAATTTCATAATATTTCACAAAGATATGATCCTCTCTGTCAACTCACACTTACGATGGAGAATTTGATCTTAGATTGATTTTATAATGTGTGTGTGTTACAGAAATACAAATACACAAATACATTAAATGGTGTGTTTTGTATAGATACATACAGATGCATACCTCCACTTTCATAACATATATGTGAGGGTGTTATGGCCTGTTTATAACAGCCAGCCTTTTGTAAACAGGTTGCTTTTATGAAAGCATGTTTTTCTCCGCTCCAGAATAATAGATGAAATGTGTCCACCTCAAAGCAAGATCAGAAGTCCTTAAAATAAGGAGAATATTAGAACTCAGAGTATTCATCATACAGAGATGGTCATTTGTCGGTAAATCGAAACTGTAGTTATATCCATTTTGAGATAAAATTTCAGAGGAAGTAATTGTATACATTTTGAAGTTTTTAATTGGCTTATGACTGAGAAGTAGGAAACATTTTTTTCTCATTTCCTGCCAGTTTGTAGCAGTCTAAATCAATACTAATGCAGGATATGAGTGATGAGTCTATGTACATTTGCCCTTCACCTAATCAATGTAATACACCCTATAAAAACAAGAGCAATCAAACAAATTATATTAAAGCAACCTGAACGTGCTCAAGTAATGCTTTTAAAAAAGAGGTTGGGCTAAAGATCGCATTTCTTCTCAACATTCTTCCTAGGGATTCTCCGAGGGCTTTGTTCTGTAGCCCAGGGGTGACAGGAGAGCTCCAAGAACCTGGATTCCCACTCTCTGTCTACAAGCACAAAGTGAGGTCAGGGTGAAAGTCAGCCATTCTGGCGCCTGGGTCCCACGCAGCAGCCCTGCACCACCATACTTCTATATTCCATCTGGATAAACAATCTCAGAAATGCATTGAATTGGTTGTGACACCAGCCACAATTTGTTGGAAAATTATTGCATTCATACTACCAACAAGGCCAGCTTATGCAGAATATCTGAGGGAAATGCAGAGAGAAGGTGTTTTCTTCCCAGACCCTCTAAGGAGGCATTATCAGATACTTCAAAACAGGAGGGAAAATCATTCGGGAGACTGACACACAGTTGTGGCAAAGCGACGCCTCTCCTGTTTCTCAACTTATATCCTCCACAATGACAGCCAGTGATAACAAGATGTCTTTTCTGAACCATTGATCCATTTACACACACACTCATCTCAGGATTTCAAACACAAACCTGTCAAACATTTTCTTTTCCCCCTCCTCCCCTTTCCTCTTCCGTACCAAATCCGAGCTTCCTCGTACGGGCCTTATGCTGTTTAAACCGTATCTTCATCCACCGAGTTAGCTTCTCTCTCCCTTTCCTCAACATGGAATTAGACAATAAGTCTTGTTGATTTTACTCCCAAAATATTTCTTGAAGCAGTCTCCTTTTCTAAAATCCGTCTGCAATTGTATTAGTTTGGATTCTCATTGTTTTTCACATTGTTTTTGACAGACAGTAATCTGTCAAAGTTGATCATACAAATTGGGTCATTCTTGTTATACCCAACTAAAACAGTTGAGAAGCTGGGGGAAAAAAACACTCAGGGCATACAACATTTCTCCAAAAATGTAATTCTCTGCAAGTCCAGCCGCTGAAACTACCTGCTGTAACACGAAACTGGTTTTATCTAATATTTGCTGAAACCACCTGCTGCAATTCTATGACTAATTTTACTCACTGCTGTCAGTAACCAATCAGAACTTTCCAGCTTTCCAAAACATTACTAATACCAATGAACTTTCTCACAAGGCGATACATAACATTTCCCTTTTTCATAAAAACCTTCTCTTTGTTTCTCAGACATACCAAAGGCCATCTGGTCTGTGACGCTTCCCCGAATTGCAATTCTTGTATCCCAAATGAAATTTGATGATTACGTTGAGGGATTAATCTCTACATATTTTATTTAACTTTGACAAGTATCTGACCTTCTTTCTGCCTCCAATGCCCAAATCCCTTCTCACACACGTGCATATCCACACCCAAACACGTATGTGCACAAAAATTCACACCGTTGCCAGATAATGTTTCTAAAACATCGTCTGTTGTGTTGTCACCACTACTTAAAACCCTCAGTGGCTCCCTTCAACCGATAGGCTAAATTCTAAACTCCTATATATGATATCCAAGACTTTCCAAGTTCCTGGATTACTTTCCAAGGTCCACCCCTGGAGGAGTCCTTTCATCATTCTTTTGGGGACTACTTCTTTATATCTCATATTTATCTCTGTGACAGCTTCATCATATGTTATTACAGGATTTGTTGATAAGTCTCCCTGTCACCTTCAATTCTGAAATCCCCAAAGGCAGTGGACTACAGCTTACTTATCTATCATTCCCTGGAGGTAGCACACTTTCGGGACAGAGTGTGCCAAAATATTCAAGTAATATTTGCCAAATTAGTGAATGATTATGCGATATCAAACAGGAAAATGCTATGAAGAATTTATCACTGCCAAATATTATACATAATTATAACTGTTTGCCAAGTATAGGGCTTCTTAAATTGTGAAACTGTCTCCAAAACGTTATCTAATTTGGCCTCCACAATAGTTCTTGGGGAAAGTAATCATGATCTTGAGAACCTGTGGCTGCTTAGTGGTAGAGCGAAACCAGAATCTACTGCTCTGATCTCTCTACGGTAGAGCCCCCGAAACAAACAGTGAGGGGACAATTCCAATGTGTTACCACTGTGGTCACTGGTTCTTTTTTAAATCATTTTTTTCTTATTAGATTATAAGTTACACAGAGTAAAATTTTTGCATGTCTAATTTCTCAATTTTTTACAAATCCATACAGTCATCTAACTACCACTAATGTCAAAATGTAAAGTTCCATCGGCCCACCAAATTCTCTGTGGTCATTGTAGTCAGTCACTCCCCTGATCCTCCACCCCATGGTGAGCACTGATGCACTTTCTGCCCTTAGTGTTTCTCTAAGTATTGTAAATATAATCATATAGTATGTAGTATTCCAATACTGTCTGAATTCACTTAGCATAATGCTGAATTGAGATGCTCTTGCATGTACCCATGGTTTGTTGCTTTCTATTGTTGACTTATGTAATCCATCCAGGAACCAAGTCTGTTTATCCACTCACCAGCTGAAAGACATTGAAGTTGCTTCGAGTTGGGGCAATGATGAATAAAGCTGCTTTAAACATTTGCTTACAATTTTAAAGTCAAATTTTCACTTCACTGGAGGAAATATCACCCAGTGGGATTCCTGGGTCGAACAGTAAGTGTATGGTCAAATTTAAAATATGTTGAAAGATTATTTTTCAAAGTGTCTATATAATTGTACATTCCCACCAGAAATGTATTTGAATTCTAAGTGCTCTACATCTCTATATTTTCTCAGCACTTGGAATGCCTTCCCTCCCTCCCTCCCTCCCTTCCTCCCTTCCTTCCTTCCTCCCTCCCTCCCTCTCTCCCTCCCTCTCTCCCTCCCTTCCTTTTTTCATTCTAAGAAATATATACGAGTAATCTCCTATTTTTAACTTGCACTTCCCTAGTGACTGTGATGTTAAACATCTTTTCATGTGTTTATTCATCATCTGTGTATCTTCTTTGGTAAAGTGTCTATTCAAACTTTTTGCCCATTAAAAAAATGAGATGTTTTCTAAGTATTGAGTTTTGAGAGTTCTTCACAAATACTGGATACAAGTCCTTAATCAGATATATAGTTTGTAAATATTTTATTCCAATTTGTGGCTTGCCTTTTTATCATATTAACACTGGATTTTGAAGGGCAGAAGTTCTTTATTTTGATGAAGAGTAATTTATCCATTTTTTCTTTTATGAGTCATGATTTTGATGTTGTATTTAAGAGAACTTTGCCCTTCCCTAACCCAAGATTACAAACATTTTCTCCTATATTTTTTGCAAGAGTTTTATGGTTTCAGTCTTTGCATTCAGGTTCATGATTTGTTTTCAGTTAATTAGTTTTTGTATATGGAGCAAATTAAGAATGTAAGTTCTTTTATAATATAAAAAAGCACTATTGTTGAAAAGTGTGTTCTTTCTTCACAAAATTGTATTTGTATCTCTGTTTTTTTTTTGAGACAGAGTCTCCCTCTGTCTCCCAGGCTGGAGTGCAGTGGCACGATCTCAGCTCACTGCAACCTCTGACTTCCAGGTTCCCGCCATTCTCCTGCCTCAGCCTCCCGAGTAGCTGGGACTACAGGCGCCACCACCACGCCCAGCTAATTTTTTATATTTTTAGTAGAGACGGGGTTTCACTGTGTTGGCCAGGATGGTCTCCATCTCCTGACCTCATGATCCACCCACCTCGGCCTCCCAAAGTGCTGGGATTACAGGCGTGAGCCACTGTGCCCAGCCTGCGTTTGTATCTCTATGGAAAATCAAGTGGCCGTGCATGTCCGTGTGGGTCTATTTCTGCACTTTCTTATTCCTTCACCAATAGCAAACTGACTTGATTACTGTGATTTCATAATGCTGTGACGACCTCCTATTCACTTCATTAGTGGGGAAGGGATCCACTGCCCTAAACAGAATGACATGGTTGAACACATAACACACACACTAGGCAGATAGATGGGCAGCATTTTATTACCCAATCTTCTCACGACCCTGCGGGAGGACACTGCACACCACGCAGGGCCACACAGGGGTGCATTTGGGAACAGATGAACAAGCAGGGGCAGTAAGAGCGAGGCAGGCTTTGAATATCAACAGCACGGGGTGCCCCTGGTTACTATGTGAGGATGATACTGCCTTGTTTTAATGATTTGTGGCTGGCAGGGAACTCAAGTCTGTTAGACAGAGGACCAGGGGGTGTGCAGCTGGTCCGGCATGGGGTCACATCTACTGAAAGCAGGGAGCTCACAATATGGCCTTCAGGGTCCTTTGAGGCTTAAAAATGTAAGACAGCCTGTGAAATTTTAGGCCTTACACTATATAATTCAGTCTTTAAATCAGATAGTATAAATCTTCAAACTTTTATTTTTCATTTTCAAAATTACTTTAGCAATTGTAGTTTTTTTTTTCCATATATATTTTAGAGTCAGCTTGTTGATTTCTACAAAAATATTCTGCTGGGATTCTGACTAGAATTGTGTTGAACCTATAGATCAGTTTAGAGAGAAAGGACATTTTAACAACAGTGAGTCTTCCAGTCCATGAACACAATGTATCTCTGCATTTATTTAGGTTTTGTTTGATTTATTTCTGCAGCACATGGGTCTCGCATTGTTTTTAGATTTATATCAAAGTATTTTTTTGTATTATTGTACATAACATTGTGTTAAAAAATCTATTTCCAATTGTTGATTGCCAATATGTAGAAATATAATTTATTTTTGTATGTTGATCTTGCATTCTGTGATGTTGACTTTTTGAAATATTCTACATTGATGGTATCTCTGCATATTTATGTGGGTATGGGAATCATTCATACCTGGACAATAATGATGAGAAGAAGAGGGAGGAGGGGAAGGGAGAAGAAAAAGGGCCGAGCTCAAATGAGGGTGGCACTCAAAGTTCATTGCAGTCCACTGAAGTCCACTTTTGGGACTGGTTGCCATGGTGATGGCTGTGGCAGAAGCAAGTGGCCACAGGTCCCAGAGACAGGGGAGACCAGGAGGACCTGAAGCAACACATGAGAAGCATCTGACGCTAAAGAGAACAGAGAACTCAGAATGCAAGGCCTTCTTCTCTCATTTCTCTTTGATGTTAGCAATGTTTTCCTTGATCTCCCCAGAAGAGTATAAACTTCATGAGATTAAATATTTTCTGGGTTCATTAAAATTATTCTTGCACTTTAGATAATACATCAAAAATTGTTGCCAGTCAATAAATAGAAGGAAAGAAAGGGAAGAGGGAAAAGGAGGAGGAAGTAGAAAGAAAGAAGATAAGAGGAGGAGAAGGAAGAGGGTCACAAAAGGAAGAAAGAGGAGGCAAAGGAGAGGGACGTGGGGGTTGATTGACTTGAACAGCTCCAGGAGAACAAAAGTTTCCTTTCATTGTATTTTGTGCTGGAATTGAAATTGCGAGTTTAAACAGAAAGAGCTTCTAGAAATCGAGCCAAATTACATTCATAGCAAGATCAGCCTCAATCCCCATTGACAGAAAGGGCTTTGGGAAGAGCAGTCGAGGTTGGGCTCTGGTAGGAAGAAGAAAACAGAGGAGCAGGAGGGCAAGGAGACAGCCACTGGCACGGCCTGGTGTGCTCGCTCTGGGAGGCTGAGGCCCTGGAATCCAGTCTAGATGTTTTCTCTCTCGGTTACCTGTTACCTGAAGATTCTGAGGTGAGAGAGAGGTGATCATGCAGCCACTAGAATAAAGTGCTTGTATTTTAGTGTTTTGCTTCAATCTGCTTATTATAACATTTCAATTGTGTAAACAACTTTAGAGAGCGCATGCTTTGGAAGTAACCTGACCCCAAAATAAAAGCTCCATATTACGAGGAAGATTTCTGCTGACACAGGAGCCCTGTGTATGAGGAGAACGTCTGCTAACACAGGGATACCATGTAAGAAGATCTCTACTATATTTTTCACATTTCCACTTCCATTTTATCATAACATAAAAATTTCAAGTATAGAGGACTCCAATATTTCATTTCTACCTTTTGGATTAATGTTTTCTTAGTAAGTATTACCATTAGAATATTATCATGCTTGTTTTTATATGTCTTTCACATTATAGAATACTTCTTGAGAGCAAGGATTTAAATTTTGTTTGTTTTTAAGTTACCATATCCCTAGCACTAGAACGGTAGCTATAAATATAGCGGGGATCACCCCCACTACATAATAATAACATAATAATATGTTATTATTAAAAATAAATATTTGTTAGATGATGAATGAATAAAACTGAGCTGTGCTGTTCCTAAATCTCTGACATCCTTTCTTTGGGGAGGGAGCAGTCTCCTCTCTGCTGAAGTCCAATTTCCATTATTATTAGTATTTTATGGAACTCATATATGAGGCTTTGACTGACGTGGCTATCTGGAAATGAGTTTTCACCTGATTAGCCTTGTCTTGATCCAGTTTAATCCATGATTCTCAAAAAATGTCAATAGCCTAATAATAATACCCTTCAGTTGCTGATTACAAAATCAACATACAAAAATAAGTAGTGTTTCTATGTATTAACAAAAAAACTGTCCAAAAATAAATTAACAAAACAATTCTATTTATAATAGTATCAAAAAAATACTTAGGAATAAATTTAACCAGGAGAGGAAAGATCGGTACACTGAAAACTATAAAACATCAATTAAATAAATTGAAGACACTAATAAATGGAAAAGTATCCAATGTTCATGGACTACCAAAACTAATACTGTTAAAATCTCCCTATTACTCAAAGCCATCTACAGATTCAATGCAATCCCTCTCAAAATTCCAATGTCATTCTTCTTAGAAATTGAAAAAAAATCATCTTAAAATTAGTATGGAGCAACAAAAGACCCCAAACAGCTAAAGCAATCTTGAGCAAGGAAAAACAAGCCTGGAGGCATCACATTCCTTGATTTCAAAATATATTATAAAGTGATTGCAATCAAAACAGTATGGTATTGGCATAAAAACATCATCCAGGCCAGGCGCAGTGGCTCACGCCTATAATCCCAGCACTCTGGGAGGCCAAGGCAAGTGGATCACCTGAGGTCAGAAGTTCAAGACCAGCCTGGCTATGGTGAAACCCCATCTCTACTAAAAATACAAAAAATTAACTGGGTGTGGTGGTGCATGCCTGTAATTCCAGTTACTCAGGAGGCTGAGGCAGAAGAATCACTTGAACCTGGGAGGCGGAGGTTGCAGTGAGCCGAGATCGTGCCATTGTGCTCCAGCCTGGGCAACAAGAGCAAAACTCCATCTCAAAAAAAAAAAAAAAAAAAAATCATCCAATGGAACAGGATATATAGTCCAGAAATAAACCCAAGTATATATGGTCAATTGATTTTCAACAAAGGTGCCAAGAACACAAATGGGGAAAGGACAGTCTCCTCAATAAAAGATTTTGGGAGGTCAGGTGTGGCAGCTCACGCCTGTAATCCCAGCACTTTGGGAGGCTGAGGCAGGTGAATCATGAGGTCAGGAGTTCGAGACCAGCCTGGCCAGCATGGTAAAAGCCCATCTTTACTAAAAATACAAAAATTAGCCGGGCATGGTGGCATGAGCCTGTAATCTCGGCTACTCGGGGGGCTAAGGTAAGAGAATCACTTGACCCTGGGAGGCAGAGGTTGCAGTGAACCAAGATTGTGCCACTACACTCCAGCCTGGGCGACAGAGACTCTTGTCTCAAAAAAAAAAAAAAAAAAAAAAAAAAAAAAAAAAAAAAAGGGAAAGCTGGATTTCCACTTGCAGAAGAATGAAATTATACCCTTTTCTTATGCCATATAAAATCAACTGAAATGAATAAAAGACATAAATATAAGATCTGAAACTGTAAAGCTACTAGAAGAAAAAATAAGGAAAAAGCTCCACATAAGTCTGTGTAGTGATTTCTTGAATACAACTGCAAAAATACAGGCAACAAAAGCGAAAAACAGACAAATGAGATTGCATCAAACCAAAAAGCTTCTCCACAGCAAAGGAAACAGCTAACCCAGAGAAAAGACAACCCATGCATTGAGGGAAAATATTTGCAAATCATGCGTCTGATAAGGAGCTAATATCCAAAATATATAAGGAATTCAAGCAACTCAGTAGCAAGTATACAAATAACCTGATTAAAAATGGGCGAAGAATCTGAACAAACATTTCTCAGAAGAGATACGAATGGCCAACAGACATATGAAAAACTACTCAACATCTTCGATCATCAGGGAAATGCAAATTAAAACCACAGTGAAACACCGCTTCATACCTGTTAGAATGACTGTTATCAAAAAGATAAAAGATAACAAATGTTGGAGAGAATGTGGAGGAAAGGGAACACTTACACTCTGTGTGTGGGAATGTAAATTAGTACAGCCATTATGGAAAACAGTGTAGAGGTTCCTCAAAAACCTTTATGCATTCATCAACAGATGAATGAATAAATAACATGTGTTGTAAAAGTATATATAGAATGGAATACTATACTATACACTCTTTAAAAAGAGAATAATTTTGCCATTTGATATTAGGTAAAATAAGCCAGGCACAGAAAGACAACTACTGAATAAGTTTGCTTACATGTGGAATCGAAAAAAGTCCATCTCACAGAAACAAAGTAGAAAGGTTGCCATCAGAGGCTGGGAGAAGGGGAAGTTGAGGAGAGGGTAAAGGGAGGGGAGGTTGAGGAGAGGGATTTTAAAACATGCTGTCCAAAGGGTACAAAGTTTCAGTTAGACTGAAGACTAAGTGTTTGTAATCTATCACACTGCATGGTGACCATAAGTAATAATAATGTATTATATATTTCAAATTGGCTAAATGAATAGATTATTAACATTTTACCACAAAATAAGTTCACAAAGTAATGGATATATATACACACATATACATATACACACACACATACACACACACACGCACACACACACACGCACACACATATATATATATATTTTTTGTTTGTTTGTTTTTTGTTTGAGACGGAGTCTCGCTCTGTCGCCCAGGCTGGAGGGCAGTGGTGCCATCTTGGCTCACTGCAAGCTCCGCCTCCCGGGTTCACGCCATTCTCCTGCCTCAGCCTCCCAAGTAGCTGGGACCACAGGCGCCCATCACCACGCCCAGCTAGTTTTTTGTATTTTTAGTAGAGACAGGGTTTCACCGTGTTAGCCAGGATGGTCTTGATCTCCTGACCTCGTGATGCACCCGCCTCGGCCTCCCAAAGTGCTGGGATTACAGGCATGAGCCACCGCACCCGGGCAGTAATAGATATGTTAATTAGCTTGATTAGATCTTTCTACAAGGTATACATAGATCAAAACATCACACTGTATCCCATAAATATACACAATACTTATTTTTCAATTAAAAATAAATTTAAACAACAATAATGCCTGTCAGTTTTGCCTTAATAGATACAAAAAGCTACTTTTCTTAGAAGTGCATTCATGTATTTTGGGCAACCCATCATTTAAAATAACTGTTAAAATTATAAAAATATAGACATAGTCTAGGGTATAAACTTGGCCACTTTGATATAAATTGAAATACCAACTCTGAGAATTGCTTATTATTGAGTATAAAGTTTACTGGCACCGTTATAAAAGCATAATAAATTTTAAAATTACATCATTATTGAGAATGTTTACTACCATGACTCAAAGCTAATAATAAATAATTCCAAGAGTAAAATAAATGCCAGTGACCGTTACAATGTCTACCTATGTGTCCTCAGCAAAAATATGTATTAATGATTCAATCTTACAGGTGAAATGTATGCTTATTGGTGAAATGCATGCCACTAGCATATTGATTCAAATTTTTACACTAGTAACTCACAGAGCTGTTTTAAATGGTTTTCTATTTGTCTTTGGATTTCTCTTGTTTTGTTTTCAAACTCTTCACAGTAAAAGGTATATTTCCCTGCAGCTGAGTTCATGGAAAAGGGCAAGTGATTTTATAGAGATTTCATCAAAAACTTCACATTCTTTCTTTATTTTACGCTTACAATTATCTAAAGAAAGGCTCTTAAATAATTTAAATTTTGGATTATTTAATTATTTGAATTGAGAGAAATGTCACATGTCCAAGTTCATTAATAATACATCAAAAAAATCCTATGTAGACAATCCATGGTGAATAAGGTTGACATGAGATGTCTTATAACACATTCAACAAGACAATTTTTAAAACGGATTGTGTAGACTCTGCATCTCACTTGATCAGTTTCTCAGTACTGCGTGTGCCAGTACTTAATGAATACACCCAGCCTGGGTGACAGGGCAAGACTCCATCTCAAAAAAAAAAAAAAGAGATAATAACAGTAGAGCGTTCGTTTATTTTACACAAAATGTTAGTTAATTTTCCTCCTAACTCTTCCATCATGTTCCTCTTTCTTCTAAAGTTCTACAATGTAGAAAAGGTAATAAATAGTGAAAAATTAGCCAGGCGTGGGGTGGGCACCTGTAGTCCCAGCTACTCAGAAGGCTGAGCCAGGCGAATGGCGTGAACCCGGGAGGCGGAGCTTGCAGTGAGCAGAGATGACACCACTGTACTCCAGCCTGGGCAACAGAGCAAGACTCTGCCTCAAAGAATAAAATAAATATTAAACTGTGGTATATACATATGCTGGAATACTACTCAGCCATAAAAAGGAATGAATTAACAGCAATTGCAGTGAACTGGATGAGACTGGAGACTGTTACTCTAAGTGAAGTAACTCAGGAATGGAAAACCAAACATCGTATTTTCTTACTGATATGTGGGAGCTAAGCTATGAGGAACAAAGGCATCAGAATGATACAATGGACTTTGGGGACGAGTGGGAGGGGGCCAGGGACAAAAGACTACAAATATGGTTCAGTGTATACTGCTTGGGTGATGGGTGCACCAAAATCTCACAAATCACCGCTAAAGAACTTACTCATGTAGCCAAATATCACCTGTACCCCAATAACTTATGGAAAAATAAAATTAAAAACAAAAAATTTTAAAAAAAGAAAAAACAAATTTAAAAGACAGTCAGCTTATATAGAATATACATATTCTATGAGCTAGTGCCCAGGAGATTCTCATTTGTAATGCCACTGCCAGGTATGCTCTTAAGTTAGCAATAAATAAAGGCAGTTTTGCACCCTTTATTTATAGTGCTGGAAATCCAACTCCACAAAGAGAATTTGAGTTGAGTAAAAAAGGATTTTTTTTTCAAAAGTGATATAAGGCCACACTTATCCAACCTTAAGTGTTAAAGTCATTATAGCTAGATAGCTCTTATATCTAAGAGGAAACAAATTTAACCAAATAACAAAGAAACAGACACAAGGACTTTCCCTAGAGATCCAGTAATGAAAACACCTCACAAGTGTATACATCAGCATGGAAGAGTGTTGGCTTTCCCTGGAGGGTGTGTATAAATTCAGGTGAGCTGCCGCACTCCGTGGGCTCTGTATAAAGCCATCCAGAAATGCACCCCTGATTCTCACAACGTTCACAATTTTTTTTCCAAGCACCTGGGACCAAAGACTGTAATCAATTATATTAGCATGACAACAAATGCTTTTTATCATGAGATTCTACTGATCCTCAAAACTGCCACTGAATTAGAATTATTATTTCCAGGTGCTCCGTTCAATGAAAGAGTCTTAAAAATAATGCAAAATGATGGCGATCCCAGGCTACATCGGGAACAGGTTAAATACGCAGTCACAGCCCTTCTCCCATCCATTCTGCATCTCCCCTCCACTTGCCTGCAGCTTTTCCTGGGCACTCACTGCCCTCCCTCGGCTCCCCACAGCCTCATACTCACAACTGGCATTTTCCTTCCACACTTTCTCAATTGTCCCTTAACACTCTGGTGAGGGGACATCCCTAAAGCCTGGGGCCCCCAGAAGCTGCACACAGGGCTGTCTCTTTGCTCCTCAGTGTGGGGTTCATGGCCAAGTTTCCTCCAGTTCTATAGGTGTGATGTTTCCCCATCAACAGTCCCATCACTTCAGGTGACTTTACTTCATGTTGTTCTAGACCAGGCATTGTTGCCTCGTTCAGCTGCGCTACACTGCCCCCTCTTTCTTTGACTTTTCCTCTTACCAAGTACAGATTACTTTCTCCAAAAGCAAACTTTGAGTAGACATCCTGCGACGCAGTGTCATCTCAGTTTTTCAACTTGTAATTTCATCCCCAAGATAAATCCGTCATTTAACCTCTTTAAATGGAAGGATCATGGTTGCTAAGGCCCTTCCCAGTGATCACATACTGTGAGCCCGTGCTAGCATTGTGAGGGATGACTTTTCCCACTGAGCTATTGGTTGCAACAGCCCTGAAAGCTATATTCTGTCGTGAAATGCATACACCTCTATCATCTCATAAACTTGAAAAGACTAAAATTGGTCTGGGGCTATACATATACCCAGAATCATTCCTCCTGTCAAAATTAAACAGAAATATCTGGCCTGGTGTGGTAGCTCATGCCTGTAATCCCAGCACTTTGGGAGCCTGAGGTGGGTGGATCACGAGCTCAGGAGTTCGAGACCAGCCTAGCCAGCATGGTGAAACCCTGTCTCTACTAAAAACACAAAAATTAGCTGGGCATGGTGGCATGCTTCTGTAGTTCCAGCTACTTGGGAGGCTGAAGCAGGAGAATCTCTCGAACCTGGGAGGCAGAGGTTACACTGAGCCGAGATTGCACAACTGCACTCCAGCCGGGGGACATAGTGAGACATGATCTCAAAAGAAAAAGAAAAGAAATATTCTTAGAATCAGTTTGCTGTGAGATATTAGATAGCTCTTAAGACAGTGGCATTTACTCTCTAGACTAAAAACAATGTTTCCGTATCTTTGCCTAGGTGCAACAGAAAAGTCTCACCAAATACATATCAAATTTAAGGTCAAGACATTGAATAGATGCATAACATCTGGAAAAAGTTTAAAAAATGGTTTTCCACATTAGCTGGTTACATGAGATTACAATAAGGAAAAAACCTGAATTCACTTTCTGCATTTATCTTGTTTCTCCCAAATAGATGGCAGTACTTTTCCTACTGACTTAAGTCATGGTAGAGTGAAATAAAGAACATCTATAAATTAAGGTTAAACTGAGTCTTAAAACACATGGAATAATATTACCTTAACAAAAGCTATTTGTCAGTTATGCATTGGTATTGAGACATACACAGAGTTCATGCCTTACTCTGAAATGAAGATGACTGAACATTTTAGTAGACGCTAATTTAGGCTGTGATCTGCATTTTGAAGTCCTCCAAGACCTATACTTTCCACTTGAATTTTGTCTTTTCAGACTTATTCAGAATCTTTTCCAAGTAGAACCTGAAGTTTCACCACAATAAAAAGGAATGTGGGGCGGGGCGGGGTGGTAGTAGAAAGTGGAGAAAGAAGAAGAAAAAGATGTATCAGAGAGACAGGCTCTATAAGGTACTTAAGAAACCATCTTCCTGCCAGACCTCAAAGAAGGCTGCCTTGTGAATGAGTGAAGCTCATCTATGGGTATGAAAGGAAGAATTATTCAATCAGTGATGACAGAAAAATAGCCATTTGGGGAAAAAATCCACTTTTCAAAGTCTCTATACCAAATAAATTCCACATTAATTAAAGTGATTATTAAAGTGATTAACCTCCACATTAATTAAAGTGATTAAACATTTTAAATTATAAACATGAGCAAAAACTAGAGTACAATACATATCAACTCTGAGTGTATAGCACTGAAGCAATAAGAAAAAATAGGGACAATGGATTATAATATTTTTTAAAATTCAATGTAGGCCGGGTGAGGTGGCTCAAGCCTGTAATCCCAGCACTTTGGGAGGCCGAGACAGGCGGATCACGAGGTCAGGAGATCGAGACCATCCTGGCTAACACGGTGAAACCCCGTCTCTACTAAAAATACAAAAAACTAGCCGGGCGCGGTGGCGGCGCCTGTAGTCCCAGCTACTCGGGAGGCTGAGGCAGGAGAATGTGTAAACCCGGGAGGCGGAGCTTGCAGTGAGCTGAGATCCGGCCACTGCACTCCAGCCTGGGCGACAGAGCGAGACTCCGTCTAAAAAAAAAAAAAGAAAATTCAATGTAATAAAATTAACAAAATCAGCTCTTAACAATCAACCTTGTAAAATGTATTTGCAGAGAGTAATATCAGCGAATATTCTACAGAAATAAACACAAACAGTAAAACATGGAAAATATTTATCCTCACTATTTTATTTTTTTTCTTGAGACAGAGCCTCACTCTGTCGCCCAGGCTGGAGTGCAGTGGCACAATCTCGGCTCACTGCAAGCTCCACCTGTTGGTTCACGCCATTCTCCTGCCTCGGCCTCCCAAGTAGCTGGGACTACAGGTGCCTACCACCATGCCCGGCTAATATTTTGTGTTTTTAGTAGAGATGGGGTTTCACCGTGTTAGCCAGGATGGTCTTGATCTCCTGATCTCATGATTCACCCTCCTCGGCCTCCCAAAGTGCTGGGATTACAGGCGTGAGCCACTGCGCCCGGCCTATCTTCACTATTTTGAAAGAAGCATTGGGTAATTTAAAATCTACTAAATTAGCAAAAGCTTTACTGAAATGCTAATGAGACTTCAGTGAAAACGGTATACTTTTTTTCTCCTTTGTTAAGGTGAAATTCACATATCAAACACTTAACCATTTGAAGGTAAGCAATTCAGTGCTATTCACCCAAATTGATGGCAGTACTTGTTCACCAGGGTATGCAACTACCACCCTACTAGTTCCAAAACACCATCATCACTCCAGAGAAACACTCCCACCCATTAAGTAATCATGCCACATTCTACCCTACCCAGAGTCCTTGGCGATACCAATCTGCGCTGTCCTTATGGATTTGCCTATTCTGGATACTTCATCTAAATGGAGTCATAGTCTGTGAACTTTGTGTCTGGCTCCCTCACTTAGCATAATGTTTCAAGGTTCTTCTATGTTACAGCATTTGCCAATACTTTAGTTTTATGGCTGAATAATATTCATATATATATATATATAATTTCATTCATCCTTTGATGGATATTTGGATTATTTCTACCTTTTGGCTAACATGAATAGTGCTGCCCTGAACATTTGTGAGCAGGTATCTGTGTGAATACCTGTTTTCAATTCTTCTGTGTGTATACCGAGGAGTGAAATTGTTAGATCATGTGGCAGTTCTATGTTTAATTTTTTGAGGAACCACCAAACTGCTTTCCACCGTGGGTGTACGATTTTCATTTCCACCAGCAGAGAGCTCCAGTTTCTCCACATTCGTGTCAACACATGTTATTGACACGCTTCATTTTTTTGTCATTTGTTTTTTATTAGAGCCATCTTATTGAGTGTAACACTGTATCTCATTGCAGTTTGGATTTGTACGTCCATAATGACTAATGATGTAGGGCATTTTTAATGTGTTTCTTGCTCATTTGTACACTGGAGTGAGGCTATCAGTAAGGATTTCTCAGGCTCAAAGGGTTCAAAGGCTTGAAATACTATGGTGCTCTTAAAAAACATCTATCTATCTATCTTGCCTAGTGGTATTCTAAGAACTACAAGCATGTTGATGAACAATATGGTACAGTCTAGAAAGAGTGAAAATAACGTCCAAATTCTTTGACCTTATAAATCCACTGTTATAAACTTATCCTAAGGAAATAAACAATAGATTTGTATGTGAAAATGCTCATAATATTGAATAACAAAAATCAAACCACCCAAGGAAAGATTTGAAACATTTTAATCTATCCACATGAGGAAAGACTATGGCAGCAGTGAAGCATTTATAAAGACTATCTAGAAATGTAGAAACATGACACGGAGCAGTTAAGTGTTCTATTTTTCACCCAGATTTGATGACAATCATCAAACACAGATGTAGGGAAATGTAAGGTTCATGAGGGGAAGGATACTTGACATTTGCAGATTCCCATAAAAATTGCTCTGAATGGATAAAGAAATGGATGCAATAACAAATACAGAATGTCAATAATAATGTTACATAAAATGTGAAAATATATATGCAAAAATGAAAGTATCCAACCAGGTCCCTCATTGACACCTGGAGTTCAATCCAAACTCTCCTCCATCAAGCCGGAATTCATCAGCTCCATTGCAGGAAGGTCTAGTCCTTCACCAGCTCCTCAAGTCAGAAATCTGGGCCTCATTTTAGGTCTTTCCTCCTTCCTAATAGCCCCCTCCTAAGCCATTCATTCTCCAAACTCTTGACTCTTCCTTAATATCTCTCCACCATCTTCAGTTCTCTGCTACATCATGGCCACCCTAGCTAAAGCTGTCATTCGTTCTGGATGGATTAGTGCCACAGCCTGCACAATAGTTTCTGCTGCCAGTCTTCTCCACTGTCAATCCCTCTTCCACACAGATGGCCAGAGTGCACTGTTTCATAACACAAATCTTTCCATTTATCTCTCCTTTATAAAAGTTGTTAAATTATTTCTATTTCCCGTACGATAAACCCACATTTCTTGTTATAGTTTCCATTAGGAGCCCTCAATATTGAGTGCAGATTGAATCACTGGAGTAGCTTTTTTTTTTTAATTTTAATTATTTTTTATTTTAATAGTTTTTTTGGGAAGCAGATGTTGTTTGGTTACATGAATAAGTTCTTTAGTGGTGACTTTTGAGACTTTGGTTCACCCATCACCCGAGCAGTGTACACTGTACCCAATATGTTGTCTTTTATCCCTCACCCACCTCCTGCTCTTTCCCCCGAGTCCCCAAAGTCCACTGTATCATTCTAATACCTTTGTGTGCTCATAGCTTAGCTCCCACTTATGAGTGAGAACATACAATGTTTGGTTTCCCATTCCTGAGTTACTTCATTTAGAAAAACAGTCTCCAATTCTATCCAGGTTGCTGCAAATGCCATTAGTTTGTTCTTTTTCATGGCTGAGTAGTATTCCATGGTATATGTATATATACCACATTTTCTCTGGGTTTTTTTTTTTTTTTTTTTTTTGAGATTGAGTTTCACTCTGTCACCCAAGCTCAAATTGCAGTGGTGCAATCTTGGCTCACTGCAACCTCCACCTCCCAGGTTCAAGCGATTCACCTGCCTCAGCCTCCTGAGTAGCTGGGATTACAGGCGCACGCCACGATGCCCAGCTAATTTTTTGTATTCTTAGTAGAGACGGGATTTCACCGTGTTAGCCAGGTTGGTCTCAATCTCCTGACTTCGTGATCCGCCTACCTCGGCCTCCCAAAGTGCTGGGATTACAGGCGTGAGCCACCACGCCCGGCCTATATATCACATTTCCTTTATCCACTCATTGATTGATGGGCATTTGGGCTGGTTCCATGTTTTTGCAATTACAAATTGTGCTCCTATAAACAGGTGTGTGCAAGTATTTTTTTTCATATAAAGACTTCTTTTCCTCTAGGTAGGCACCAAGGAGTGGGATTGCTGGATCCAATGTTAGTTCTACTTTTAGTTCTTTAAGGAATCTCCACACTGTTTTCCACAGTAGTTATACTAGTTACATTCCCATCAACAGTATGAAAGTGTTTCCTTTTTACCACATCCATGCCAACATCTATTTTTTTTTATTATGGCCATTGTTGTAGGAATGAAGTGGTATCACATTGAAGTTTTGATTTGCATTTCACTGATAATTAGCCATGTTGAGCATTTTTTCACGTGTTTCTTGGACATTTCTGTATCTTCTTTTGAGAATTGTCTATTCATGTCCTTAGCCCACTTTTTCAATGAGATTCTTTGTTTCCTTACTGATTTGTTTGAGTTCCTTGTAGATTCTGGACATTAATCTTTTGTCAGATGTGTAGATTGTGTAGATTTTCTCCCACTCTGTGGGTTGTCTGTTTACTCTGCTGATTATTATTATATTTTGCTGTACAGAAGCTTTTTAGTTTCATTAAGTCCCATCTATTTAGCTTCGTTTTTGTTGCATTTGCTTTCGGGTTCTTGGTCATGAAGTCTTTGCCAATGGCAAGAAGGGGTTTTCCAATGTTACCTTCTAGAATTTGTATGGCTTCAGGTCTTAGACTCTAAGTCTCTGATCCATTTTGAGTTGGTTTTTGTATAAGGTAAGAGATGAGAATCCAGTTTCATTCTTCTGCCTGTGGCTTGCCAATTATCCCAGCACCATTTGTCAAATAATGTGTCCTTTCCTCACTTTGTTCTTGTTTGCTTTATCAAAGATCAGTTAGCTGTTAAGTATTTGGCTTTATTTCTGGGTTCTCTATGCTATTCCATTAGTCTATGTGTCTATTTTTATACCAGTACCATGCTGTTTTGGTGACTATGGTCTTATAGTCTAGTTTGAAGTCAGGTAATGTGATGCCTCCAGATTGTTCTTTTTGGTTAGTCTTGCTTTGTGGCTATGTGGACACTTTTTTAGTTCCATATGAATTTTAGGAATGTTTACTAGTTGTGTGAAGAATGATGGTGGTATGTTGATGGGAAGTGCTGGACTTCAGCAATCAAATCTTACTCTACGGTATTACTTCCTAACAATAGTTTGGGGTTCTTCCAGAGTTATGTCCATTAAAAAAATAAGAGATTATATACTAAATAAAAGTGCAAGGTAAAGAAAAATATTTAAAACAATAATTATCAATAATATGATACACATTTGCAAAGAAAATACTTTTTTCAAAAAATAAATGGTAAATCAATAGGCAAAACAGTTGTTTATAATGTATTATAATACTTTTATATTAATGTTTGATATTATATTAATGTTTTTATATGCTCATATTCTGCAACATGAATCACCATGAAATGTTTAAATGTCTCTCAAGTGAATGTAAGGCATAAATTATATTAGCAACTGCTTTGCCAAGCTTCTAGATGCCTAAAATATATTCTCAATACTCAAAATCAAGAAGAATTGTCTAAATCCAAACTCCTGATTATAGGAAATAAATGGTTTTTATTTATAAATCCACCTACCTAAGCCCTAAAATATACATCAATTTTGTAAGTCTGAAAAATAACTATGCTTATGTCATACAATTAACATTTTCTAGAATGTCATTACTATGCTTAGCCCAATTCTGCTGCTTCCAAATGCCCTTGAAATGTCCTTCCATATTCCATAAATTTTGAAACCTACAGTTATAGCTTTACATTGTTCGTCTATAATTTTGAGGTTAGTTTACTTCCATACCACACAGACTTGCTTAGTGCTTTTGTTGTAAATAATTTACACTAGAAATGCTGCATCATAGAGCTGAGGTTAGAGAAATTGTTATTTAAGCAAACCAAATCAATCCCAAATCACTTGAAACTTCCTGCTCTGTAATTTGTCTTACAGCAAGGACTGGTTGGCGTGGTGGGGAGCAGATAGGGCGTGAGGTTCATGACTCCACTGTTACTCATTTGGGGGCTCTTCTCCCCTCGTTTCCTCCTTGTTAAAGCACAGTCCCACACCTCCTTTTCTTCTCTTTCCTTCCTTGCCACTTCTAACTCTAGCTTTCTCATTTATGGTTTTCTGTCTTAATTTTCCCAAATCCAAATGGAAATCCATTTTTTTTGCAAAGGAAATAAATACCAAGTAACTTTATTTGATAAATAATTTCTAAAGAGAAATAAAACATGTCATTCTAATATTTCTTCATGAATTAAGAAGATGAGAAACGGGAACAACTATCTCAGCAGGATTTGGGGTGTGCACCTGTAGGAGAGGAGTGAGGGGACAGAGCTCCTGGCCAAGAGTGGGCATGGGTGCACTTAGCTGCTCTCCTCAATTGTCTCCTCACAGGTCCAACAGGTGAGGACACCACCGAGAATTGGTCACAAAACAAAGCAAGAGAGTCATCAAATTTTGTCTTTGCCACACTTTTATTTCCCTTTTTTTTTTGGCTGCTATTAATTCATTTATTCATTCTTCAACTGTTGGGCAGTATATGCTACACATCAGCCACTGTAGTCGGTGCTCAGGTTACAACAATAAATGAAACATGAGAAGTTCTACCCTTAATGTGATCATATTCTAATGGGAGTACATATAAAATCAGTGATTTTCACTCAACATGAAAAGTTTAATGACTGATACTCTGGGTATTCGGGAGTCCAAAGACATCTGACCCCATCTACCTGGGGGTATTAACTCGGGTTATCTGGAGGAAGTGGCCAGTATTGAAGAATGGACTTGGCAGAGGACTGGCAGTGTGTATAAGGACATTCTCCCAGGGCAATAACATGGGCAAAGGGATGGCCAGGCAATAGAAAGCTTGTCGGAATTGGCAATGGGAGGGAGGAGATGACAACCATGGGGTAGGAACAAGTACAGAAATACAGCTTCCCTACAGCGATTCTGCCCGTCTAGACGAGCTCATTGCCCTGCATGCACACAGCTGCACAGGGTCCCGGCACCCTCCATGGGCAACCCTGGATGCCATCACTACATTTCTTCCTTTATTTTGACAACTTAACTCTTCCATTTTTGCTACGTCTCTTTATCTGCAAATGAGTAAAATATCAAGGACCTAGCAGGACTATAATGCAGAATCAAGACATTATCAATATGCCTGGAACATAGTGGGAAATTATACACATGGAAGATGTTATCATCACTGATTTACAGCAAAACTTAGAACCAAAAAGATGTTTTACACACACACACACAGAGAGAGAGCTGGGTGTGAGATGCAGTGAGTCAGGAGAAAGAGGAAGGAAAGGAAGGCTTGTTAGAGTGCTTGATCTGTGCCAGGAACTCTAGAAAGTTTGCCCTGTTAGGGGATGAGATAAAGGTGATAGAAGGTAGGGAAGGAGGCTCTGTGTACGGGCAGAATCAAAATCCCAAATCAAAGGTGGGAGCATATCTGCTTTTAGAGAAATATAAATAGGATTTCACAAGAAACAGATCTGATGCTTCCGGTCAGAAAAGCTCTACATTAATCCACAATATGGCAATTTCCACTGATGGGAAGGACAGTAACCAGAACAAGGAAAGTCACTGCCCCTTGATGTTTGGCATTAATCAGGCCCTGGCAACTTCCCATGACCAGTCACTGACTCTATCTCACCAATCAGCCATGCAACATTGACCAACAAGCTTGGCAAATAGCAGAGGATGAGGGACTCAAGACGCATATGGAAAAACACTGATGTGGCATCAAAGCCATCTCCAAAATTTTGAAAGGCTGCTGTGTAGGGAATGGATTAGACTGCCTATGTGTAATTTGGGAACAGTCTCAGGATCTAGAATCTCAGGGGCACACACACTTCAGGGAAGTAAATTTCTGAACACCCAGAGTCATCCAGTACATTCTGGTTGATTTACTGTTTTATTTATATCTTTAGGAAAAACATGTCCAGTTTCCTCAGGCTTACAGATTAAAACCATCTTAGAGCAGGAGACTTGGTTATTAACACGTTGACACAAGGCTATGACAGGACCCACTTGGAGGAGGTGGTAGGGACGGTGGGCTCAAGAAGGCTGGGAAAACATATCCCCAATGATGAATGCACACCCAGCTCCTCAGCCATGCAGTCCCAACTGTCCCCATGACTCACTCCTAGGGGTGAATATATTCCTAAAGGCCAATATCATTTACCAAGTCAAGCATATACAGTCACTTCCGGCCATTCATACTTTAACCAGAGTTAGTATATTAGATTAACTGTCCTCTCACCCAGCACAGCCTCCAAAATTTATGTATCCTAATCATATCTATTCCTCAAAATCTAATTAACCAAAGTCCAATTCTGCATAAAATTTTCCCCAGCACACATATGAGGGTGCAGGGTGTACTGGAAAGAGTACAGACTGTGTAGTCCAGGAGACCTGAATTTAATTCTGGCTCTGTTACTCACTAATGAGCAGCCTAAGGCGAGGCACTTTTTGCCTCTGGGACTCACTTCTCTACCAATAATACGATAGTGAAAGCCAACACTTCTAAGAGATATCCTAAGAATTAGATAATAACAGCAGCTGGGTGTGGTGGCTCACACCTGTGATCCCAGCACTTTGGGAGGCCAAGGTGGGCAGATCACTTGAGGTCAAGAGTTTGAGATCAGCCTGGCCAACATGGTGAAACCCACTTTCTACTAAAAATACACCCAGCCTGGGTGACAGGGCAAGACTCCATCTCAAAAAAAAAAAAAAGAGATAATAACAGTAGAGCGTTCGTTTATTTTACACAAAATGTTAGTTAATTTTCCTCCTAACTCTTCCATCATGTTCCTCTTTCTTCTAAAGTTCTACAATGTAGAAAAGGTAATAAATAGTGAAAAATATATTTATTATCTATTCCTCTGAGCTGGAGGTCATGGGAGCAGATGACAAGCTTTCAGGTAGATGCGGGAATGAGAAGAAAACCAGGCCAGGCCCAAGGCTGCAGCTGTGGGGCAGGTGGAGTGAGAGACTGCAGTTGGGAGGTTGCTGAGAAGGTCAAAAATTCTGGAAGGAAAACTCAGTGTCACTAAAGACACACATCACTGATGCTACCTTCCACCCAGTGCCATTTAGCCCTTTTATTTGGGATTCTAACCACATGGAGTAGAGTAGGTACAAACTCTAGTATGATGGCATTAGCAAGAAACTGAAAAAGACTATCATAGAGAATGATTTGGTACCATGCAGGTTTTGTAATTTCCAAATTTCATCCATGTGACTTTGCATAATTTGGAGCCAGGATTTGCTTTGGAGTTGTCTCTATTACCTTGTAGCAGTATGTGACCTTGGGCAAGAATTAGGGCTTCTCCAACAACAGCAACAAGAACAACAGCTTGTACTATTTGACCACTTACAATCGGTCAAGCACAGTCCCAAGGGCATGGCCTATATTAACTCGAACCTCACAACAACCTATGAGATGATGGCTGTTATCTTCATTTGACAGTTGAGGAAACTGAGGCACAGAGATCCACAACTAGCTCACCATCACCCAAGAGCCTAAATTTTCTCATATATTAAATAGCATAAAAATAATCATGAAAAATATTTATCATGATAAAATGAGGAATTCTATTAGAAAACTGCTGCATAAAGTGAGCTTCCCTATCTAACTATTACTAAGGTGAATCAAAATATCGACACGGCATTGGCCTAAGAGTTGTTCATATGGATGGGTGTCATGCGGTACCACCACTCAGCTCGCCTTCGTGCCTGTGTCTAGCTTTTGGCAGTAAAAACAATGTGTGTTCATTATTCCAAGAGCATTGACTCCATCAGATATTGGGCTACAAAAGTTCTCTTTCAGCAATGCTTCCATCCAGAGTCTACGGATCATAAATGTCTCTCTGCCCACTGTGTGGAGCAGCAGGCTCCATCTAGGTCGGCATGTGTCTCTGTGAGTCAATGCCTCAGTTACCAAGGGTGGGAGGAAATAGTACTTAAGGCAAAGGTCTCCTATACGTGATCAGAAGGTACATATATGATCCACATGCTTTTCAGAGGAATGAGACAATAGCATCCTAATCTTTCCATGCACAGGTGGCCAAAAGTCAAGTTATAGCTTGGACCAGTTTTTTAAATTGTTGTATTGAGCGGCAACATCTGCTTTCAGGAAGCTGGCCCGAGGAGAGAAGAGGGCTGTGTGTGGTGCCTGAATGAGTTGGGGAATGGAAGGAGCAGGGGACGGGGCAAGGTGAGGAACCCAAGCCGCCTCACTGATGATCTATCAGAAGAAAGCAGGCAGCAAAGAGTGGTTTCAAAACAGGACTCGGAAACATGCACGGTGTGAGTTTGCTTTTATGTATTTTTGTCTCCCATTTCATACTTATTAGCTCTTTCTCCACAGTACTGTCTCAAATATGAAAAATTAACATCAAGAATTTCATTAGTATGAGGATGGATCCACCAGGTGATTCTGCACACCTAGGGTCCATCTCTTCATTACACCTAGAGTCATCACACCCAGGGTCCACACTTCATTAGCACAACTAACGAAGTGTGGGGTGAAATTTACAGCTTTGTATGCCAAAGGATGAGTCAGCACTTGTACTGGCAAGCAGAGTGCACACAGCAGCAGCTCACTCTGTAATCCTCCCCACAGTCGTCGGGATGGGAGGATAAACTGCCAGGCTGGGTCTGTCCCTCAGTCTCCTTGTCGTAGGCTGATGCTTGATACCTTGATTCTTGGCACTGGCAGCCTTGTGTGTTTCAAGGATAGAAGTACGTCAGGAAAAAACAATATTGAGGCCCATCCTAATTCTTGGTTGGTGGGCTTCTGGACCAAGCTTCATGGGCTTGTAGAATGAGAAAAGATGAAACTCTAGCTGCCCTCCTCCCACAGGGGGAAAGGGCAATGCAACTGAGGGGCTAACCATTGGGGGAAGCTGAATCCAACCAGGAATAGTACCATTGAAGGAAGCAAAGAAAATATTCAGTTAATTATAAGGACAAATATCCAACCAAAGGAAAATCATGGACTAAGTACCAGAAACACTAACTTTAGCCCTTTGAAAATAGACTTATCCAAAGTCCTAGGAACCACAGTGGAGGAAACAATCTTACACACATGATGAATAAAGAGTTCCATAAAGATGGAGGAAGAGTAGAAAGCCAGACAGATCCGTGCTCAGACTCCAGCTGAGACATGCAATGGCTTCATGCAACTCATTTGCCCCCCAGAGCCTGTTTCTTCATTGCAATTCCTACCTCAGCACTAGCCGCAGGTTGAGCACTGCGTTTATACAGAAAAAGGGCACCCTCTTGGAGAAACGAGACTACACAAAGGCATAGCCCTTCATAGGCAAGGCTTGGCCAGGAGACCAGCCTCTTGATGTAAATCAAAGGATTTTGCTGCTTCCCGCTGGATGGAGCCTGACTAAGGAATCTCCTGCTCAGCTCCTCCTCAGCCTGGGGGTCCTGCACACAGAGCACAGGGGTCCAGCTGCACAGCCCTGTCCACCCTGAGGACTTGTTTAGAGAACGAATAGGACAATGCATGGAGAGAGAAAGTGCTTTAAAGAATAGCAAAGCCCTCCTGGAACAAGAAAGGAATGAGTCATTAATTGAAAAAGGAATAGAATAATCCCTGGGGTCTTATGGTTCATAGATGCTCTATAAACAGGAGATATTATCATCACAAATTTTCCCTATATAGTTTCTGACTCAAAAGTTTCTTTCAATCAATAGCACGCTTTAAGCACAGCAGAAGAATCCAGACCGGCCTTCAAATTTCACTAACATCGCCACACATCTAACACGGAGTCAAACAAACTATGTCTATGTAATCTGTAATGACATAATTGAAACCGGGTTTACATTTATTTAAGTAGCATAGTTTTGGTGGAATGAAAATATTTTACTAAGCGGCACAACATATGTTTGAGCAAAATTTACAGAGGTCTCCCCTGCTCCCATGGACTCCTCACTTACCTATAAGAACACTGTTTTGGAAATGTGGGGGAAAAAAAGGCATTAAGTTTCAGTTCTGCACAATGGCACCTTTAACAGACCTGCCAACTAGTCAAAATCTAAATAGGGTGGTTTGAAAACATCTTTATTACTGCCAGTTAATATTCACAGGACTCTGGAGGAACGAGAACTTTCAGTGACTCAATATTTATAAATGCTACTGTTGTCCCACCAAAACTTATGTCAGACTCCTAAGAGATGCTGGGACCGTTTGCGATCATGAGGGTGAGGGTATGCATTTTCAATGGGGTAAAGAAGTTATTAGGAAAACAAAATCAAACACTTATAAATGAGCGCTTGGTGGTCTTGAATTTGAATACTACTTGAATATGATTGGGTAACCTGACTTGTCTGGGTTTTAATTTTAATTTACCAATGCCTTGAACATACAGAAAACATTCAAAATGTACAACACTGATGACCAATACAGCTTTTGTCTTTTAGTTGAATTTTGCTATGTTATCTGTGCAGATGCCAAAAAAGGATAAACTTCAAATGTAGGATATCAGAATAACTGAGTTTGTATTTACATCTCTGACAGTATAATCCTAACTCCAAATGCTTGAAAAACGATAACATTAGTGAAGTCGACTCTAAATTAAAAGTCAGTGTTTCCATTACCAATCCTAACACTATTTTCAGTTTATATAACTTGATCATTAAAAAGTGCTCTGGGCTGAAAACCTGGTCTGTGTCAATCTTGGACTAAACTAGTTTGCAAAGCTCTGAAGTTTGTTTGTTATTCTCTTTTATCCTTTTTCAAGAATGTATTAATTTTAAATGCTAGACATAAAACTAAACCAAAAAAATCTACAACACCTGATGAGCCAACCCAATTACAGGCATCACTAGTTTTTCAGAAGAAATTTATGATTTCTATAAACCTACCTTCAAGGTTCCTATGGCTGGAAGTAAAAAACTCAAGCTTTTCTTTTTTCACTCAATCTTTCACATATCCCTTCTCTATTGGTTACTTCATCAAAAATACTAGAACTTGAAATTGGAACTATAACCTTTTGTAGAAATAAACTTCAAATTTGAATTTAACTTTATGGAAATAAAGTTTACTGTTACGACTTCTATTAAATTGACTCGTTGTAGCAGAGTAGCACTTTCATCTGGGGATAGCAAAAAAAATGAAAAGGAAGATGTTATGTTAGATGCTGACATGTTCAAACTATATTGCAGTATAGGATGATTGCAGAGGGCATTTGTGCACGAATAAAACATGTCTTTGACAGAGACCTGGAAATATCATGGTATTACAAAGCCCATATATTTAGGAGCGAGGTTAGGAGAGGCAGACCTAGTTTTTTGGTTGGGCAAGGAAGGCCTGGAAAGAGGCAGGTCAAGAGGCCAGCTGTGACTACACTTGAGATGGCTACCTCCCTTCGCCACTGGGGAATACAGACCTCTTCATGGTATTAGTAGAGGTGCCATCTGAAGTGTCCAGGTATTGTGAATTTTTGCCTGGGAAGAAGGAGCCAAAGCAAGAATGTGTGTGTGTGTGTGTGTGTGTGTGTGTGTGTGTGTGTGTGTGTGTGTGTAAGCTTGCCTGTCTGTCTACACTCTGTGGAGAACATAGAGTAACTAGAGTTATAAATGCAGAGAAAGGAATGTTGTTTTAGCATTTCATATCATATTTTTATTTTGACATTTGTAGAATTATGGAAAATCATCAATTCGAAATAGAAACACTTAAGACTCTGTGAGTCAGAAGGATCATAAATTTCACTTCCACCCTCCAGCCACCTTCCTATATTACTCAGCAACCTAAACTGTTTTGCAGACATGAGTAAGTTATATATATATATATTTAAACTCAAAATTTAAAAATCTGATAAGTTGTGATGCATCCTATAATGAAATATTTCTTTATATATATTTACACTGCATTGCCAAGACCAACTATTTCCATGAATGTTATAATTATTGCATAGATTTCTATGTGGGTGATGACACATGCTTTATTATGCACGTATATAACACATAAAAGAAAACACCGTAATACTCACAGTTGTAGCCAGGTGCAATACGATGTTGAGCTTCAAGGCTCGCCAATGTGATGTGGAAGATAACGTGCAGCAACAGGAAGGAAAGACTGAGGAAGCACAGAGACTTTAATAACCGTCCCGTATGTCCTAAGGGATAAAAAGTACAGAGAGTGTGAGAGAGCTTAAAGGAAACATACTGGTGCTCTCCTGTGCATGTTTCTGTATAACCTATTAGGTAGACCGACTCAAAAGTATATAGAGTGTAATAATTACCATCTTAATTATTAGTGTACAGCTAAATGGTATCTTACTCCCTTTGTAATATCATATATATAGGTTTATATTTATTAAAATTTCACTGTAAAAGAAAGATAATTTCCTATCTATCATATGACACATTACAGTGGAACTACACAAAGGTCCTGGCCCAAAAAATTTTATAAGGAAGTGCTGCCAACTTTGAAAGGACAGATAACTCCTGTCTTAGAAAAGTAATTCTAGGAAGTAGAAAAGGAAGAAAAGTTATGTAAAACATTTTATGAAGTTACAGTAACTTTAATTTCAAAATCAAATAAGCCTAGAAAAGAAAATTATAAGCCCATGTTATTCATAACATAGATATGAATTATTTTTGTAAAATGTGTCAACCAACTGAAATTGCATAGAAAAAATATAATACATAGGCTAAGGTTTATTGCAGAAAAAACCCAAAAGTGTAGTTAACATTAACAAATCAATAAGTCTAATTCACACACTAGTGGGTTGCTATCATGGTTTTCTCAATAGGTACCAAAGAAATGTTTCATAAAGTTCAAAACCGAGTTATAATTTTTTAAAACATAAAAAACAGGAATAGAAGGAAACATCCTTACAGGATTTATAACAAAACAAACATCCTGTTTATGGTGGAATTTTAGACATAGTCCCACCAGTATCAGAAATGATCAAGGCCACTTGATATGAATGCCATTAATTAACATATCACTGGATATACTGGTCAATGCCATAAGATAAGAAATACAATGAAGAGTGTTAACTAGAATTATTTCCAGATAATACGATCAAATGGAATTATTTTCAGATAATATATCATCATCAACAGAGAATGCCAAACTAAATCCATGACCAACTATTAGAATATAAAAATTTAGGAAATGATTCAGATACAAAGTCATCTTACAAAATGAATATACCTCTTCATTAACAATAATCAAAAGAAATAAGATGCAATTTTATTAGCAAAACATTATAAAAGTTTTATCAATGTGTCAATTTGGCTAGGCTGTAAGTCACAGTTATTTAATCAAATACAAATCTAGGCACTGCTGTGAGTTTACAGATGTCATGGAAGTCCATAATCAAAGAGGTTAACTAAGGGATACTAACCTCCATAACCTGGGAAGGCATGATTCAATCCACTGGAAGTCTTGAAAACTAGTCGGAGGTGTGTGTGTGTGTGAGTGAGAGAGAAGAAACTGTCAACTTGTGGAGAGTAACTTTACCTTGTGCCCATGATGCTCTCTTCCTGACAGCCTGCACTATTGACTGTGAACTTCCTTAGCCAGCTTATATATCAATTGTGTGAGACAATTCCTTGTAATAAATCACAGGGAAACATAAATCATATATATGTGTATATATGTATATATTATATATTAATAAAACACCTGTGGATACTGCTACATTTGTTGGACCTTGACTGATCTTTTTTTTTAAAGTGTTATGTCATAGTTTCATTGACAGTTTTTTGTTCTTTTATAGTGACATATAAAATAATGGCATCTTATGTAACACATAATAGGTACAAAATCTATAAAATATTAGCAAAATAGATCCATTAAAATATGAAAAAGATAATATATTGTATCTAAGTTGGGTTTAATCCCAAAAATGCGAGATTGTTTTAACTTAAGAAATGAATTAATGTAATTCACCACAGTAGCAGATTAAAATAGAAGTAGCATTTGATCTTCTACCTAAGTGAAGAAAAAGGCTCTGAAGAAAATTCAACATCCAGGCATGATAATACTCATGGCTGACTAAGAATATGGCCTAGTGTGATGGTTAATACTGAGTGTCAACTTGATTGGATTGAAGGACCCAAAGTATTGTTCCTGGGTGTGTCTGTGAGGGTATTGCCAAAGGAGATTAACATTTGAGTCAGTGGACTGGAAGAGGCAGACCCACCCTCCATCTGGGTGGGTACCATTTAACCAGCTGCCAACGCGGCTAGGATAAAAGCAGGCAGAGGAACGTGGAAAGACTAGACTGGCTAAGTCTTCTGGCCTCCATCTTTATCCCAGGCTGGATGCTTCCAGCCCTCAAACATCAGTCTCCAAGTTCTACAGCTTTTGGACTTTCAGACCCAGACCAGTGGTTGGCCAGGAGCAGTTGGGCCTTCAGCCACCGACTGAAGCCTTCACTGTCAGCTTCCCTACTTTTGAGGGTTTGAGACTTGAACTTCCTTACTCCAAGCCTACAGTCCAAATACCTCCCATCAGGCCCCACCTCTAGCATTGGGGATCAAATTTCAACATGAGATCTGATGAGATGTCAAACATCCAAATTGCATCAGTAGGCATATTTGTCTTGTTCTTGATTTCAAAGAGAAAGCTTTCAAGAGTTCTATTATGCAAAATTTTACAGCAGTTTTTTGCTTATTTGTTTGAAAATACCCATTACTAGGTGTATTAGGGCTCTCTAGAGGGACAGGACTAATAAGAGAGATGTATATATCAAAGGGAGTTTATTAAGGAGTATTGACTCACACAGTCACAATGTGATAAAAGTATTTCAGAATTGACCTAAAAAAGAATGCTTAAGAAAGACCTTTATTGACAAAATTGTAAAAAAAATAGTAAAACAAATAATAGGTATAAATAAGTGAAGAGATCTGTTACATTCATGAATGAGATGACTCAATGTGATAAAATGTCAATTTCCCCAAATTTAGTCTAAAATTCAGTATGGTTTAAAAGAAAATGCCAGTAGATACTTTTACACCTTCGACAAGTATATTTCAAAATATATAAGAAAAGAATGCTTTGGAGATTTCAACAAACATTTTAAAAATACACTTGGAAAAATAAGACTCTGAATTGCCATGTCAATTTTGAAATTTTGAAGAATAAGATCAAAAGTGGGTGAGGTTGGTGTATCATAGCAAATATTAAAATGTGCTATAAAACCATATGTCTGTTTATTTATTTATTTTTTGGAGACAGAGTCTCACTTTGTCACCCAGGCTAGAGTGAGGTGGCGTGATGTTGGCTCACTGCAACTTCACCTCCCAGGTTCAAGCGATTCTTGTGCCTCAGCCTTCCGAGTAGCTGGGATTAGAGGTGTGCACCACCAAACCTGATTAATTTTTCTATTTTTAGTAGAGATGGGGTTTTGCCATGTTGGCCAGTCTGGTCTCGAACTCTTGACCTCAAGTGATCCGCCTGCCTCAGCCTTCCCAAGTGCTGGGATTACAGGCATGAGCCACCGTGCCTGGCCAAAACCGTAAGTTTAAACAAACAGAAACTTAGATTTCTTAGAGAGAGGAAACGAAGTCAATTGGAATACCATATATTGCTCAGAAACATACCAGTTTATTTATATTAACCTGATAAATGTCAAAGTCAGCTCTACAAATGGAGAGGAAAAAGGACAGAAATGGTATCAGCAAGATGGCAGAATAGGAGGTTTTGGCTCTCATTTCCACAGAAACACCAATACTGGCAACCACCCATGGACAGGAATATTTTTGTGGGAGCCCCAGTGTCTGGCTGAGTTTCCAGCCCTACTGTGGAACAAAAAACCCAAGAGTAAAAATATCAAACAGGATAAGTAGTTTCACTTTACCCATGTCACCCCTCCCCGAAGGTGGCACAACTTGGTATCAACAGAGGCCTGATTGACCTGCAATTTCCACTACTAGGGAAAGTGAGTGATGTGTGTGCCTAATTTTTGCGGTCCTGTGAAATGCTACCTAGCTGGGAGGTCCATTCTGTCTCACTTCACCCGAAGCACTGAAGGAATAAGCCTAGGAGCAGGGAGAAGAGAGTGCACAAAAACTATTGTGCAATTCTCTACAGCCAGTCACAGTCTCTACTAATCAGCTCACAGACTCCACAAAGAGACCCACCACTGAACCCCACAGGATGACTTGCCTAAGGACCCCCACAACCAGCTGATGAACTTCCCCAGCACCCAGTGCCACCCTCTCCTATGGAAAGCACCCTGTACATCCCTGTGCATGGCCTGCACAAGCTCCTTCAGATATCACATGGATCTCAACATGTACAAATATTAGCATCTGGCTTGACTCTACTGGTGAGGGAGAAGGTGTACAACATTAAGTACTTCAGGGCATTGCCTTAGGAAATATAAATTGAATGCTGTCAGTACCAGGCCTGGTTTTGTTGGATAGAGAGAAGGCACACAATCCTAAGATTTCTTTCCTAATAAGGAAAAAGAAGAATGGAGCAGGTGCATCCATAGAAAAGTTCTGAGAGACTCCCAGAATCTCTAACCAGGTTCACTGGTGAAGATCCTTCTGGCCCAAAGTCAGTCAGTAAATACTGGAGAAGGTGACTACTTCTTCAAATTTTAAGACATCTTTTTAAAATTCAAGAAAATGAAGAATCACAGAAAATTCAAAAATTCAAGAACATGAAGATTCAAGAAAATGTGACATTACCAAAGGAACAAAATACAGCTCTAGTGGCTGACCCCAAAGAAATTAAGATTTACAAATTAGCTGACAAAGAATTCAAAATAGCCATCTTAAAGCTCAGTGAGCTACGCGGGAATACAGATAAACTACTAAATTAAATTTTTAAAAATATATAAACAAAATGAGACATTCAACCATAAGAAACCAAAACAAAGAACCAAACAAAACTTATGGAGCTAAAGAATACAATGACTTAACTGAAAAATTTAATGGAGTTTCAACAGCAGACTTGATCAAGCAGAATAACATCAATGAACTCAAAGACAGATTATTTGAAATTATCCAGTAGAGGAACAACCACACACAAAATAATGAAAAACAGTTTTTAAAAGCCTATGGGATGTATGGGACACTATCAAGTGAACCCATATAAACACAGGTGTTCAAGAAGAAGTAGAGAAAAATAAAGAGGAAGAAAGCTTACTTAATGATATAATGACAGAAAGCTTTCCAACCCTGTAGAGTGAAACAAACACACAGATCCAGGAAGCCCAAAGGATTCTAAAGAGGTTGAGTAAAAAGAGATCTTCATAGAAAGGTATTATGACCAAATTGTCGAAAGTCTAAAAAAAAGAATTTTGAAAGCAGCAAGAGAAAAGCAACTTGTTACATACAAGGGCACCTTCAAAAGGCTATCAGTAGATTTCTCATCAGAACTCTTACAGACCAGGAGAAAGTGGGATAATATATTCAAAGTGCCGAAGGAAAAATGTGCTAACCAAGAATACTATACCTGTCAAAGCTGTTCTCCAGAAATGAAGAACAAATACTTTCTCAGAAAGGTAGAAGCCGGGGGAACTTACAACCACTAGAACCGCCTTGTAAGAAATGCAAAAGGAAGTTCTTCAAAATAAAATTGAAAGACACTAATCAGCAACCTGAAAACATATGAAGGTATAAAACTCACTGGTAGAGATAAGTTAATTTTCAAATTTAGAATACTGTAATGGTGATACATAAATCATATTGAATTCTAACATAAAAGTTAAAATACAAAAATATTAAAAATAACTAGTTAAAATAATTTGCTAATAGATATAAATAGAAAAGATGTAAATTGTGACTCTAACAAGAAAAAGTGCATGAGAGTGAACAAGTAATTTTTGCATGTGATTGAAATTAAGTTGTTATTAACTTAAAACAGATTGTTATGTGTGATCCAATATTCCCAATACCATTTATTGAAGAGACTTCCCTTTCCCCATTGTGTATTCCTGGAGCCCTTGTCAAAAATTAGCTGACCATGCATCTATGGGTTAATTTCTCAGGCCTCTATTCTATTCCATTGTTCTATCTGTCTGTTTTTTATGCCAGTAGCATGGTGTTTTAATTCCTATAGCTTCATAATACAATTTGAAATCAGGAGGTGTGATGCTTCCAGCTTTGTTCTTCCTGAAAAAGAATGTTTTAGTTATTTGGGGTCTTTTATGGTTTATTTTATATAAGACTCATGATAATTACAAAAGACAAACCTGTAGCAGAGACGTGAAAGATATAAAGGAATCAAAGCACACCACTACAAAAATCATCAAATCACAAAATAAGACAGGAAGAGAGAAAGAAGGGAGCAAAGAAATTACAGAAGTCAGTAAATAATTAACAAAATGTCAATAATAGGTCCTTACCTATCAATATTTACTTTAAACGTAAATGGATTAACTGTTCCTATTAAAATATACAGGGCAGCCGAATGGATAAAAAATAATCTGGCTATACACTGCGCACAAGGAACACACTTTATGGACACACATAAGCTGAAAACAGGCAAAAGATATTTCTGCAATGAGAAGACAACAGAGTTGGGTATTCTCGTATCAGACAAAATACGCTTTAAGTCAAAAACTCATACACAAGAAAACTTAGGAGTACAGAGCTTCACTGTTGAACTCTACCAAATATCTAAAGACGGACTAACGGCAATCCTTTTCAAACTCCTCCAAAAAATTAAAGAGGAGGAAACATATCTAAACTCATTCTATGAGGTCAGCATTGCCTTGATATCAATGACAGAAAATAATTCTACTAGAAAAGAAAATTACAGGCCAACATCCCTGATGAATATAGAGGTAACAGTCCTCAACAATGTACTAGCAAGCTGAATTCAATGGCACACTAAAAGGATTATATACCATAATCAAGTGGAATTTATCTCCGGATTATAAGGATGATTCAACATACACAAATCTATAAATGTTATATACCACATTAACAGAATGAGTGATAAAAATCTCAATAGATGCAAAGAAAAGCATTTAGCAAAATTCAACATCTTTTCATAATGAAAACTTTCAACATATTAGATATAGAAGGAATGTACCTTAACACAATGAAAACCATATATTATAATACCACAGTTAACATGATACTCAAAGGTGAAAAGCCGAAAATTTTTCCTCTAACATCAGGAATAGTAGCACACTCTTGCTACTTCTATTTGACATAGTATGGGAAGTACTAACCAGAACAGTTATGGAAGAGAAAGAAATAAAAGACATCTAAATTGACAAGGCAGATATTAAATTGTTTCTGTTTTTAGACAATATGTTTTGAAAAACCTAAAAATCTACCAAAAAACTATTAGAACTAATAAACTCAGTAAAACAGCAGTTAATGAAATCAACATATAAAATCAGTTGTGTTTCTATACACTGACAGTAAGTTTTTCAGAAAAAAATAAATAAAACGACTTACAATAGCATCAAAAAGAACAAATACTTAGGTGTAAATTTACCAAAGAGGTGAAAGATCTGTACATTGATTAGTATAAAACATTGTTGGCCGGGCGCGGTGGCTCAAGCCTGTAATCCCAGCACTTTGGGAGGCCGAGACGGGCGAATCACAAGGTCAGGAGTTCGAGACCATCCTGGCTAACACGGTGAAACCCCGTCTCTACTAAAAAATACAAAAGCTAGCCGGGCGAGGTGGCTGGCGCCTGTAGTCCCAGCTACTCGGGAGGCTGAGACAGGAGAATGGCGTAAACCCGGGAGGCGGAGCTTGCAGTGAGCTGAGATCCGGCCACTGCACTCCAGGCCGGGCGACAGAGCGAGACTCTGTCTCAAAAAAAAAAAAAAAAAAAAAAACATTGTTGAAAGAAATTAAAACAAATACAAATAAATGAAAAATATATCCCATGCTCATGGACTGGAATAATTAATGTATTTGGGATGCTCATACTGCCAAAAGGGATCTATAGATTCAATGCAATCTCTATCAAAATTCCAATGACATTTTTCACAGAAATAGAAAAAATAATCTTAACATATGTATGGAACCACAGAAGACCCCCAAATAGCTACAGCAATCTCGAGGAAGAAGAACATAGCTGGAAGCATCACACTTTCTGATTTCAAATTATACTACAAAGCTACAGTAATTAAAACAGTATGATACTTACATAAAAACGGACACACAGAAAAACGGAATAGAGGAGAGACCTGAAAAGTTAACCTACAAATGTATGATCATCTAATTTTTGACAAGGGCTCTAAGAATACCCAATGGGGAAAGGATAGTCTCTTCAATAAACAGTATTGGGAAAACTGGATTACCATGTACAAAAGAATAAAATTGGGCCCTTATCTTACACCATATATAAAAATCAACTCAAAATGTATTAAAAATATGAAATTACAAAACACCCAGGAGAAAACATAGGGAAAAGATTCCTTGACATTGGTTTTGGCAATGACTTTTTGGTTATAACACCAAAAGCAGAGGCAACAAAAGCAAAAATAAGTGTAATTACATGAAATTTAACAACTTCTGCACAGGAAAAGAAACAATCCCTAAAATGAAAAAGTAATATATGGAATCGGAGACAATATTTGTAAACCATATATCTGTTAAGTGGTTAATATACAAAATATATAAGGAACAACTGAATAATGAAAAAACAAATAACCACATTAACAAATAGGCAAAGGACCTGAATAGATATTTCTCCAAAGAATACATACAAAGAACTAGCAGATATACAAAGAACTGATCGACATCACTAATTATGAAAGAAATGCAAATCAAAACCACAAGTGAGATACCACCTCTGCTGTGGTCTGAATGTGACCCCCAAAATTCACATGTTGAAACTTAATTACCCATGTGATAGTATTAAGAGGCGGAACCTTTAGGATGTGATCAAGACATGAGGGTTGAGCTCTCATGCATAAGATCAGGGTCTCTCTATTAGTGTTGAGAAAATGTATTCATTCCCATTCAGCCACTTTGCCATGTGAGGACACAGGGTCCATCCCCTCTGGAGGATGAAGCAACACAATGCTATCTTGGAAGCAGAAAGACCAGGCTCTCACCACACACCAAAGCTGGAGGCATGTTGATTTTGGACTTCCCACCTTCTAGAACTACGAGTAATAAATTTCTATTCTTTATAAATTACCCAGTCTGTGGTATTTCATTATAGCACCACGAATGTATTAAGAAAGCCTCATACCTGTTAAGATGACTATTTTGAAAACAAAAGATATGGGGAGGGGACATGGAGAAAAGAGAACTCTTATATACTGCTGGTGAAAATGTAACTTGGTAGATCCATTATGAAAATAGTATGGAGGTTCTTAAAATTAAAATAGAACTGCTAAAGAATCCCACTTCTGGGTATATATCCAAAATAACTGAAATCAGGATCTCAAAAACCTATCTGCACACCCACGTTTACTACAGCATTATGCAAAACAACCAAGATATGGAAACATTCTAAATGTCCACCGAAGGGAGACTGGAGAAGGAAATTGTGATATATACATACATAGAATATTATTTATCCTTAACGAAGAAGCAAATTGTGCCGTTTGCAACAATACGACTAGACCTGGAGGGCATTAAGTGAAGTGAAATAAGCCAGATACAAACAAATACTACATGATCTCACGTATATGTGGAATCTAAAATAGCCTAACCTGTAGAAGCAGAGAGTAGAATGGTGGTTATAAGGGGCTGAGGGTGGAGAGCAGGGAAATGGGAGGCGATGGTTAAAAGGTATGAAGTTTCAGTTATGCAAAATAAAGAAGCTCGGAAGATCTACTACACAGCATAGTTCTTATAGACAACAATACTCTATTATACACTTAAAATTGCTACACAGGAAGATCTTATGTTAAGAGATCTCACAAACAACAAAAAACACTAATAATAAAGGAAGAGAGGAGACTTTGGAGGGTGGCAGATATGTGTATGGCTTTGATGGTGGCAATGATTTCATGGGTGTCTACTTATCAAAACTCATTGAAATGTATGTATTAAATATGTACAGATTTTTCTATGAGAATCATACCTCCATAAATCAGTTTTAAAAAGAAAAAATAGGCTATCTAGAAGACAAACTAGATCCATACATATATATAAAAAAAATACTGGATCCCTGCCACGAAAGTGGTCTCCAGATAAATAAAGGTCTAAGTCTGAAAGATTAAATTCTAGAGTTAACAGATGAAAATATGAAATAATAACTCTGTGACTTTGGAGTGAGGATTGCATTCTAAAGCAATACTCAAAAACACACGCTCTAAGGCAAAAAAAAAAAAAAAGAGGATGGATTTGACTGCACGAAAACTGGAGATTCAACAAATGCCAACATAAATAATATTTACAGACAGATGAATAATTGGGGCATCTAAAATGTATATGAAATTAATATTTAGAATAGATAAGGAACTTCTGTGTGTCAACAAGAAGAAGACAGGTCAACCCACAGAAATACGTGTAAAACATCTAAGTCAGCAGCTTACAAGGGAAAATCTGAGGGGGAAATATGTTTATACAGGGAAGCTAAAGCTATTGTAGAAAAATTATAACTAAATCACAAATGGATGACATTTTACACCCCACAGATTAGAAAAAAATTAGAAAAAATCACAATAGGGAGTTTTTGTAAAGAGAAATAACATTGGTAGTAGAGTAAAATTGGTACAGCCTTTCTGGAGGCCATTACTTAAGTATGCCTAATTCTGTGACCCAGTAATCACATTCCTAGTTGCAATCTCCAGATAAATTTTCACAGCAGGACTACATGGAGACGAATCATGACATTCATCACATTATCGTGTGTAGGAGCAGGGAACTGGAGATATACTCATTTTCCACTTCCGAAGAGATGAATGTTTAAAAATGTGGTGAACGTGTATCTTGAAATATTTTTAACAATTAGATGCATTAAGGCAGAACATCAAACAACATAGCTGGTTCTTGAAAAATGTTAAAATGGTAAGAAACAAAAGGAGACATAGCACAAAATCATTTAGGTAAAATAAGGACGCAGACATGGATATAGTAACATATGTATCTTACAAATATGTTTATGTATATTTTAAATGTGTATCAGACACATATGATTAATTTCATACGGGCAGACAGGAAATAGGAGTGAGAATTGGGTGTGAACAAATAAGAGTAAGTAAATAAAATATGACAAGCTCTTTGGTTAATCCTCTAATAAAGTTATTCTGTGAAGAGAACAGTAAATTGCTTCAACTCTCTCCACTCAAAGCTGGAGAGGAGCAGATACATATTGAACATTCGGGGCCTTGGTCTGCCCCTGTCTATGCAGCTTTGGGGTATTAATTGGACAAGCCCCACGCCCTTGAAACTAAAATTTTCATATAAAAGTTTATTTATAAGACAAATATACACATGATAATTTTATTATACATCTATAGATTTATATGTTTATAAATATATTACATATTTACATAATGCTAAAGATATGAGCTAAATATATGTATATAATTTTATATTTAAATATGTACGTGTACACACAGACACCCCTAAATGGAAGTTACATTATTTCTTTTTTTTCTTTTTTTTTTTGAGACGGAGTCTCGCTCTGCCGGCCCGGGCTGGAGTGCAGTGGCCGGCATCTCAGCTCACGCAAGGCTCCGCCTCGCGGGTTTGCGCCCATTCTCCTGCCTCAGCCTCCGAGTAGCCTGGGACTACAGGCGGCCCGCCACCTCGCCCGGACCTAGTTTTTTTTTTTTTTTATTTTTGTATTTTTAAGTAAGAGCGGGGTGTTTCACCGTGTTTAGCCAGGAGGTCTCGATCTCCTGAGCTCGTGATCCGGCCCGCCCGTCGGCCCAGACCCCGATCCCCAAAGTGCTGGGATAGCAGCTTGAGGCCACCGCCCCGGCCCTATTCATTTTTTCAATAGCTACGAGAAATTCCCTGCTTTTTTTTGTTTTTTTTTTTTTAGACGGAGTCTCGCTTTGTTGCCCAGGCTGGAGTGCATTGGTGTGATCTCGGCTCACTGCAAGCTCTGTCTCCCAGGTTCCCGCCATTCTCCTGCCTCAGCCTCCCGAGCAGCTGGGACTACAAGCGCCCGCTACCACGCCAGGCTAATTTTTACGTCTTTACTAAAAAGACGGGGTTTTACCATGTTAGCCAGGATGGTCTCATCTCCTGACCTCGTGATCCACCCGCCTCGGCCTCCCAAAGTGCTGGGATTACAGGCGTAAGCCACAGCACCCGGCCCAGATCTCATGGTTTGATACTACCGGTGTGAGCCACTGTGCCCGGTCATGTCTCTGCTTATTTTTATTTTTAATTTAAAATTTGTTATGTCCATAGGTTTTGGGGAATGGTGATATTTGGTTACACAAGTAAGTTCTTTAGTAGTGATTTGTGAGATTTTGGTGCACCCATCACCCAGAAGTATACACTGAACCCAATTTGTAGTCTTTTATCCCTTACCCCCTTCCCACACTTTCCCCCTGTGTCCCTAAAGTCTATTGTATCATTCTTTTGCCTTTGCATCCTCATGGTTTAGCTTCCATTTATGAGTGAGAATATGCGATGTTTGGTTTTCCATTCCTGAGTTACTTCCTTTGCAATAATAGTCTCATCCCAGTTGCACTGAATGCCATCAATTTATCCCCTTTTATGGCTAAGTAGTAGTTCATCATATATATGCTTCTTTATCCACTCGTTGACTGATGGATTGATGGGCAATTCCCATTTTTGCAATTGCGAATTGTGCTGCTATACACATGCACGTGCAAGTATCTTTTTCGTACGAGGACTTCTTTTCCTCTTGGTAGATATCCAGTAGTGGGATTATTGGATCAAATGGTAGTAAGTTCTACTTTTCGCTTTTTTTTTTTTTTTTTTTTTTGAGACTGGGTCTTGCTGTATTGCTCAGGCTAGAGTGCAGTGCTGTGATCTTGGCTCACTGGAACCTCCATCTCCAGAGTTCAAGCAGTTTTCCTGCCTCAGCCTCCAGAGTAGCTGGGACTACAGGTGCATGCCACCATGCCCGGCTAAATTTTTTTTTTTTTTTGTATTTTTAGTGGAGACAGGGTTTCACCATGTTGGTCAGGCTGGTCTCAAACTCCTGACCTCGTGATCCACCTGCCTCGGCCTCCCAAAGTGCTGGGATTGCAGGCTTGAGTCACTGCACCCGGCCTACTTTTTGTTCTTTAAGAAACCTCGGCATTGTTTTCCATAGTGGTTGTACTAGTTTACATTCCCACCAGCAGTGTAGAATTGTTCCCTCTTCGCCAGGCACGGTGGTTCACCCCTGTAATCCCAGCACTTTGGGAGGCCAAGGCTGGTGGATCACCTGAGGTCAGAAGTTCAAGACCAGCCTGACCAACAAGGTGAAACCCTGTCTCTACAAAAACTACGAAAATTAGCCAGGTGTGATGGCAGGTGCCTTAGTCCCAGCTACTTTGGAGGCTGAGACAGGAGAATTGCTTGAACCCAGGAGTCGGAGGTTGCAGATCTCAAAAGCCAGGATCGCACTACTGCACTCCAGCCTGGACAACAGAGTGAGACTCCGTCTCAAAAAAAAAAAAAAAAGTGTTCCCTGTTCATCATATCCATGCCAACATCTATTATTTTTTTATTTTATGACTATGGCCATTCTTTCAGGAGTAAGGTGGTATGGCATTGTGATTTTGATTTGCATTTCCCTGATCGTTAGTGATGCTGAGCATTTTTTCATATGTTTCTTGGTCATTTGTATATCTTCTAAGAATTATCTACTCATGACTTTAGCCCACTTTTTGATGGGATTGTTTGTTTTGTTCTTGCTAGTTTGAGTCTGTTGTAGATTCTGGATATGAGTCCTTTGTCAGATGTACAGATTGTGAAGATTTTCTCCTACTCTGCAGGCTGTCTGTTCACCCTGCTGACTGTTGCTTTTGGTGTGCAAAAGTTCTTTAGTTTCCACGTAAAACTCTACTTTGGCGGTAAGAAATCAAGCTAAATAAGTTGATTACATTGTAGAGAGAGGAGAGAAAACTCCGAGAAGTCCACTTAAAATACTGAGATACCATAAGTTGAATATCTCTCAGGTCCACATAACAGAAACCTATTCTGGAGAAAGTTATTTCCCAGTAGCCCAACAGAAGTTTCCATGAAAGCCTGTGCAATTGTTATCTGTCAGTCAAAGCTGTACCAAGAAAAACCACACATCTCACCTAGGCCTCTTTCCAATGATTACGTTCACCCCTGACCTCCAGGGCTGTAGAGTTGCTGTCATGGGGCCACTATGCTGATTCTCTGCTTGCCCTGGACTCAGGACAGTCGTTTTTGTTGACTTGAAAACCTCAGGGCCATACTGCTCACATGAACCTAGGGCTGAGAAGCCCATAAAATGCCCTCAGGAAAATCATGTGATTGCTATAAAAAATGAAGCTTAAAGATCTAAAATGTCATAAAAGAAAACAAATAACTAAAATATCTTGTCTATTTCATTTTAAAATGCATTGTATTCAGATTTTTCCACATTTTGAAACAATAGACTTTGGGCAAGTAATCAGTTACTTAAATTAAAATTCAGCTTAATAAAATTGAATTTTAGTAGCCATCAAGACAAGCAAAAGTTTAAAATAAATGGAAGCATAAGAAAAGGAGAAATATCTTTTGATTTGTTCTCAATTCCACTGTAGTGTTTGTTGCTTTCACTGAAGAGAAGACGACCCTCAGAGACATCTTCTTAAGATCAGTGAAGGCCGGGCGCGGTGGCTCAAGCCTGTAATCCCAGCACTTTGGGAGGCCGAGACGGGCGGATCACGAGGTCAGGAGATCGAGACCATCCTGGCTAACACGGTGAAACCCCGTCTCTACTAAAAAAATTCAAAAAACTAGCCGGGCGAGGTGGCGGCGCCTGTAGTCCCAGCTACTCGGGAGGCTGAGACAGGAGAATGGCGTGAACCCGGGAGATGGAGCTTGCAGTGAGCCGAGATCCGGCCACTGCACTCCAGCCTGGGCGACAGAGCGAGACTCCGTCTCAAAAAAAAAAAAAAAAAAAAAAAATCAGTTAAATAATGTTTAAGTATGTGCTATAAACAAGTAGGTTTTATTTGTCAAGTATTCCCTTATAGTAACATTTCTTGAGTGCAAAGGGATATATATGTATTGATTGAGGTGAAATTCACATAACAAAAAATAGATCATTTCAAGTTGAATAATTCAATGGCATTTAGTCCATTCACCATGTTGTGCAATTATTTGGAAGTAAATAACTTCCAAAACATTGTCGTCACTCCAAAAGCAGCCATTAAGCAGTTGCTCTCCATTCCCCCATCCCAAACCCTGGCAACCCTAAGTCAGCTTTCTGTCCCTATGGATTTTTCATGTAAATGTAATCATACAGTATGTGACCTTTTGTGCCTAGCTTTTTCCACTTGGCATAACGTTTTCAAGGCTCATCCACCTTGTAGCATGTACCAGTACTTTATTCTTTTTATGGCTAAATATTATTCCATCGTATGTAGGGAATTTTTTTCATCTATTCACCTATTTGGGTTGTTTATACAGTTTGCCTACTGTGAATAGTACTGCTATGATCATGCATATACATGCATTTGTTTGAGTACCTGATTGCAATTATTTTATGTACATACTTTATATATACAGTTGCAAAAGTGAACTGCTTCTGCTGCTTTGAAGGCATCTAACTCCCACATCCCAAATTTATATCTCTGACCAAAGGAGCTGTGAAGAGGGGTCCCAAGAACTAGAGATTAAAGGAAAAATCCTTATGAGAAGAGAGCAAGAAAAAGTATCATCTAATTTGTTATAAATCACTAAGAGTCCCAGTGTTGCCCCAAATTATGCATTCATGGAACAGCCCTCAGAAAGCTTTGAGACCACTGTGACGTAAAGAACTGTCCAGCTCCCAAACTGATAACTGAATGGTGCATGTTCAGGAGAGACCCAAATATTATGGCAAAGGTTTTGAGAACTGAACTGACATTGGAACCACTACTCAGCGACTGAGACAAAGCTTGAGACCAACCAGACTGACTGCCTGCTAAAAAAAAAGAAAAGAAAGAAACAATGAAAATGTAAACACTCTCCAGCAGATTTTAATATGACCCAGAGTCACATAACATAATATTCAAAATGTCCAAGATACAATCCCAAATTATTTGATATACAAATAACCAGGAAAATCTGATCAATTCTCAATAGAAAAGACAATCAACAGATGCCAACCCTGTAATTACACAACTGTTGAAGTTATTAGAAAATGATTTTAAACCAACCATTATAACCAGGCTCCATGACGTAAAAGTAAACCATGTTGAAATAAATATAAAGATAAACGTTATCAACAGAGAAATACAAACTACAAAAATTAATCATACAAAAAGTTTAACAACAGAAAAAAATACAACACTGTATCTGAAATTAAAAATTCAGCTAATGGTCTGAACAGCAGAGTGGTAATGACAAAAAAATGAGTTAGTAATGATGAAGAAATTAATAGAAATGACCCCACCTGAAGAACAGAGAGCAAAAGATTGAAAGAAATTAATAAAACCTCAGAGACTTAAGGGACAAAATAAAAAGGTCTATCATTTGTTTCATTAGAATTATCAAAGGAAAGAAGAAAGATTGGTTCAGAAAAAAATTTGGATAATACAGTATTTTAACATTCCAGAAATTTGGTGAATACATAACGTATACATTCTAATAAGTTCAGCAAATCCTAAGTAGGATGAACTCAAAGAAACCACATCCAGATACATAACTAATCTGTTGAAAAACTAATATAACTAAAGAATGAAAACAGAGAAAAATGTCACATTATGTGTAGGGAGAAAACAAACTGTGAAGACTAGAACCAGTGGAATAACATCTTTAAATTTGCTAAAGAAAAGAATTATAAGCTTAGAATTTTATATCCTGTGAAACTATCCTTCAGGAATGAGGCAAAAAGAACATATCCTCAGAGGAAGGAAAACTTACCTGCTATCAAAGCAATGCTTATGTAAATTATTCAGACTGAAGGGAAATGGTACCAAAAAAACACTTGGAATTCATGAAACGAAGAAGAGCAACAGAAATGGATTAAAAAGATGTTTGTTTACACATACACACATGCGCGCGCGCGCACACACACACACACCCCTTAATTATAGTCTTGCTCCAGTTAATCCATGGAATTTCTAGAACAAAAACCTCTCTTTTTTGGATTTGGAAATACTTGGTGTATACAGAAATAATTGAAGGTATTATGTTGCCTGTGTGTTTTAACTAGGCACTCTCATTTATATAAGAAATATGAGTATATTTAAAACTGAATAATCCAAAGATGTGTCACCTAATAAATATTCACTCACAACTCATGCTAACTCCAAAATGATTTCCAAAAGTAACCCAGACAACAGATTTGCAAAATAAGTAATCTATGGCTATAATGACATACCAAACTTACATACTATTTTTTCTGTGATTATTAGAATGCCAAAACAGAATACATTTGATATTAATTTTAACTGAGAAAATTAACAAGGAAAGGAAGTAGATTTTATATAAATTTTAACATGTTTTATTCATACATTTTATTTATTTCTGATATATTTTCTCAAATATAGCAAAAACGTAAAAAAGATTGTCACTGCGTAGATTCCAGTCTGGAACTGGGATTTAAACAAACATATAAATCTAATGCCTCATTTACTCTACTTCTGAAAGTAATTCAGAGGCTATTTCCTTAGCCAACATTTCCGGTTCTGTAGCTTTCAATGATTTAAATGTGGCATGAAAATGTGGAGGATCCATGGTTCTTCGGAGTGTGCCAATTTTTATAAACTAAGTTTGAAGTTTTCCACTCAAGAAACGATTCATGCCAAAAAATGTCAGAAATTTTTAAAGGATAACTTTGAGCCTCCTCAGTGGAAAGGAAACAGAAAAAAAAAAAAATCAGTTTATAGATAAGTTAATGTATTGGATACCAAATCTGTGTAGAGTTTGAAGAGTTCTGTACGGATTTCAAAGCCTTCTTCAGCTCACCTCCAAGATGATATTTTGATCATTTACTTACAGCTCAATTAGGAAAATCTAATAAAAGTACAGCTGGCCCTCCACATCTGTGGACTCCATATCCAGTAGATTCAACCAACCATGGATGAAAAATATTTTTTCTGAAAAGATATTTTAGTCTGTACTGAACATTCACAGACCTTTTCTTTTCCTGTCCTTATTCTCTAAAAGAGATAGTATGGTAACTATTTGCATAGTATTTATATAGTTTTTGGTATTAGATTATTTATAATAATTTTTTTATTTAAAATATATGGGTGAATGAGCATGGGTTATAAGCAAATATTATGCGATTTTATATAAGACACTTGAGCACGCACGGATTTTAGCGCCTTGGGGGACACTGGAAGCAATCACTCATTAATACTAACAGACAGCTGTACTGTGTAGCTCATGTACTTGAACTACATTAGAAAAAATGCCTTGCATTTGGAAAAACTATCTTGGAAAGTCAGTATTTATATTTAAAGAATTTCCCACAACTTTATGCTCCAGGTGGAACAAATAAAAAGCAAACTGATACATAAAACTGATGGTTTTCTTCTAAATTCTAAATGAGATTAAATACAAACACCTATGAGCGGGGAAGAATGTGCCGGGACTTCGAAATAAACTCAGATGTCAAGCTTGTAGGTTGAGTACATGACGTTGCTAATACCTAACCATGTTGACTTAGAAAAATGGCCATTTCACTGGTATCAAACTAATACAAATGGAAAGAAGGAACGCATGTCTACTTTCTATTCCATTGGAAATCTCATTCCGGCACTCTTCAAAACCCATTTTTGCTAAAAGGAGTGAATCACAGGGAAGCATTCTGGGAACATCACAAAAGCAAATGGAAGAATAAATGACAGCATCATTTCCCCTCCAGTTCCTTCCACCTTCACAAACTGGACTGAAAGTTTCCACTGCATGCCTTCAAGTGGGATATGGAATTCCCCACTGTGCCCCACCTCTAAATCCTTCCTTCCAAAAGCTCAATTTTCTATTTCCAATTTTTTATTGGCATATTATGGAGCCAAAAGAAAGTAGGTTTTTTCCTCTTCCCTCCCATTTGGAACTATCATTTATTATCCTGGCTTTACATCCTATTATTTAATAACTTTTAAAGTGCTGTAAAATCTGAAAATGTACTTCACAATGAAACTGATATAACCAGAGAGGAAGACAGTGCTCCAGGAGTACAGGGGAAGGATAGTTCAGGGACAAGGAAAGAGGACAGGGAGCTGCCAGCATCACCGGTCACCACTCCTTTCCTCCTTCTCAATGCGTCTTCATGAGCAGGGCTCATTGCTTCTACAACACGGTCCACTGCAACCCTGAACCAAAGAGATCTCTTTCTGACCCCTGCACTGAATACTGTGTCTGACATTTAGGAACACAGATCTTGTAATGCCAGTGTCTGTCCTAGGCTGGCTTACCAGGAAATAGATCCTGAGATGGAGACTGAGTGCAGGATTTGGGGGTTTTGGGGGTGGCTCCCGGCAGGGACGCCTATGGAGAGTTCTGGGAGCAGACTGAGCCAAAAGAGAAGCTGAACGTGAGGCAGTGGCAGCAGAGCCCTCGGCCAGTCCTATAGGGAGCTCTGGAGCCCTCCAGAACTGTCTAGAAGTGAGGGAAGGGTGCTGAGCCTCTGTATCCAACCCGACCCCCAGCACTGACCAGAAATTAAACATGGCCTGTCCCCAGACACGCGTGTTACCTGGGCAAGGCAGCTTCCTACAGTTAAAGGCAACTACTGGAAAGGAACTCAGCTGTTAGGAGTCATGAGTCAACCACCCCTGGAACCTGGAAGAACACGTGTCTTGGTCATAGAGGGGATTGTGTGGCATGCCACAGAGCCATTTTTGTCATCTTGATCTGGACATCGATTGTCCTCAAGTAGACATAAGCCTCCTGAAGGCAGGGCTGCCTCTAGCATATGGTCTCCAGCTCAGAAGGTACTTTATGGCTAACGGTGGATTTTCATGCATGGGTCATCTGGCCACAATTTCCTCAGCAGCTAGTAGAGAAGGCCAGAAGTCAGCACGTCTTGCTAGGCATGTACCACAGAAAAAGTGATTCCTCTAGGGAACTTTAAAGCAAACCAGTTACCCTGAGGCACAATGAGAGTGTAAGTTCTTGCTGCTGTCAGTCTTCTTTGACCCTGCTAGACATGACTTCACTGTGAGACAGTGAAAATCATGACTGTGATTATCCTCCATTCACCTCTGTAGCTGTATGTTGTTATGTGCTACATGTGCACGTTTTCCAGAAAACAGAAGTAAGGATTTGCTCCTCTAAAATATTTTGTCAGGCAGGGCTTGGTGGCTCCTGCCTGTAATCTCAGCAGTTCGGGAGGCTGAGGCAGGTAGATCATCTGAGGTCAGGAATTCAAGACCAACCTGGCTAACATGGTAAAACCTCATCTGTACTAAAAATACAAAAATTAGCCAGGCACAGTGGCTCAGGCACAGTGGCTCAGGCCTGTAGTCCCAGCCACTCAGGAGGCTGAGGCATGAGAACAGCTTGAACCCAGGAAGCAGAGGTTGAAGTGAGCTGAGATCGCGCCACTGTACTCCAGCCTGGGTGATAGAGTGAGATTCGAAAAAGAAAAAGAAGAAGAAGAAGAAGAAGAAAAAGAGAAGGAAGGGAGGGAGGGAAGGAAGGAAAGGGAGGGAGAAAAAAAGACTTGGAAGGGGCCAAAACTTGCAGCAGAGTTGGAAATTCTAGCGCTTCTACCTGTAAGGGCCAGAGAGTAGATATTTTAGGCTTTGTGGGATACATAATCTCTGTTACAATGACTCAATTCTGCTACTGTAGCAAATAGTCATAGAAAATACATGGACAAATTAATAATGATTGTAGCACAATAAAACTTGAGTTACGGACACTGACATTTGAATTTCAGATAATTTTCATGTGCCAGAAAATAATATTTTTCTCTTGATTTTTTCAACCATTTACATTAGCTCCTAGGTCATACAAAATGCAGTGGTGAGTAGAGGCTGGTTCAGCTGGCAGGCTGTAGTTAGCTGATCCCTGCTCTAGCTGGAGAAAGCATATTTGAAAGTAAAATGTTCATCAGTAAAAAGAAACCACAAGGACTGTGTTTTGATATTCAAGAAATTCCCTAGGAGGCATTCCATTGATGATATCTGAGAGTCAGTCCTCACTTACGGGGAACACACAAAGCACAGTGTTGACCCATTTGCAACACGTCGTAAACACCAGCAGTCACTGTGTGCACTCACAGGGCTCAGCTCCCTGGAGAAGACCCCACACACACTTTCACTTTCTCTAATTTCACCATTTCCAGAAGGAAATTGGAAAAAATATCAGAGCTCAATTTGTAAAGATATGCCTAATATTCTTAATATTATGAGACGGTTGCTTTGTTGCAATGTTTTATTGGAGGGGGGAAAAAGACATTCAGGCAGAGATGTGTTAGTTCACACAGAACCTTGTGTAAGCACACAATTCCCTACTAAAGTCTGAAAAGCTGAACTATGGGAAGCAGGCCAAATTGGATAATCCAATTTCAAGCACTCCAATAAAATGGCTTTCCTCACACATGCTCATGGTCCTCCATGGGCAGGTTCAGCAGAAAACAGACCAATACAAACATCCAATTGGATGTAAAGAATTTTCTTTCTTTTTTTTTTTTGAGATGGAGTCTCCCTCTGTTGCCCATTCTGCCTCCCAGGTTCACGCCATTCTCCTGCCTCAGCCTCCCAAGTAGCTGGGACTACAGGGGCCCGCCAACACACTTGGCTAATTTGTTTGCATTTTTCGTAGAGACAGGGTTTCACCATGTTAGCCAGGATGGTCTCAATCTCCTGACCTCATGATCCGCCCGCCTCGGCCTCCCAAAGTGCTGGGATTACAGGCGTGAGCCACTGCGCCTGGCAAGAATTTTCTTTGGTAGAATCAATTGATTAACCAGTCCCACTCAAACAGAGGAAGTGAAGCAAGAGGCGCTCCTGCTACCAGAGGCTTCCTCCTTGAATGACCAACATCCATTGCATGAGGTCAAGGACAGTCTTAAGCACAGGGAGATTCTAGCACATCCCAGTGACATGTCTTTGCCTTGCGCTCCCAGGTCTTCCTCCAGCAGGTGGATGGCACTTGGAGTCTGGGTGATGCAGTGAGGTTCCAGGATGTGTGTGGTATTAACTGGAGCGCTAAGGTAAGTTTCCACGTAAAACAGAAACCTCTGATCTAGGGTGGGGTTTTTTTGTTGTTTGTTTTGTTTTGTAGTTTTTGGGTTTTTTTTTTTTTTCAATTCAGTTAACAAACCACAGTAAATCCACACTTATCATCAGTAGGTTCCTGAAAACCGTGGCTTTAAGCAAAACAATGTATAGCAAAAACAATTTAACCATAGTCAAGTTGATCTAAACAAGAGCTAAATTCCTAAGGCATATTTGTCACAAAAACATCACCAAACTTCTAAATAAGGACAAAACACTTCTATTAAACACCTGAAATAAATGTAAACTACACATACATTTAAGAAAGATTAATGAAAGCAAGTCAGATAATAATTTACCTGCTTATTCTAGTTCAGGGTTGCAGGGGGCTGAGCTTAACCTCGAAGCTCAGGGCACCAGGCGGGCACCAGCCTTAGCCAAGACACCATCCCATCTTGGGCACACTCACACACTGGCACTCAGACTGGGACCATGTGGACATACCAATTTATCTAACATGTCCAGCTGTGGGACGTGGGAGGAAACCAGAGTACCCAGAAAAATCCCACACAGACCTGGGGAGAACAAGCAAACTCCACACAGGCAGTGGACCTGGAAGAAAAGTGATATTTTTCCCCTCATTAACATTAGAACAAACAACATTAAACTACATTTTTCAGGGACCTGCTAAATAGGACTGATGGAAGAGAGTTAATAGTCACTATTCTTGTTGCTTTTACTTTTTTTTCTAATCCATGTATGACTTCCACAACTTTGACCCTAAACAAATGATGGTTTCCTTGTTTTTCTGCAAAGGCCTGAGAAGGGGTAGGGAGCAAGTGTGGGCCTGCCTGCAGAAACTCCCTGACTGCAGACATTTTCTTACTGCAGGAATTTCCTGTCCCATGCCCTGTTCGTTCCCAGGGATCTATGAGAAACACATGGGTTAGAGGTGTGAGTAGTGACACCCCTGAGGACTGTGAGGGGCTCCAGGTGTACCATTCCTGAGCCCCCTGGATGGAGATACTGCAGATTTCAGAGAGGAACAGAAGAGAGAGGAATTAATGTAGATGTTCACCTGATACAGCTTCAAAAGTTCCGGATTGGGGGCTTGGCCCTACTCCATCTCTGATTCTGGGATTTCACACATTTCTCAGACTGAATTGCTGCCCCCCACCCCTGCCCCCACCCCACATTTCTTTTCAAAGGACTCCATATCAATCCATCTATCTCAGGGAGTAGCCATGTGGGAAAAAAGGTATGAATCATTTTTTTTTTGATGATTCAGAACATGAAAAGTATGGTTTAATGTTCGTACAGTTGCTCTCCACCCAGTTGCCTTAGGGAATTCGTTTCAAAAGGATAAGAAAGGGAGAAAACACAAAATAAACCAATAATATATAAGAAACGGCTGCTTTGTTGATGAAGCTGTCAAAATCAGAAGGGAGACTCTTTTGTGAAGAAATTTTGAGGCTAATGGATCTCATTGCTGAGAACTTCAATTCTCTTGATAATCCGTTGTTCAAAAGAGGTAAAAAGCATCCTACAAAAATGTGTATTTTCCTAAAATACACATTTTAAAAAATGACATTCAACAAAATGCAGTTTTGTCAGAGAAGTCATTTCCATATTGTTTCATTTAATTGATTTGTGCATTTCCTACTGTGACCAGACTGTAAGCTTCTTGAGAGCAGGAGCCAAGTGCCATGCCTCTCTGGACACGCCTGAGCGTCTAGCATGGGGCTTTGCACATAAGATATCCCATTAAATGTTGACTGAGAGGTTATCATAATAAATGCAAATGACAATAATGAGAAAAGGTGATTCCTATGTGGTGATTTCAATATATGTTGGCAAGAACATTCCACTTCAAGCCAACAAGAAGTCCTCAGACTTCTTGTTATTTTACGCAACCAGTTTGCCAAATTCTGCCCCAAGGGACCTACAAATGGTAATGAATGGGGGAAAAACAATTAGGCTATTGAGTCCATTCCCCTTCACATCAGCCTTCCTCCCTGTGGAGCATTCTTCCAGCAATTACCTAGAGATGTCTCCTGTACAGAGTTATCCTGCAATTCCTTTAGGAAAACAATAACTTTGACTCTGATAAAAAGTTCCTACCGTGCTACACTTCATTCTCCTGTGCCCACTATAATTTTGTATTTGTGTTTTATTTTTTTCCTTTCACATATCTTTGGAAGAAATGTAGTTTAGCTCAACACGTATCGAGTGTCAGGCATGAACAGTTACAGTTCACACCAATTGAGGTTGGTGCCTCCAGTTCACACCAATTGAGGTTCACAGCCTTGATCAAGGAGCTGCATCAGGGGTGCTGGGGGCATCATTACACACCCGAGAGGGTGCTCATCAAAGACAGGTGTAGATTAGGGACTTCAGCCTGCTTCCCGTCTTCCTCAAGCTCCTTCACTCATGCATTCCCAGTGGCGTGAGAGGCCCAGCTTAGTTGGCCAGGAGGAGGGACTTTTTGTGCTGTCATCTTCTTGTTTTTCCCACAAAGAACACACACCAGGTTACTATGACTAACTGCCTTGTGACCTGCTGTGTTTATTCTCCTTAACCCTGAGCTGTGCTTTCATGCCCTGGAAGCCAGGCCAGGCAGCTGTCAGCCTGCATGGCCTCCTGTGTGTTGTTCGTATGTACACGCAAAGAACAGTGACTCATCTACAAAGGGAGTCTCCAGTAAAAGGCTTAGATTATCCTCCACTTCTCGTTCCATCACATTTTAGGAAACAAACCTTCTTGTTAATTTGTCTTCATTGCTATAATGATATTTTTTCATTTATCTATAAACTGGCAAGAAGGCAATTCCATTTCTCTCGTTGGATCTTACATGCCCATCTCTTTCCCTTGGCTCGGGTCTTGGAACAGACTTGGACCTCTCAGGAAGACCCCTGGTCATCCAAGCTAAAATGCGAACCATCTCCCCAACTGCTTTTTATCGCAGTACCCTGTTTTGTACACTTCACCACTTCACTACTTGTAATGATCTTTTCTTAATTGCTTACTCTCTCAAGTGTAAGTTTCACAAGTGCAAGGATTCTGTTTGTCTTGCTTGGTTACCACTGAATTCCCAATGCAAAGAAAAGGACTTAGCAGGCAGCATACAATAAATAGTGACTGAATAATTGAAGAAATGAATGAAATATATCAGGTGAAGCTCATAAGTCAATGTTAATCAGCACAGCCTTGTGGCTTAAGATCTTAGGGAACACAATGTAAAATCTTTAGCTTTCATGGGGGCAAAAGACTGAAGGAAGCAGAACATTAGTATATGGCAAAGAAGGGAACAAGCACTCTTTGCCTCCTCAGAGTTAAATTCATGGAGATCCGAACTTTACCTCCTATTGGTCTATTAGCTTTCCATTTGCCCTCCCACATCTGCTATGAAGCAGAGCAGCCAGCCCAAGGCTACAAATCCCTCCGTCCCATCATCTTCAAGTCTATTCAGTCCATTCTTTCCTTTCTTTCCTCCTCCCCTTCCTCTCTCCCTCATGCGCTCCCTCTCTTCCTTCCTTCTTTGGTATATGAATCTTCAGGTACATCCCTTTCTGTCTTATCTATTATTTGACTATGAAGTCTGTTCTTAGTAAAAAATTATTCCCTAGTAGTCTAAAAAAATCTTAAAGTATCCTTTTATTATATTTCTTATATATTTTTTATTTTTAATTACTATGGGTACCTAATAGTTTAACATTTTTATCGAGCACGTGATATTTTGAAGCCAGCATACAATGTGTAATGATCAAATCAGGGTAACTGGGATATCTATCACATCAAACATTTATTATTTCTTTGAATTGGGACATTCCAAAACTACTTTTCTATTTATTTTGAGATATACAATAAAGTATTGTTAACTATAGTCTCCCTATTTTGCTATCAAACACTAGATTTTATTCCTTCTATCTAACTGTATTTTTGCACCAGGGCTTCTATCATTTAGAAGATGAAAAGGTGTGCTGAGATTTAAAAATATTCTCAAAAACAATGATGAATTGAATTCCCAGATTTAGTCATAACAAACTCACTTAAGGAAAGTTAATAAATACAGCTTTCATAAAGTTACATTTGCTAACGTAAATGCTTTAAGTAAGTCTCTTTTCAGCATAAAACATAGGTTAAATAAATTGAAATGCAAATAGATCTTTTTTTTTTTTTTTTTTTTTTTGAGGCCGGAGTCCTCGCTCTGTCGCCCGGACTGGAGTGCAGTGGCAAGATCTCAGCTCACTGCAAAGCTCCCGCCTCCCGGGTTTACGCCATTCCTCCTGCCTCAGCCTCCCGAGTAGCTGGGACTAAAGGCGCCCCGCCACCTCGCCCGGCTAGTTTTTTTTTTTGTATTTTTAGTAAGAGACGGGGTTTCACCGTGTTAGCCAGGATGGTCCTCGATCTCCTGACCTTGTGATCCGCCCCGTCATTGGCCTCCCAAAGTGACGGGATTACAGGCTTGAGCCACCGCGCCCGGCCCAGAAATGCATAGATCTTAAGTGTACAATTCAATGAGTTTTAGCAAATGTATGCATATAGGGTTCCACCATGAGAATCAGGATCTGGAACATTTACATTACCCAGAATGTTCCTCATATACCTTTCACTCAGTCCTCACCTCTTCCAGAGATTTAAGGATGTCAATAAGCCCTAAGAATCATAAGCACAAAGAAAAAAATCACTCGTAGATACATTATAGTCAAATTATTGAAAGTCTTAAGATGGAGAGAAAATTTTTAAAGAAGTCAGAGAAAAAGAATACATTAAGTAAGGGAGGGCAATGAAAAAATTGATGACTAAAATCATCAAAAACAATAGAAACAGAAGATGTTGGAACGACAGGTAAGAATGCTGAACTGAGGGGGGGTGGCAAAAAATTTCAACCAAAAATTTTATATCTAGCAAAACTATCCTTTGAAAATGAAGGCAAATGTAAATATATTTTCAAACAAACAAAATCCAAAAGATTCACAGCCAAAAGGAATGCTAAAAGTTCTTCAGGAAGGAAAACCACACTCAATAGTAACCTTGATCTACAAAAAGAAAAGAAGAGCACAGAAATGATAAATATGTGAATAAATATAAAACGTGAGCCCCACCAGCTGAAGTCAGGCAGAGCTTCCAACTTCCTTCAAAGGACACATCTTTCTCCTCACTTGACAGGCACCTCTGTACTTGACAAAAGGGCAATATATGTACATATGTGGAATATATAAGCCTGGGAATCCTTTTACCAATGTTTTTTTGTTTCCCATCAATTACTTGGTGGGCAGCAAATTCATTGAATTTGGAAATGTTGTCTTAAAAAGGAATCTTTTTGCTAAATTGTCTAGACACTAACCAAACTACCTTTGCCTCTGAGCCGCAATTCATGTTCCAGCCACAGCAGCAACCTCCGTGCTAATCATGCAAGATGCTTGCCTCTGCATTGAAAATAGGCCCATGACACTCTAGCACCAGTTACTGTCCAATCAAGGTATATCAAAGCAAATCCCAAACACACGCTCTTGTCTTAATTAGTTCACATTGTCCGCTGCTAGTTAACCCTCAGGACGACCTAACTTTCTGGCCAACTGCACATGTCATGGACCAGTAACAGCTTTCCCAGTTCCCAGATTGCTTGCCTGTGTGAGCCTGTCTATGCACTGGGCCCACTCTTGTTTAGTTCACTGGCTTCCAAAACATGACTCGGCTTCTGACCCTGGGTAACTGATGTCTCCGGACTTCTAGCCCTGACTGTCTAGATTTCTAATTGCTTTTGTGGTCCAAAGCTCCATCTTTTGCCTATCTCTTAATCATTTCTTCATCCATTTTAACATTTGCTGACTGCATGCTATATGCCAGAATTATGTCGGGTGCTATGGTGACAGAGGTAAACAACACCCAGTCCCTGTAGTGGGAGCCCTCAAGTTTCAGAGGGGGTGACAGGCCAGCTAGTTGATTTTACAGTAAGTGGGTGTTCTAAAGGCTTAAGTTTCCAAGAAGTGTGTGTTGCTCTGTAGCAGCAATTAAAGATTATAAATATTTTGGAGTCCTCCTGACATCTATAGTAATAAATCTTTCAGCTGATTAATTCAACAGGGGAAAGAGACATAGGAATCTTTTTACACAATAAAAATGGCGTCTTTACTGACTTCTCATATTATCCTTTGTACTGTGTTGAAGATTCAATTCTATTACTTAACTACTTAAGCGATTGTGTTCAAGTCCTTCAGAATCTCTGTGACCTACTCTCTTGCTACATACAGTTGGTGACTGTCTCAGGGTAGGAATCCTGGTAGGGTGCTCTTGCCAAGTCACTGTTATTTGCCTGAGCAGTGTATCCCAAGGACTCTTATTAAATAATTTTTTTTTTTTTTAAACAGAGTCTCGCTCTATTGCCCAGGCTGGAGTGCAGTGGTGCGATCTTGGCTCACTGGCAAACACCGCCCGGCCCCCCCACCTCCCAGGTTCACACCCATTCTCGCTGCCTCAGCCCTCCGAGTAGCTGGGAGCTGGAGCAGCCCCGGCAAGCCCAGCAACACCCAGCTAAGTTTTTGTATTTTCTTTTTTTTTTTTTTTTTAAACGGAAGTCTCGCTCGTCCACCCAGGCTGGAATGCAGCGCGGCCGGATCTCCCCAGCCTCAGCTGCAAGCTCTGCTCCCGAGTTTACGCCATTCTCCAGCCTGCAGGCTCCCGAGTACTGGGACTACAGGCGCCCGCCACCTCGCCCGGCTAGTTTTTTTGTATTTTTTTTAGTAGAGACGGGGTTTCACCATGTTAGCCAGGATGGTCTCGATCTCCTGGACCTTGTGATCCACCCGTCTCGGCCTCCCAAAGTGCTGGGATTACAGGCTTGAGCCACCACGCCCAGCCCCTAATTTTTTGTATTTTCAGTAGAAACGGGGTTTCACTGTGTTAGCCAGGATGGTCTCAATCTCTTGACCTCATGATCCGCCCACCTCAGCCTCCCAAAGTGCTGGGATTACAGGCATGAGCCACCGTGCCTGGCTGTTAAATAATTTTCAATTAATTGCTGAGTCTCTGTAGAGTGCTGGGCTTCAAAAGCCCTGTTGTGCCCCTTGGGAATCTTTAAGAATAGGATGGATGTCCAGACTCCACCCCCAGAAGTTCTGATTTCATTTTTCTGGGGTGGGGGCGAGATCATGGGTATACTGTAAAGTTCCCTTGATAATTCCACAGTGAGCCAGGGCTGAGAACTGCTGTGCTGGAGATTCGGCTGAAGGGAGGTTGAGCCCAGCTCAGCTCATGGACTGGTTGAGGCGCGTGTAAGAGCAGCATATGAGAGTAGTAGCACATTTCTTCCTAGGAAACACTTAAGTCAGTCTCACTTTTCCAGGATCATTACACTTCTTTGGTATCATATGGAGTAATAATATATGTGGGCGCTATAAACATAAATGTCTTGTTATGGGTTAAATTGTGTCCCTTCATATGCTAAGTTCATGTGTCAAAGTCCTAACACCCAGTACCTCTGAATGTGACTGTCTTTAGAGATAGGGCCTTTAAAGAGGTAATTAAGGTAGCAGAGGTCATAGAGGTGGGTCCCAATCCAGTATGCCCAGTGTCCTTGTAAGAAGAGGAGAATAGGATGCAGACAGGCACAGAAGGAAGACCACATGGAGACACAGAGAGAAGACAGCCATCTGCAAGCCAAAGAGAGAGGCCTCAGGAGAAACAAACCTGAAGACACCTTGATCTCAAATATCCAGCCTCCAGAGTGGTGAGATAATAAACGTCTGCTGTTGAAGTCACTCAGTGGATGGCATTTTGTTATAGCAGCGAGAGTAAATGAATATGTACAGGCACTGCATGAAAAGAAAGGAAGAACTGTGAAGGGGCTCCTGAAACCTCAAGATTTTCTTAACCAACAGATTCCTAATCAAAGACACATTTCAAAGTTCTGTGTATCTTTAGTTCACTAACCATGTACCAAACACCAGCTAGGTACTGGTATTGTGCTAGATGCTTATGGATAGCACCTGTCTTTGAGTAACACATAAACCAGAGGGAAATTAAGGCCCTTAAAGCATAATCACTCCACGCTTTGGGTTCCAAAGTGGTAAAACAGCCCCATCCAAAATGCTGCCTGTATGCTCCACAGGGTGCCTGTGAGCAGATGCTGATTTAATGCACTCAACGTGTTTTGAGAAGTGTAACACACTGTACAAAGCCTGGGAATGACAGACACCTAATCACACAATCCTCTAAGAGCCAAGTCTGATCTGCAAACTTTACACGGGTCCACAACACCACTAGGAACAGACTTGAAGCAACAAAACACATCTTCACTGGAAGTGCACCTGACCGAGTCACTCATTCGAAGGGTGGGTACTGGTTAAGCTCCTTATTTATTCTCTAGTCCTGTTTGTTTGTTTGTTTGTTTTGTGAAAAACTCACCAACTTGAAATGAGGGTCTCTGAGAAAATGGGATAAGCAAAAAATATTCAGGAACATCCAGGGGTCATTAAATAATAAAAGAATCCGAGTATATCAAGCCATTACTTTGCCCTTCATGGCAACTTCCATGAGGACGAGGCCCATGTTTATTTGTACATATTTATATATTCAGCCCAGAGAATTGCATGGCTCAGAGAGGAAGCCCAGTCATTATTTGTTAAAAGAATAATTATATTAGTATATGTACACCTTTCTAGTGAATCTACCGCCTTTTAGCTTTCTTGCTAAATGTTACATTAGTTTTTCAATGTACTAAATTGATGTGTTCATGCACTATCAGTTCATTGCACATTTTCAAAGCACAAGTCCCCATGCTACATGGTGTGAAAACACAAAGAAGGCATGGCTGGCCCTTAACCACTCTATAATTTGCTACAATCCAGTCCTTCAGTCATAACACACAAATAGCCTCCTAATGACTGCAATGGGACCTAGAGACTTTTTAAATATTTTGTCTTTCTTTGACATTTTAGTTTTCAGATAAAATATTTTCTTTCCTTATTCAGTCATCTATTCAACAGAACTGATTTACATTTAATCTCTGTGTCCTACACTTGTATTTTTTAAAATGGTCTTAATTAAATTATATTGCCAATAATTTTAAAATGTGATGGCATTAAGGTTGCAAATATCAGTATCAAACTAGTCTCTCCTTGTAATTAAAATCTAGTCATTTAGTAGTATATTTACACTTAAAGATATTTAATGTCTTCCCTCCCATGGCTACCATGGCTAATAATATCCTTATTACCTCATGCAATGTTCATATTTTAAATATGCTGGATAACATTGCTTTAATATTTTTAAATAGAATTGAGTAGAATCCTATTTTAAATAGAATATAATGCTTTACAATGCTCTTTTATATGTATTTTCTATCATATTCATTTTCTATCTCTTAACTGCTATCACTTTCTAAAAAAGACCCACAACCTGGAGAACCCATTCCACTGCCTTAGAGGAAGTCTCCACCAAAAAGGCAGAGCTGCCCCTTGACTTTCAGTTCCCAACGAAAATTAGCATTTTCCGTAGCTCTCGATATAGCTATGTTCCACCAAAATCACACGGCCAGGTGCAGTGGCTCACGCCTCGAATTCCAGCGCTTTGGGAGGCCAAGGTGGGAGGATCACTTGAGCCCAGGAGTTTAAGGCTGCAGTGATCTATGATCACGTAACTGCACTTCTGCCTCGGCAAGAGAGCAAGATCCTAATTCCAAAAAAGAATTTAAAAAAACACATCTGTATAACTGAAGAAAGGTAGGTCACCAACGGTGTTTATTGTCTTATTCCTCTGCAAAAGGAAAAAAATAAAAGTTTTAGGGGAGAATTTAGGAACTTGTGCCCTATCTTTGAAAGCAAAATATTTTCAAGTGTATATAAGCCTGCATGATTATTACTTACAGCTTTCGAAAATCATTTCAGCATCCTCTTTAAGTTCCACAAGTGCTCCATCACGACATCTAAATATCAGCTAAAGTATTTACTCACAATGTCTAATAAGCAGCATTTTTTCTCATGTACCATATTTCCATAAACTAAAAGAATACATTTAAAATAAGAAATTGATCATCTAAGTACCAAGCATATAGGACACTTAGAGCAGTTTAATGTTGATCAAGTATCTAATCTCCACAAAGACAATGTAAGAAGCCCATTAGAGTTCTCTGGATTCTAATAATTTTTAATCAAATTTAATTTCAATTTAATAATTGCATAGATGTAAACACCTCTTTGGACAATTTAAATGTAAATGTCTGGTTTTCACCGTACACTCTTGGGCAGCATTTCAGGTGCTGATTTCGGCTGATTCTTTTTTAAACCCCTCATTGTGAGAATATGCAAATATGCAAATAAAAGCATTTTTAAACTAGAAAATAGGCAGCCATCCTTCTCCATCTACTAGTCTGTAAACCAGTGTAATAGCTGATTTGACTTTACAAGACAATAAACACCATTGGTGACCTACCTTTCTTCAGTTATACAGATTTTTTTTTTAATTCTTTTTGGAATTGGGATCTGGCTCTCTTGCCGAGGCAGAAGTGCACTTATGTGATCACAGGTCACTGCAGCCTTAAACTCCTGGGCTCAAGTGATCCTCCCACCTTGGCCTCCCAAAGCGCTGGAATTCGAGGCGTGAGCCACTGCACCTGGCCGTGTGGTTTTGGTAGAACATAGCTACCTAGCTATATAGCACTGATTATCAGGGCATTCTTTTAATACATTAAGTTATTCATTTAGACCTAGCACAGTGGCTCATGCCTGTAATTCCAATACTTTGGGGGAGCCCAGGTGGAAAGATCACTTGAGTCCAGGAGCTCGAGGCCAGCCTGGACATCACAGTAAGACCAGTCTGTAAAAAAAATTTTAAATTAGCCAGGCATGATGGTGCACACCTGTGGTCCCAGGTACTTTGGAGACTGAGGTGGGAGGATTGCTTGAGCCAGGGCAGTTAAGGCTGGAGTGAACTGTGATTGCACTACTGCACTCCACCCTGGGCAACAGAGTGAGACCCTGTCTCAAAAAAAAAAAGTTATTTATTCTAAAATTTTCAGATTAAATCTTTTATGTCTTCATTTATGCAATTCCCAGAACCTGTGAATATGTTACTTTACAATGCAGAAAGGACTTTGCAGATGTGATTAGGTTCATTATGTTGAGATTGAGAGGTGATTGTGGACTATCCAAGCAGACCCAGTGAAATCTCAAGGGCATTTACATGAGAAAGAAGGGGGCAGCAGAGAGGTGGCCTTGTGAAGAAGACTGGACCAGTCACTGCTAGCTTTGAAAACAGAAGGGGCCAGGAACCAAAGAGGACAGTTGGCAGCTGGAAAGGGCAGCCTGCAGAAAGAACTCCAGCCCTTGACTTTAGCTCATTTCACACTCCTGACCCACAGAACTATAAGATAATACATTTGTATTGTTTTAAGCCACCAAGTTTGTAGTAATTTATTACAGCAGCAATAGGAACGTAATACAATGAAGACTCATCAACACTTGATCTTGATTTCACCATTCTACTAACTTGAATAATTAAGTCAAGGTCATCCACATACCAGAAAAATATAAATTTTTGAACAATTTGAGAGGTTGTGGTAGAGCAGATGGACCAGCCGCTGCTCCTACTGGCGTTCCTGTGCACACTTCCTGATGGTGAAAAATGAGATGCAACACCCTAATTCATTAGGAACATTCAGAGTCCACCTGGATGGTCTCATGTGAGACCTACTCAGAAACTCAATGGTCCTTTGATGTGGTGAGATGGGAAACTCAAACACCAGGAGACGTCCATTACAGAGGCTTTTAATGAGCTGGAGTGGTGCCCGAAGATTGTGCTGTTTTAATTCTCAAATGTGTCATTTCTCCTAAAGTAGAGGTCGCTCAAATACATAAAGTTCCAAAATCCTCAGTCAAGACATTACCAAGGGATACAAGACAGCTAATGAGACGTTAGAGACCTTGCAATAGGGCTGAAGAAACTGAGAGAATGAAAAGAATGAAAAGGTAAAGGGATGGTTTGCTGGGTCATGAATGTAGACACTGTCTACCCCGTCCTTTGGGCACCCTGCAGCATGTGCTGAGTGTTTACAGCTCTGGGGCACCTCCACCTGCTGTAGGAGCTAGGGAAGTTCAAATGACAGCGATCCTGGGCCCCCCTCATTCCTCAGTGGGGAACATGACACCCTGGGCGGGACAGGGATCCAGGGCCCCCCTCATTCCTCAGTGCCGGGAATGCCACCCTGGGTGGGACGGCAATCCAGGGCCTCCTCACTCTTCAGTGTGGGGCGCTTCCCCCTCATCTGGGGCCCCCTCACTCCTCAGTCTGGGACATGCCCCCCTGGCTGGCTCTCTTCCTTCTTTGTGTGCTTCACCAAACCTCCCTGATTTCACGGAGGGCTCAAAAAAGAATATTCTCTGGAAATAAAGATGGAAGTTAATGGTAATTAACTTACTCACATCTGCAAAGTGCTTTTTGCCCTATAAAATAACATATTCGCAAATGATGGTGATTAAATAAAGAAATAAAAGATTTCATCTGAAAATGTTAGAATATCTCAATACCATCATGTTTTAAAAGAATGCCTTGATAATCAGTGCCAAGGTAAGGTCAAATGTAAAGGGGTGGGCCCCTTTCCTGCTGCATTCGCTGGGCTGGTTGACTGCGAGGGAAGGCATACATTTCTCTGTACCCTAAGCTGCAGAACAGGAACAACCCTTCAGCCCTGGTATTCATACTTCAGATCTGTTCATTTGCATAGCACTCTATGGTAGACTCGAATTTCTTATAGAAAATAATAAACACGAACACACTCAGAAAAGCCTTGAAGGCTGACAGTTTACATCAAAACTGATCACATGCACACATGTTCAACTTCATGTTTTAAATATTATTTAGAAAATGAAAACTTTCTAAATGTTTTTGCAACGCTTGTTTCAATCACAATTTGCAAGTCAACTGCACGTTAGTAAGAAATAGCTTGGACAATCCTGGTGACATTCTCCCTTTTCCTTATTCTCCCTTTCCACCCTGGCCTCCTTCAGCCATATTCTTCCTCCTTCTCCACCGTTCCTGTAGACCCAAACCAACAGCAGCAGGACCTCTTATTAACCTCTGTTCATACCTCAATGTAGCAAATGTGATCAATACTGTGAGTAAGAGGGAAGGAAATGAGCCCTTGGACACTCACTCTCTTGGAAGCTGTCATCTCACAGGGAAAGAAACAAGCCAAGAGTGGTCAGAGCAGGTAAGAGAATGGGATGACTGCGGGCGGAATCCCGGAGGGACACAGAAAGCGGCAGCAGAGACGGTCAGAGTAAAAACACAGGTACAGAGCAAGGACACCGGGCAAGATCCAGAGGCAGAAAGGAGGCTGGAGGGCACTGACAACACAAAGGAATCAAAACATAGACACTTCCCTTCAGGAGCCCCAGAGAGAAAGTGAACCCCTGGGAAGCCCCTGCAAGGGATGGGTATGAGGGGGGTGGGGTCAAGGTGCTAAACAAAGAGGCATGCCCGAGAATTGCAATTAGTTCATCAACAGTAAGTAACAAGTTGGCCGGGCGCGGTGGCTCACGCCTGTCATCTCGGCACTTTGGGAGGCCGAGGCGGGCGGATCACAAGGTCAGGAGATCGAGACCATCCTGGCCAACATGGTGAAGGCCCCTCTCTACTAAATACAAAACATTAGCCAGAGATGGGGGCGGGCGTCTGTAGTTCCAGCTACTGGGGAGGCTGAGGCAGGAGAATGGCTTGAACCTGGGAGGCGGAGCTTGCAGTGAGCCGAGATCGTGCCACTGCACTCCAGCCTGGGCGACGAGAGCAAGACTCTGTCTCAAAAAAAAAAAAAGAAAAGTAAGTAACAAGTTATTCATTTAAACAAGTGATAACTCAAGGTAAAAGAAAACAAATGCTGGGATTCTGAATACCATCCTAAAAAAGGCAAAACCAAAATGCACAAAGCAGGCACATAGTGTTGAAGAAATCACTTTTCATGATGAAAAACTCCTTCAAATAATATAATGTCTTTTCACTGGAGGCAAATTCCTTCCCAATTTTCATCCCCATACATATGGATTTGATATCTTTATTTAGATTTTTCTTCTTAATGCTCTTATTGGAAAAACTCCCTCCTTTTGTTACTTCCTTCTCTCCTAATAATTGCTTTCTGCAATTGTTTACTGCATTATTTACTTGGTCCTGCTGATGTTTAAACATGGAATTGGAAGAGACACTGACAAGCTGACGGAAGTTTAGAGGGGACCACAGGATTGATGGGTCAGGGTTAGAAACATTCTCAGGTGGAAGAACCAGGGACACCAGCCTGGAGAAAACCCGCCTAAGAACGTGGTTCGTGCATTCAAACATCTAAAAGAATCTCTGGGGATGAGGGATAGATTTAACTTTGAGATTTTTCAAAGAACATAACTAGGACAAGTTAATGAAGTCACAAAGATGTGTTTCTGCCCTCTATGATCAAAAATAGGTCTAATTGTCAAATGGATGGGTTGCCCTGGAAGTCTAACTGCTCCTTATATGACTGGAAGTGTTTTAGCAGAAATTAAGTGATATCTTATTAATGGTAATGTAGAAAACTTAAGCATTAAGAAGAAGAGAGTTCTTCAAGATGTAACCTCTAATATCCCTTACAATTCTGAACATCTATGATATTTTTTAATACTCTAAATAACCACAAATGACTTGCACCGTAACACATTTCATTACAATAAACACAATCTGTAGCATGACGGCCTTTTTTTTTTTCTTGAGATGCAGTTTCGCTTTTTTTTTAAACTGGGTATGTATAATATAATTTCTAAAATAATATGTGCAGGTAATATATATTTTCATCATTCCAGGGATGGAAATCACACTATACAATTTCATACCTATTTATTTTCTTGGAGTTTATGGGTGTTGTACTGCAGAATGGTTCTTTGTATAAAAGAAATAGTATGCTAAAAACAGGCATGCTCTTCCCTCTGCCTGGAACATTCTTCCTCAGAGTCTCAGCATTGATAGACCATTTTCATCCTCAGATGGAGACCTCTTCTTCTGGGCTCAGATTCTTATCTTGATCTAAGTGCTTAAGCATTGTATTAGTTTCTTATGGCTGCTCTAACAATGCACTACAAACTGAGTGGCTTAAGACAACAGAAATGACTTCTAATCCCAGTGCTTTGGGAGGTTAAGGTGGGAGGATGGCTTGAGCTCAGAAGTTCCAGGCCAGCCTGAGCAACAGAGTGAGACCCTGTCTCTGTTAAGTAATAATAATAATAATAACCAAACAAATAAAAAACAGAAATGTATGTCTCACTGTTCTGGTGGCTAAAAGTCTGCAGTTGAGGTGTCAGCAGGGCCCTGCTCCCCGTGAAGGTTTTAGTGTAGAATTGTTCCCTGCCCCTTCCAGCTTTGGGTAGTGGCCGGTCATCCACAGTGGTCCTTGCCTGCAGCTGCATCACTCTGGTTCCCACCTTAGTTATCACATGGTGGTGGTGGTGGTGGTGGTGGCGGTGGTGTGTGTGTGTTCTCTCTTCTTAGGACACCACGCATACTGGATTAACGGCCCACACTATTCCATTGTGACCTTTTCTTAACTTGATTGCACTGCAAATACCATATTTCCTAATCAGGTCACATTCTGAGATCCTGGGGGTTAAGACTCCCAACATATCTTGTGTGTGTGTGTGTGTGTGTGTGTGTGTGTGTGTGTGTGTGTGTGTGTAAATAAAGGAAGAACATGAGCTTGGATCAGGCCTAATATGTGATTCCTGATCTGTTGGCGGGAAGATTAATCAAAGTTTGATGTAATTATGGTGTCCCATTTATGGCCAAAATGTGAATTCCACTGAAGAATCACCAACAGCCACCGAATAGTGCGTGACACTACTGTGAACACACATGTACACCTGGTGGGACAAAGCGGCTTGCTCCTAATAAAGACATTTCTACTTTGTCTTGTCCATTTAATCTGACATCTGTCATTAGGCAGAAGATGCATTATTGAGACAAGGAACAGAAATGATGTCTCCTTCCTTTTGGAACCCCATGAAGAAATCTCATTTTATTTTAAGGATGAGTGGATATGTGAGTCCACTTATATCCACATATCTTTTTGAGGTATACAATTCTACCCATAACGGGTATCTCAACCACAGCATGTCTAAAATGAATCTCCTAATTCTATCCCAAAACACTTCTTCACCTATTTTTCTCCACTTCAGTAAATGTCACCACAATCCATCACACGGTGTTTGGTGTGTGTGTGTGTGTGTGTGCGTGTGTGTGTGTGTGATCAACCCCAAAATTCAGGAGGGAGCCTTGATTTTTTGTGCCCTTCATCGTCCACATCCAATCCACCAGCAAACCCTGCTGGAAAAACCTCCACGATGTAACTTACATCCAATCCAGCCCTTCTCTGCTCTCCACTGACGTCTCCACTGACGTAGGTCCAGGGCTCCCCCGACTCTACCTTGCATCACAGAAGGCAGCAGCCTTCAAAGGGTCCTCCCTGTTACTTTTTCTTCCTGATCATGCACTTTTTATATGGAATCCAGAGAGATCTTTTAAAGACTTATATCTTGTCACCTAATCTGCTACTTAAAATGCTTTAGGGCTTCTCCTAGACTGGAAAATAAAATCCTTTATGCTGTCTGCCAAGGCCCAGGCTGCCTACCTTTCCAACCTGATTTCAGTTCATCCCCTACCATTCACACTGGCAGCCTTTCAGATCGCTGGAACAGGTAACTCTTGCCTCTCACCTGGGAGCTTTTGTGCTTCCGGTATGGTAAACTCATCTCCAACTCTCAGCATGACTGGCTGTGTTTCCTCCTTTGTGTTTCCACTGAAGTGTCTCCTACCCAGAAAGGCCTTCCAGGACTCCTGCACGGAAGACGGTTTTCTAGTTTCTCTTGTGACCTACTGAATGGCCCCACTCAGGGCTCCCTTGTTGCAGTGTTTTAGATTGATGCTCTTGTCATCCTCAGGCTGGACAGAGTGCACTTACCCCCCTACCCCAAGACACAAGGGAGCAATAAAGGCTGATTTTTGCAAGCCACTGAGATACTGTGACTGTCTGTTACCAAGCAGAAGGCAACTGATAGACTCTATCTCATCATCCTGTTTGTTTCTTAATAGTACTAATTACAATCTGTAATGAAATTATTGAATTGATTGTTTATTAGCTCTCACTACAGAATAATTCCATGGAGACAAGCAGCCCATCAGCACCTTGTCTGTCTCCAGCACTGAACGCTGTGCTGAGCACATGTATGATAAGTATTTGTGTAATGAGTGCATGAACTCTCTTGGGGCTGATTTTATCTATTCTTCATCTGACCCAATAAAGCTTCTCTTAAAAAAAAAAGTATATGAAATAAATTACAAACTTCAGCTTCAATTTTCTAATCTGACTAGTTTGGGATCTGGGGAGCGATTTTTTTTTTTTTTTTTTTTTTTTTGAGACGGAGTCTCGCTTTGTCACCCAGGCTGGCGTGCAGGGGCGCAATCTCGGCTCACTGCAAGCTCCGCCTCCCGGGTTCAGGCCATTCTCCTGCCTCAGCCTCCAGAGTAGCTGGGACTACAGGCGCCCACCACCTCACCCGCCTAATTTTTTTTTTCTTTTGTATTTTTAGTAGAGACAGGGTTTCACCGTGTTAGCCACGATGGTCTCCATCTCCTGACCTTGAGATCCGCCCGCCTCGGCCTCCCAAAGTGCTGGGATTACAGGCATGAGCCACCACGCCTGGTCCTGGGGAGCGATTAAAAAAAAAAAATAGGCACACAATTCTTTCCTCAGCAAGAAAAGGCAACACAGAAGAGATCATTTTTAAAGGATGAGATTGTGACTTTTAATTATGTTTTATGCAATTCCATAATTTGTAATACTTGACCTCAGCCCTTGTCTGTCTGTCTGATGGGGTCCATTAACATCTCAGAATCACTATCCCAGCTTGAAGCCTCGGATGCTCTTGCTGATTCCACAGTCTTCACCAAATGACTTCCTGCAATAACTTTTCTGCTTGCTTATACTGAATTGGCACCTGGGGTACAATCATTTCCTGTCATTAGTTCAAGGCAAAATGCAAAATTAGGTACTTCTGATTTGCACATTTGCAGACTAGTTGTTTTCCTGTCAATACCTGGCACTGATGGATTTTTTACTGATGTATTTTTCTAGAAAAATAAACACTACAGCTCTTGGGGCTGTGGACAAGATCATAGTAGTCAACTACTGTCTAAATTCCCCAGTAATTGCAGAGTAGTGTTCTGAAAATATGAAAATTACATGCCACTAGCCTTTTACCAACCACTAAATGGAAGTTAAATGGAAGGGACAGGCAAAATGACACTTTCTATTTCACAAAGTGAGCTCTTGATTTTTAAACAATTAGCTGTTCTCACTAAGCTAATCCTTTGCTGAAACCTGAAGCCTGGCAGCTTTTGGAATACCTGACATTCATTGTTGTATGAGAAAGTTACTATTCTGCTACTATGCTCTTTCGTCATACAATTAAAGTTATTTCTTAATTATCTTCCAAACTGAAAAACTCAAGAAGTAAACAACCCCTCTCCCCCACAAATCAAAGAAATACAGAAGGTGAAAGGTACGAAAAGCAGATGCAGCTTAAAAACTGTTCCACTGCCTTAAGTCAATATTCCTGCTCAGCAGAGAAGCACTAACCCTCATAGAGTCACTGTAGCAAGTGACTTGTCTGGAGCTAGGAAGACAGATGAGAACTCCAGGGGCCCCACAGGCCTGGACTATGACTCTCTTCCATTACTTCGTGAAAGAAACTCTAGTCATCTCCACTGGTTCTCCAAACCACACCATCTCAACCAACTCAAAGTTACAACCTAACTCAACAGTGCTAGTCACAGGGGTCAAGGAGATGGCTAATCTCCCTGGAATGAACTCCAAAACTGGTTTTCCATGGACCCAAAGTCAGTGTAGTGTTCTTACTTCCTGTTTCCTAGTCTCCTCTCTTCTGAAGAAAACATTTTCTTTTCCCTCTACAAAAACATCCCACCCTTGTATTTCATGCAACCTGTGTGTTTCTGAAACAATGTTCCCTTCTCTCCTCCTCCTTGCTGCAAGGCCTCCATGAATGCTTTCTTGGTGGTAGGGTTGGAAATGTGAGTTGAGCCTCTGGGTAGACCCTCCTGCTTCAGCCTCTAATGGCTTTTAGTCTCCTTGTGCATTTGTGAGGAGGGACACAGTCACCATCGTGAATGAAAACCACCAAGCGGGGATCCTGGGAGGCTTTGAGTCTCACAGATCTGGTGATCCAGCACACAGCTCGTGCTGTAACTGCACTGACGGAATGAATGACAAACCCATGTCCCTCCCACCCATGCCTTCACAAGTTCATTCTATTCAGTGTGTGGGTCTGAGCACCTGCAGTGTGTGTGAGGCGTCATCTAGACACTGGAGGACTGCAGATGGAAACCAGGAAAATGCCCAGCTCTGCTGCGGGTCCATTCTTCTCCATCTTGATGGCAGAGTCCAGATGCTGCCTTTTCTTGATGGCATCCCTTGGACTTCCCTCTCCTAGTTGTTCCTAAATCCCTGTGTCCCTTGCAGGGTCCCCAAGTGTGAAGGGGATTTGCAAGGGGTCTCTCAAAAACAAACCCCAGGCATACACCTCTGTCTGTAATCTCCTACAGCTGCCAGACCTGAAACACTTTGTAATCGATCTCTGCCTACATTCACTCAAACAAACGGGTGCTGCCTAACATAAGGACTACAGGGGTGGGGGTACAGTGGATAGACGCTGCCAGTGCCTCAGCCAGCATGCCATGGTCCCTAGAGGCTGCACCTTCTCATGCACATCCAGGTGCAGTGGCACAGCCCCCTCACTGTGCAGGCCTGACCTTTGGAGTGGGTATGACAGTAGCAGAGCCTGTAAGGAAATTGTTTAGTTTTTGTTCTGAGAAAAAAAAAAAAACGAACTCGAAAAAATTTACACTTGGAGCAAGATCAATAAAGATCAAGGCAGTGCAGGAGGCATGCGCCCAGTTATCAGCCTGCTGGGGGCATGGTAGCAAAGTGCTGCAGACTGGGAGCCTTCAAAAACAGACACTGATTGCCTCAGCTGTAAAGGCTGGAAGTCCATGATCAAGGTGCCGGCAGGATTGGTTTTCTCCTGAGGCCTCTCCTTGGCTTGCAGACGGGCTCCCCTCTGGGTGCACACTTCCTTGGTGTCTTCCTCCTCTTACAGGACACCAGTGCTACTTGATTAGTGCTCTCGGCTTATGGCCTCTGGTAACCTTAATCACCTCTTCAAAGGCCCTGTCTCCAAACAGTCACATTGTGGGATGTCAACATATGGATTTAAGGGGGACAGAATTCAGTTCATAACAACTATAAAATACTATGACCTTCCATGTGCATAGAACTCTAGGCTATGACAGTGCAAAGTATTGTTTGATTACATAAATACCTGTACTTGGCGGAAAAAAAAATCAAGTAAAAGGAAAGAAAAGGAAGGGAAGATAAAAGATACAAGGTCTATTTAAGGTTTTGTTTTCTTTTGTTTTTTTGAGACAGAGTTTCATGCTTGTCACCCAGCCTGGAGTGCAATGCCACAGTCTCAGCTCACTGTAACCTCTGTCTCCTGGATTCAAGCGATTCTCCTGTCTCAACCTCCTGAGTAGCTGGGATTATAAGTACCCACCACCACACCTGGCTAATTTTTATATTTTTAGTAGACACGGGGTTTCACCATGTTGATCAGGGGGGTTTCAAACTCCTGACCTTAGGTGATCTGCCTGCAGCGGCCTCCCAAAGTGTTGGGAATACAGGCATGAGCCACCGTGCCCAGCCAAGGTTTTTTTTTTTTTTTAATAATATTTATAACATGTGATTTTTGCCTTCCAAGTTGAATGTAGTACATAGCCTGCGTAAGACGGAAGCGCATTTGACACGGGAGCATTTCTATAGCTGTCCTCTCTCTTGAGGGGTGGAGTGCATTGATTAGGAATGTAGGCTCTCAAGCCAAACTGCCTACATTCACCTCTGAGCCCCTTTACTTCAGAGTGATGAGGCTCAACACACTCTGCCCTGCTTCCTCATCCGGGAAATGGAGATGAAAATAACAATAGCCACTTCATTTGGGGTTACAATTAAAATATATAACCCTCTGGAAACAGTGTCTTTTACATAGTGAGTCATTCATATATGTTTCTTGTTATTTTTGATCCTCACAAATCTGACGCTAGGTAAACGGGGCAGATAACCATATTTTTTGTTTGATGGGAAATGTTTAGTGTTTCCGTGAATTGCCTAGGGATGCAAAGCAAGTTCCTGGTGGGGACTGGGCCAGAATTCCAGCTTCCTGACTCCGAATAGTCTTCCCAGTCGGCGCAGAGCATACTTTGAATGGCGCCCTGGGCTTCAAAGGGCCCGGTGCACTAGCAATCCCATTCCATTATCCTGGCGATCATCTCCTGCCAAGAGAACTCAGGAAACCCAGCTCCTCTCTGTCTCAGGACGGATGTGCTTTGTGCCTTTCTGGAACGAAAAGGATTCTCTCTGTTTTTTACACAGACATTTCCTGTGTTCAGTACAATGAGTAACACCCTGAGGACACAGATATAGGAAGAGGCCCTGTCCCTGAAGTTACTCAGAGCCCATGGTGACAACTGTCCAGAAAAAGAGAGCACCCCTCATCATTTCCTCTTCTGGTTGAGTGGCTGGGGAAGACCTCGCTTGCCCTGAGGTGGGTACTACACAACTCTTGCTGAGTCAGTAGGGGTGGAAGAGGGAGTTCAGCTTAACTCTATACAGACTATTAGATCTGGGTTCCGCTTGGGGCAGCAGCAGCAAGCCCCGGGAATCACCTAGTCCTCAGACTCAGCCTCCTGATCCTCAGGAGTCCTTTCTGAAGTCCCCTTTCCAGAGCTGCTCAGCACCATCACAACTAGGAAGTGAAGATTGTCCCTGAACTGGTAGTTCAAACTAGGAGCACGCATTGCTTTGCCAGTTTGCCAGGGAAGGCGCCTATAAACACACATTTGAGTCGCACCAGAGACCGCTGTCAATAGTCATGGTCAGCAAAGAAATGAAGAGGTAGGTAGTTTGGAGTGGTTCTGGGTGATTGCCTTCACATTTTTTCGCACATTATTTCTATTTTTATTAATATGTTGTAGTTGCATACAGTCAACTCCAAAACTGAACACGTACAAAGTGAGCCAGGATAGAAACTCTGCTGGCCTCTCTGCCTCACCCTCAGCCCTGCCTCAATCTCATCCACAGACACAAAGTTAGCCCTCTGTACCCTGCTTGGTCCCTTCTGTGACTTTCCAATTCTCTCAGTGGCTGCAGGCTCCTCAGCACCATCGACACCCTCTTCTCATCCACGTCTCCACCACCTGTAACTCCTTGTCTTACACTTTCTAGGAAGCAATAAAACAAAACGAAGCACCAGGTCCTGGCGCCGATGCACTGTGCTCTTGGCGTTATTGGCCTACGCTCTGTACGAACAGAGACATATACTGTGAGTGCCCTTTCCACTGCCCGCTGTGAGCCTTATTCAGCTGTACCCTGAATTCCCCAGTTGAATGCCCAACTTGATTTCCTCAGCATCCTCTTCAAAGTTGTATCACTTTTATCATGCATTAAATTTTTGGTTAATAGACCTGCCACCCAATTAACCCATAAGTGGCTTAGAACACGAACCAGATCACATTTATTTTTGCATATTTAGCTCCTAGATAGAAGAAAGAAAAAAGAGGCAAGAGTGTGGGACAGAACCACACAGGAAAAAGAAAAAGAAACAAATTAGCAATCTATCACATCACTTGAACTAAGCTCTACACAGGACTTACCTGTATTAGACAAAGCTCTGCCCAAAAGTATTTTATAAGCCAATTCATATGAAATGTCACAGAGCAGTCAATTGCTAAACAGTGTTAAGAATGAATGTGTGCACAGCTACACTTGTACGACAAAGAGCGATTTGGACAAACTGAAGTAGGAGCCAGAATTCAAGGGGTTTGGGGATAGACTATGAAGAGATGCCAAAATACGGGTAAAACCTGTAGAGATGGAAGCAAACAACATTTGTGACAAAGGAATGTGTCCGGAATTGGTGGGTTCTTGGTCTCGCTGACTTCAAGAATGAAGCTGCGGACCCTCGCAGTGACTGTTACAGTTCTTAAAGATGGTAGTCCAGGGTTTGTTCCTTCAGGTGTTCAGATGTGTCTGCGGTTTCTTCCTTCTGGCGGGTTCCTGGTCTCACTGACTTCAGGAGTAAAGCTACAGACCTTTGCAGTGAGTGTTACAGATCTTAAAGACAGCGTGTCTAGAGTCGTTCATTCTTCCCAGGGGGGTTCGTGATCTTGGTGGCCTCAGGAGTGAAGCTACAGACCTTCGGCGTGAGTGTTACAGCTCATAAATGCTTGGCGGACCCAAAGAGTTAGCAACAGCAGCAGCACCAGCAAGAGGGATTGCAAAGAGCAAAAGAACAACTATCTCCACTATGCGGAAAGAGACCTGAGTCCATTACCATTGGCTGACTCAGGCAGTCTGCTTTTCTTCCCTTATCTGGCCCCACCCACATCCTGCTGATTGGTCCATTTTACAGAGAGCTGATTGGTCCACTTTGACAGAGTGCTGATTGGTGCATGAACAATCCCTGAGCTAGACATAGAGTGCTGATTGGTGCGTTTACAATCCTTTAGCTAGACACAGAGTGTTAGAAAAGTTCTCCAAGTCCCCACTAGGTTAGCTAGATACAGAGTATTGATTGATGTATTTACGAACCTTGAGCTAGACACAGTGTGCTGATTGGTATATTTACAATCCCTTAGCTAGACATAAAGGTTCTCCAAGTCCCCACTAGACCCAAGAACCCAGTTGGCTTCACAGGATCCCGCACCCCCGGCCGCAGACGGAGCTGCAGGCCAGTCCTGCGCCGTGAGTCCTGCACTCCTCAGACCTTGGGCAGCAGATGGGACCGGGCGGCGCCAGCACTCCTAGGGGAGAATCCCGCGGTGCGGGAGCCCACTGCTGCGGGGGAGGGGGAGTCTCAGGCATGGTCGGCTGCAGGTCCCAAGCCTTGCCCTTGGGAGGAGGCAGCTGAGGCCTGCGAGAATTGGAGCACAGTGCTGGTGGGTTGGCACTGCTGGGGGACCCGGCGCACCCTCGGCAGCTCCTGGCCTGGGGGCTAAGCCCCTCACTGCCCGGAGCCGGTGGCGCCGGCCAGCCACTCTGCTGGTTCCAGCCGGCGCCTCTTTCTCCACACCTCCCCGCAAGCAGAGGGACCCTGCTCCGGCCTTGGCCAGCCCAGAGAGGGTCTCCCACAGTGCAGCGGCTGGCTGAAGGGCTCCTCAAGCGTGGCCATAGTGGGCGCCAACACCGAGGAGGCCCGAGAGCAAGCGAGGGCTGCTAGCACGCTGTCACCTCTCAGGAACAGCATGAGCCGTGAACCCTGAGCTCTGAGCTCCAGTCTATGTACAACCAGGCTCTGCTGGACATGTGTGTGAATAAAGGAAGGACTGCAACAGTCAATTCACCAGTGAAGCGAGGCAGGAATTGCCTGGTCAGAGCAAAGGAGGCACGCTCAGGAGCTCTGGGAATAAGGTAGAAGAGGTTAAAAAGAAAGCAATCAAATTGACAATGAAGCAGGAGATATAATCATTTAAAAATTTAATTTTCAACATAATATAAGTTTTGCATGAGAGTTATACCTGAAAGTTATCTGGAATAATCTTTAACTTCACAATTTATCTGTGTGCTTTTGTTTTAACTGTAGAAAATTTAATTTAAATAACTGTCTTGGGTAACTGGTTGATGAACAAATGGGAGTTCAGTGGGGTTTAAGTTCCATTTGGGGTCTTTCACAATTGTGTTGTACAAATAAATGTAAAAATCATTAGCATTAACTGAAAATAGCCATTCACTCTAACTCCAGGATTCATAATCTTGATCTATCATTTAGAGTTTCAGTTCAGTACTGAAATTTCAGCTTATGACTTGGTAAGTGGTTTTTCCATTTGAGAGTTTCATGTTGTTTTGCTTTTAACAGCAAAGTAAGCTTAAAGAAACAATTGTTAAATATGCTAGAAGAGCCTTCATAGAGTACTCTGATAAATTCTTCAAACACTGTTTCTGAGAATGATCTCACAGAACAGGAAGACTTGCCATTATGATCAGTGCAGGGTAACCTGCTCAGTGTCCCTATGACTAGTCCAAGCACTGTCACAGAGAGACAAGCAGTAGCTGCTTATGTTGCTAGATCTCAATTCTCACTTTCTGATTTACATGGGGTGGCACCACTAGCTGCAAATTCTACAAACTGTTACTTGGATTCTTCTTCCAGTACCAAATGCAAGTAAGGAAACTAGGCTTTTCTGCACATGGCCTTCTTTCTTTTTCTTCTTCTTTTCTTTTTTTTTTTTTTTTTTTTTTTTTTTTTTTTTTTTGAGACAGTCACTTTGTTGCCCATGCTGGAGTGCAGTGGCATGATCTTGGCTCATTGCAACTTCTACCTCCCAGGTCCAAGCAATTATCTTGCCTCAGCCTCCCAAGTAGCTGGAATTACAGGCACGCACCACCACACCGGGGTAATTTTTGTATTTTAGTAGAGACAGGATTTCACCGTGTTGGCTAGGCTGGTCCCAAACTCCTGACCTCAGATGATCCGCCAGCCTCGGAATCCCAAAGTGCTGGGATTACAGATGTGAGCTACTGCACCCAGTCTGTACGTGGCCATTTTATATGGTCATTGACACTGTCCTTGAGCTTTACCTGAACACCCCCATAACAACGTGTGACTAAGTGGAGTTGGGGACAGTAAAACTGTGCAGTATTAGGGATATGTGTTTCCTTAGATGGATTCTCACATGTTCTGGAAGAAGAAGAAAGTGAGAATCTGATCAGGTCTGAATAATACATGGCCACCCAGCGTTGGCCATGGTACTGTGCAGTTCATCAGAATTAGTCTTGCTTGTGCTTGGTACTCTATAGGAATACCTATTGACTCACTTCTTCAGCAAATATTCATCAATTGCCCTGTGCCAAAGAATACATTTGGTGTCATAGTAAACAGAGTTGAAGAAAATTTCGATAAGATGGCATGTAACATTTTACCTTGCATCTAAACAACACCAGTTTTAAGCTGCACCATCAATTATTTAAATAGATATTGAGGGGAACATCATGTTCACTGTAAACATTTTGTTAACTTGTAATAGCATAAAATTAATTGGGAATCACATTAACTTTTCACAATCACAGTTAAAATTTGGTGTAGGCCTTCTCCATATTCAATTTAAGAATGTATCTGAATTGTACTCACATGACAGCCCCATTTACCAGGTTCCCTGCCAATGCAAACACATCCTGTCCAAAAACCAACTCTGATTTTTCCCTCATCACCCTTGCTCCAGACCCAGCTCCCCATTTCAGCAAATGCCACCACCACTGGCCTGTTGCTAAAACTTGAAACAAAAAACTTTTCCTTAATTTCTCCCAGTGCCTCCCTACCACATTCCATATCAAATTCATCTGTAAGTTTTGTTGGGTTTTTCTCCAAATTATATGTTGGAAGTCTGCCCTTTTCTCTATCTCTGTATCTCTATGCTGGTCCTAGCCCCAACCCACTTCTGCAGACTCCTTAGGCAGCTCCCTTCTGCTACTCAGACTCAGATGGATCTTTCAAACAAGCAAATTAGGCCATTCTATTCTCCTGCTTAAATTCTCTTAATGGTTCTCTACTGTACTTAGAGTAAAGGCTAAACCCTTTCACTGTTTACAACTTAAGTGCTTCTCAGCCTCTGTCTGCTCAAGTAGTTCTTTGTTCCTTCATTCCTCCCCAGGCCAAACTTTTTTGTGCCTCAGGGCCTTTGCACTTACCATCCTCTCTGCCTTGAGGACCCCTCTCCCTCCTTGCCTCTGACTTCTTCATGTGGCTGCTTTTCCCTCTTCAGACAGGTCTTGCTGACCCCTAGAAGGTGGACCCTTCCACCACCTGTTCCCTATACAGCCCCCTTCATTGTCTTCACAGCAGCTAACCCAACCAGTAATTCCACCATGACCATGTTCTTTTTTTTATCATCTGCATTCCCCACTGAACTGCAAGCTCTATGATTTGATCTGAACAACCTTCACTAGATTGGAAATACTTTTATCTCTTCTGAAAAATGAGGTAACTTTTATTCCCTTTAAGTAATATAAGAAGGCAATATTCTGCATATACATCTTTTAATTTTAATGCTTCTCATACTGTGATCTTCCTAAAGAATTTTAAAAGACAAGCTACCATCCTCATTCCAGCCACAAAGCCAAACCCTTATAGTGCTACTAATGGTAATAAACACAACTAAGGTGTCAACTGTATGAATAAACACTCACTACTTATGGTCCCATTCACAGGTGTGATGAAAATGACAACTATAGTGAAATTTATTCCTCAATTATAAGATGTTTTGTAATTTGAAAAATGCCAAAAGGAAGGGGTGGAATATCTGATAATCAAGAAAAAGAGAGTACTGCTTTTTATTATTCTCCATAAAACCAAAGTTTAGGGACCACGTTTCATTAGTTACCTGAAGGGTCCTTAGTACTTCCGAAGCCTACCCCTCACTTAGTGATGAGAAAACTGAGGCCCAAAGAGTGACTTGCCCAAGGTCAGACAACCTTGTAGTGGTTACTGGGAGGAGTGATTAGAAAGCTCTAGCATTTATTCACCTGATGCTGCTGTCAAGTTTTACTCTGTCCTCGTTTCTGAAAGCCAAAACAATGTCAGCTTGGCTCGTGCTCCAGTGAAGAGCTAGAAAGGCTGGTCCCTCAAGATGCATGACAAGGACCTCAGGCCTCCATAGGGGATGGTGCTGCCTACTCTTAAGATTCCTGGCAAGATGCAGTCCAGGGCTAGGAGCATCCAAGACAACTCATTGATTGAGATGGCAAAGCGTATCTATAAAAACAAGCATCTAGACAAAAAGCATTTCACTTAATAATCCTATTTTTATTCACTCAGGTTTAGCACTAGTCTTTGCAAAATGTATTTATACGATTAGATTAGCAACATTTGCAAAGCAATCTCGAGTAGTCCACTTCACTGCAATGAAATTGCTTGTGGAATTTTGTTGTTGCTGTTATTGAGACGGAGTCTCGCTCTGTCGCCCAGGCTGGAGTGCAGTGGCCCGATCTCAGCTCACTGCAAGCTCCGCCTACCAGGTTCACGCCATTCTCCTGCCTCAGCCTCCCAACTAGCTGGGACTACAGGCGCCCACCACCATGCCCCGCTCATTTTTTTGTATTTTTTTTTTTAGTAGAGACGGGTTTTCACCCTGTTAGCCAGGACGGTCGTGATCTCCTGACCTTGTGATCTGCCCACCTTGGCCTCCCAAAGTGCTGAGATTACAGGCGTGAGCCACCACACCCGGCCTGGAATTTTTTTTTTAATAGTTCCATCAGGACCTTTCATGAACTTACATTTGTCTCCCCAGAAAATACATTTCTTATGTCATTACTTTTGAAAGTATACTCCACCCTTAATTCTTACATTTTATACCAGAAAAAAAAAAAAATTGGAGAATACTACTAGAGTGTTTTCATTTTGGTTTAGTTATTTCTTCAAAATAGCTGAATTTTATAACACTAGAACTTATACTATCTGATATTTTAATATTCTTCACAGAGACGATATTCAAATTATACTTTAAAAATATATTTATAATTACACAGGGGAAATATTCAATATATTTAACCACGAGTCTAACATAGACACCAGCTACTCATAACTAATGCTAGCATTGCACAGCAGCATTCTGGAGGCTTCCAGAGGAGCCAGATATAACCCTTGGTTGCTGCATTGTAAGTTGATTTCATGGTGCCTGGGGGAGAAGTTGAGAACTGGGACATTAGGGTATGGGATGTGAGGTGTTGGCAAGCTCAGGGCAATGGCTATTTATTAATCTATTGGGTGTATTTTATTATTTTATAATCCATTTGGCTGCTGAATATTAGCCCAACCCTTTATTCTCACCATCACATTTCCAAGATATAAGACAAAACTCATTCTCTCTCTCTCTTTCTGTTTCTGTCTCTCTCTCTCACACACACACATGCATACACACAGATATTTACAGCTGATTCCAATGACGATGGCAATAAAGTAATGATGACAAGAGCTACCATTTTTCAGGACGTGTCATGTACCAAAGCATGTGCTACATGGCCCCAATCATGCTATTTAAATTGAGCAACAAACTATGAAGTGAAATGCTGCTGAATGGCAACAATTCAAAACCCAAATGAACACAGTAGCAGAGAGTCTTATGTCTCAACATGGATTCTCAGGTCTCCAGTGTGGTCCACAGGATAGAGGACCACATTTGGAACAAATGCAACTTAGTGGTATCTTAACTGGGCCATAGAGATTTCTGCAAAGGAGTAAGTGACATTTACACCACTCCTGGACATTCATTTCCGTGTCTGCAGACAGAAGGTAATGGCATCTCTCCATTATATCCTTACCTCACCTGGGAATAAAGATTTGCTGAATTTCAGCTCTTGCTCTCTTAGAATACGGAGCTATTCTTGGCCTGTTATCGAGTAAGTGTAAATGTGTTAGCCAGTCTGGCTGGCTATGGATGACGGGTGGGAATTCCGACTACTATGGTCGTAAGAGCACAAGGGCAAACACAACAAATACCTCTGGAGATTTTGAAATACAAAGGATATGTTTGTGCCTTTCAAAAAGGCAGTACATTCTGAGCCATGAGGCAAATGCGTTTCCATTTTAAAATGTTACTGTTCACGGTAGCAGAAATCTCTCTATGCATGTGTGTGTGTGAATATGTACACGCATACAGATGTAGAGTTTTCTAGAGGTCGGACATGTTTCCCAATAACTGCCCTTAAAAGCTTTCGAAGTCAGATCTGTAAGAATTCTTTTGGACCTCGCCTGTTTAAGTAGCCCACCCAAGCATGTAACAGGCCTAATGAATGGAGTATTTGAGTGGCTCAGAAGACAGACAGGAGAAAATTGCTGAGGCCCTTCTAGCCATGGATAGCACTGGACTCACAGTCAAGGTAGATGAGAAATGAGTGAGGTCGGCTTCTGCCTCCCTCTCTTCCAAGGCAAGCAGATATTCCTTTTCTGACTGGTCAGATACGGACAAGTAGAGAGAAATAATAATAGCACCTTTTGAGCATTTACTCTGAGCCCAACACATTACGTCATTGAGTCCTTTCTACAACACAGATGTGGGCGCTATTCTCTCCTTCATTTCACACATGAGGGGACTAAGACTGAGAGGCATAAAGTGACTTACCTAAAGCCCTAAGGCTGGCCCGTGGAGGAGGCAGGATCTGACTCTAACATCATTCCTGGCTGTAGACACTAGACCACCAGGACTTAGGGTAGGACTCCAGCCAGAGTGCAGAATCTTGCTGGTGCAGGTTTCTCCTGCCCTTCTAAGGCAGACACGCCCCTGGATTTGTGTGAGCATTCTGTCTGTCATGGATTTGTATTTAGACTGTGATTAATGTCAAAGTTAGCATAATGTTGATTTAGAGGAAGTGACATTTTGCCATGTTTTTTACAGAATTGCCTCCAAGACATACTTAAGGAACACATTCCATGAGACATGTTTGACTCCTGGAAACCCTCTCTGATGCCGAATGTCAAAATACTGCATTTTACTGAAAAAAAGCTGGTCTGAAAACATAAACCATATAACAAGAGTCAGACATATATAGCACATGCCAGAAATGAAGCACTTTCTGTCATGTGAACCAGTCATACCAAGAGTATAAATATTGCTCTCAAAACAGTCGCTCTCGGAGGAAGTCAAAATTTGATTTAAAATTGGCATCCGACCGAACAAGCTTGAGATGCTCAGCATAATGGAGTGCGTAATCATGGACTGCTAAGAATGTGCAAAGCTGACAAAGTCACGTTTTTTCCTATCTTTCCACCAAAAATATTATCTTCAGATTTTACCGGGTTGTTTTATAACTTTAATACCTGAAAAACTTATACGAGCTAATGTGGTGCTGATTTGAAACTGAAGGGAAAAAAACCCCTCAGATTTAAAAAAAATTTTGACAGTCTCTAAAAGTCCAAATGCTGGCCGGGCGCGGTGGCTCACACCTGTAATCCTAGCACTTTGGGAGGCCGAGGCGGGCGGATGACGAGGTCAGGAGATCGAGACCATCCAGGCTAACGGTGAAACCCTGTCTCTACTAAAAATACAAGAAAAAAAAAAAATCAGCCGGGCGTGGTGGCAGGCACCTGTAGTCCCAGCTACTCGGGAGGCTGAGGCAGGAGAATGGCCTGAACCCGGGAGGCGGAGCTTGCAGTGAGCAGATATCGCGCCACTGCACTCCAGCCTGGGCGACAGAGCAAGACTCCATCTCAAAAAAAAAGAAAAAAAAGTCCAAATGCTTTGGCTGGACTTCATTAGTGGCCTCTTCTGGCCCAATGCTATGTGTGCAAATTCCCAAGGGACGCTAGTGCTCGTGCCTGTCTTTGTACACTTCTCCAATAAATTCATATTGTGCTGCTCCCCTCCCCAAAATAGTTCAGTCAGAAGTTTTAATTTACTCCATTCTGACTCAAACAGAAGCAACGTTATTTTCTCGTATTAAAAAACAATGGCGGTGGAGAAGGAGGGAAGTCTATGTTACTAATTACAAGTTTATCATTTCTTTTTTTATTTTTATATATATATATATAAGTAGTATATATATATACGGAAGTATATATATATATTTTTTTTTTTTTTTTTTTTTTTTTTTTTTGGTGGAGTCTCGCTCTGTCACCCAGGCTGCGAGCTGCAGTGGCATGATCTCGTTCACTGCCCAAGCCCGCCTCCTGGCGTTCACACCATTCTCCCCCTCAGCTCCCCAGTAGCTGAGGGACTACAGGCGCCCACCATACGCCTGGCCTCTCTAATTTTTTGTATTTTTGCAGGGTAGAGACGGGCGTTTCACCATGTTAGCCAGGATGGTCTCGATCTCCTGACCTCATGATCTGCCCGCCTCGCCCTCCCAAAATCTGCGGATTCGGGGGTGGGATTACAGGCGTGAGCCACCGCCGGGTAAATGCTATCATTTCTTAGTCTTGTCTCCACTTGGCCTCTTACCACTACCTATTAACTAAAACAAACACATAGGCTTTTGTGTGCTTAAAAAACTCTCCCAGAGGCCGGGCACGGTGGCTCACGCCTGTAATCCCAGCACTTTGGGAGGCCGAGGCTGGTGGATCATGAGGTCAGGAGATGGAGACCATCCTGGCTAACAGGGTGAAAGCCTGTCTCTACCAAAGAAAATGAGCTGGGCCTGGTGGTGGGCACCTGTAGTCCCAGCTACTTGGGTGACTGAGGCAGGAGAATTGCTTGAACCCGGGAGGTGGAGGTTGCAGTGAGCCGGGACGGTGCCACTGCACTCCATTCTGGGCAACAAAGCGAGACTCTACCTCAAAAAAAAAAAAAAAAAAAAAAAAAAAAAACCTCTCCCAGAATCAAGTGTCCAGCACTCATAACCGTTTTAAAATTGTGTATCATGGGTTCACCAGATCCCAACTTCCTGACTGCCAGACAGGTTCCTTTTCCACCAACATTAGGACTGAGTCAGAAGGTAACTCAAGGTCGTCTTAGCCTGCAGAGCAAAGCAGAAGCAACCCCAGTTCTCAAATGCATGGCAAGCTCATTCACTTTCGAAATCCATTTGTTACAGAGTGTATAGAAAGGGATGGAGCTGGGGGCTGCTTCTGACCCCAAGATGGTTTGGATACTGTCCTCCCTCAAATTTCTTGTTGAAATGTGATCCCCAATGTTGGAGGTGGGACCTGGTGGGAGGCGTTTGGTCCCAGCAGTAATGAGAGAGTTCTTGCTCTGTTAGTTCAGGGAGAGCTGGTTGTTTAAAGAGCCTGGCCCTTCTATCTCTCTCTCCCTCACTCTCGTTCCCTCTCTCACCATGAAACAGACCTGCCCCCTCCTTGCCTTCCACCATGAGTAAAAGCTTCCTGAGGTCTTGACGAGAAGAATGCCAGTGCCGTGCCTGTACAGCCTGCAGGACCATGAGTTAAATAAACCTCTTTCCTTTACATATCTCCCAGCCTCAGATATTCCTTTAGAGCAATGCAAAATGGGCTTACACAACTCCTCTTGCCAGAAGGGGACACATGCAGCTTACTTGGTGGCTACCACACAAAAACGGTCTGCAGGCTAATTATCAGGAAATAGAAAAAACAGCAGAGACCTCTAATATGCACAGGAAGTCACTCTTATCCCTGAAAAATGTACACAGAGGGTTGGAAAGTATGATTATGAAGATGAAATTATTATTCCACAAAACTACCTCTGGGAAGATGGACTAAACAGGTGCAGCACATATTTGTAAATAAGCCAACTCCTAAAATAATATGAAACTCTGACTCTTAAAGCCCATGGGTTTCTCCCCTAATGAACAGCAAATAATATCTGTACTCCAGACACCTGTCAGAGGAATGAACTCCAAATCTCTGCTACTTCCTATGTTTGCTTGTTGGCAAGAAGTTCACACCTGGAGCACGCTTGAAGCACAGGTGCTCAGTTGGGGCACACCTTGGAGTCACCTGGGATCTGTCAACACAAGCAAGGCCTCCGGCCCTCATCCAGAGAATCTGACCTAATTAGAGGCCCAGGTCACAGTTCACAGGAGATTCTAATATGCCTGCAGTACTGAGAACCCCTTGGCATAAAGCAAATGAAGCCCTTTGTTCCCTTGGAGTTCTTAAATTGTATCTTATGCCTAAGGTAAGCAAGAAAATGGCCTTGGTTATTTTACTTGCTGAAGAGGTAGTAAGAATGTGGTTTCACAGCATCTCACTGTGTCCTCTTCCTGGGAATGAGTAAGCAGAATTGACTCCAAGCAATAACGTTAAGAACTGCTACACTGCTGAAAAACCTAATGTTTTTCATCTTAGGGATTCAGAATTCTGTACATAACTATTTCCCTCTTTGAGTTGGCTGCTAAAACACTTGGAATTTCTAGCAACCCCACCTCCCCTGGTAAAGCTGCAAGACTTTGGGTATTAATTTTTTCCTATGCTGTGCTCTGTGTTATGCTACATACATTTTTGTAAGCAACTTTACAGTCTATGTGGAATAAAATAAGATGTAAATAAAGAAATCAAACGTTTATATGTAATATAAAATGTATACATATTTTATTTTATATAAACTCTGACAGACTCTTGCAGGCACTGAATATAACTGGTTTCACCAATGTAACCGATATGGCTCTATTGAGTTCGTGTTATGGGATAAATTTGGAGAAGGTATCATTAAAATCATGATAAAATTGAATTACTTTGATATCTCCTTGATACTGAAGTATTCTCCTAACGACCTGCATGCCAAACCAGGTCGCACACTGACAACTGTTATGTCCTCTGATTGAGAGTGATGTGTTAAAATCCCGTAATTATATTGCAGTAGATATAAACTCTACTTGGACCCAGGCACTTCATACTTGCAGTCAGAACTTTTTATTTTCGTGTGTGTGTGTGCATGTGACAGAGCGGGACTCTGTCGCCCAGGTTGGAGTGCAATGGCACGATCTCGGCTCAGTGCAACCTCCACCTCTGGGTTCAAGTGAGTCTCCTGCCTCAGCCTCCTGAGTAGCTGGGATTACACACACCTGCCACCCCACCCGGCTAATTTTTGTATTTTTTTAATAGAGACGGGGTTTCACCATGTTGGCCAGTCAGAACTTTTTAAAGCATCCTTGGCCTCTAGCTTATAAAACAGAAAAGTACAGTATGGAATTCATTTTGCAACACTTTTTACAGAGAACTTACATATTTACCACAACAGTCCATTATCCCAACTTAAAAGATGTATCCTAGAAATTGTATGACAAGTAAGAGGAGAGAAGAAACAGAAATGAAAACTTTTATTATTAATGTATTGATCAGTTTGCAAACAAGCTAAACTAAAAGATAATTATTGAGCTCCAATTCTATGTTCTGTGAAATAGATTAGAAGAAAAATACAATTCAGTTCAACATAATTCACACTTATTTTTTAAAATTCTGAGCAATTAGAGTAGATTATGAGCCCTAAAATTGTGAAATATGTACTTTATGTCCTATAGGGGTTCAGAAGAGAGAGATTATTGTGGATTGGAATGAGAGGGAACTTCATAAAAAAAGCTAAACTACTCCGCCATTTCTGAAAGCACTCTCCCTGTTTCCAGCCCTCCTTCCAGAAGACCACTTCGCTGTTAAACACATGTAAAATAACAGGCCAGTGACTCCGGCAGTCTGACTTAGTGCCTACCTGAAGAAAAACAAAGAAAAGCCTGCTGACCTTTGTGGATTTCTTCCAGAATTATGATTCTATGTCAAAGTAACAGGAGCTATAATATGCAAAGTTTTCTTAATGTTTCCATCCATATAGGCTTGTTAGGCACTTAAGTAATTTCTGCAAACTAGTTTTCCTTTCCAAGTTTGACTTTCTCCATATCAAAAACACTTCTGGACCAAATAAGGCTCGGAGTAAGAACCTGAATACCCCACTGCCACACACATGTATGCATTTATGTCCACCTGGACTTCTGAGTTAAACAACAGTAGGTGAGATGTAAGATAAGATGGAGGAAGTCACACTTATTTTTCACTGGCTCAAAACATTGTAAAAGACACTCTGCACACTTTAAGGGAACTCTAGTGAAATTAGAGTCTGTATAACCTTTTTCATTTTCTCTAGATCCCAGTCACCAGAACCACTATACAGTAACACAGCCATAAAAATCATACCACGCGTTCACATAGAATTCATCATATTCTGCTTGGATAATGTAAATTGCTTGCAAGAAAAAGCCACAAATCTTTAAACTGCTTAGCTGAGCAATATTATTTCTAAGTTGTATTTTCCTTCCTTAATTTTTAACTCAAACTTACTCAATGACAGGAAATTAAAAGGTAACCATTCCCATGCCAAGTGTAAGCCGGAGGCCCTTATTTAAGAATCTCCACCCATTCCAAGTTTCCAATGCAGTTTCTTGTGCTCACTCATCATTTTCCAACACCCATTGAGATACGGGAGGCAGCACTCCTGCAAACTGCGGGGTGAAGACTGAATGCATCTGTGACCGATGAACACCCCACAGTGCAGCTGAGGAGCAGCCTGGCCGTCAGGAAAGAGTGTCTGTCAGAGCTCAGAAACGTGGCTTCCTCTACTGGCCCTACCACTTGCTTAATAAGTGCCCTTGGGTAAATTATGTATCTTCTTAACATTTCAATTTCTGCATTGATTAAATGTATAATACATGCATACATACAAATAAAATTAGCTCTATACAACCTATAGGTATAGCGGTGAGACACAAATTAGATAACATGAAACTTTAAAAATCTATAAAGGGCTATGCTTGAATTTTCCAATTTTTCCAACTTCTTTAAGATAAAAGAGAAGACAGTAATACTACTGAATCATGATTTTGAAACCACTATAGCTTTGACTAGACATAGGTGGATAGGTGTTAGATATGTCCTTAAGCAAAATAACTGAGCAAAAGATATTGTTTAGGGTATGTGTCTAATTCACAAAATTAGTCTTAACAACCAAGCTCAGGCAGTCTATAAGATCCCACGCCAAAAATAAAGGGGAACAGAAAGGAAGGGAAAGGAAAGAACAGAATGGGAGTATACAACTTCTATAGCTTAAAGTAATACACAGAAATTAATTAGTATGGTCTGCATGCATAAAATCCCTCCCGCAATGCTGGGCTCAACAAGCGATTGAGTGACAGCAGCCACTCTTTGCAGAAGATAACACACATGTATTTATTCTAATTTTGCAGACAAATGCAACATTCTATAGGCAGAGAGGGGAAAAGCAGACAAATGGAACGTTCTACAGGCAGAAAGAGGGAAAAAATGCTGTTGCAGGCTCCAAGATACTAGAGACATCGTTTGAACAGATTTCTTCTTAAAACTAGCCTGCTTTGGGGAATGTTTTTATTATGCTCCATTTTCTGGCTTTATGTCACAGAACAGTGGTGCTCTCCTGTCAAACATTCAAGCAAATATCCTGAATACTCCTTTCTCATTCTTCTCTGACACATATATAACTATATATGTCATATAACTAACATATATATGATCCACATGTAATAGATCCAGCTTAAGAAGTGAGGTTATGTAGGTCAGTGGGATGACATATATTATCCTGTATCTTTATTGGTTGCTTGGAATAATATGTCATCCCATTAACCTATATAACCTCAATTCTTAAGTTGGATCTATTTTAAATAGGCGCACAAGCACACACACACACACACACACACACATACACTTTCTTCCCCTTTCCATCACCACTCTCAGAATTAAAAACTAGCAGAGTAAGCTAAAATACTTAATATTTTAAGAATCTCTCAAGGATTTATCTTCCTGATGCATTATTATGAAAAGGAAATACAAATGCATTAACCTCTCCAACCCTCCCCACCCCATGTAGACACACAGACTCTGCTTTTTAAATGAGAGCTGTACAAGTTGGAACAGCCTTGGATAAACTGTAGTCCAGAAAATCAAATAGACACGTCTACAGATGACATGGACCTGCTTTAACTTTTCAGGAAAAGCCTCAAAAATCATACAGAGTTCTCGTTGACCAAATACCATCTGAAAAAAAAGGCTTCACATTAGCTATGTCAAACCAAAATCAGAATTTTCAGTACTTGCTCTTCAACAAGTCCAGAACAAGTCCACTCTCTTTCCTTTTAGAACAATAAATTTTAGCTATTTCTTCTATTATTATTAGACACCTTACGCTTACTCCTTTAACATTATTTCTAAATATAACCTCAGATTTTGAACTCCTTGAGTTTAGAGACATTATTTTATTTATTTTTCTTTATATCTTAACTTATAAGAAAATATCCAATAAAGGTTGAGGAGGTAATGATTAAATTGATGAGAACATAATCAGGGTTATAACTGTCATCTTCACTATTGATAAGTAAAGCAATTCTGTGGTATAAATTAGCTACACAAGTGGATGTTTTGTTGCTGTTTTTGAACAATAGCACAGAAGTACTTGGCTTGGAATGTGAATGTTATGTAATTTTCAGGACTGTATCATCCATATAGAAAATATATATTCCAATAAGATCTATGTATCTGCATATTAGGTGCATTTGTAACTACAGTAGAGACTTCTGTTTCTGAAATCTTTTCTCCTATCTTTTGGTCCTCGTCCCCATAATTATCCTCAATGTGGGCGAAAAAAGTGTATTTTGGTTTCACATTAAGTCAGTTCTTAGTGCCACTTTTCTTCCCAATAAGTTTGATTTTCATGAAGTTGGATTCCATTAGTCTCCTTTCCAAAAAACATTCTTATTTTTTCACAATTCAAACCTCAAATAACACTTAAAGTAAATGATCATTTAAAAGTATATTAATTTTCTAGAAAATTAGGAATGAGGCCAATTAAATGGAGTGAGTGGGAACGGTCCGAAGGTCCTTGAAATGCCACACTGAACTGTTTTCTACAAAATGGCTCCCTCTGGTGGAAGCAGAACTCTCTCTGGGTGAGACCAGGCACACAACCTGGAAACAGGGCATCCTCTGAAAACCGACAGTCCGAGGCAGGCGGGAGAACAGACGAATTCTAAAACCTGAACTTTCAAATGGTTTGTCTTCACATTAAAGTGTTCTCATCACTGCCCAAAAATTCTTAGAATAATCTGCCAGGAACCCTAAACAGTCATGTATTTAATACCTGCAAAATATGCAAAATTCAGAGTTCAGAGAAGCTGCTCTCTCCAGCTGCTAAGTAGATGGGACCATATAATTCACAAGTTCCCCAAATTTAATCAAGAGCCCTAAGGATAAAGAGAAACAGCAATTAAACACCGAGCTCAGAAGCTGTGAAAGTCTGTGCAGATTGGAGGAACGAGTGGCCTTCGCAGTTCAGCCCCGAGTTCATGAATCGACAAAGGCATGATTTCAAAGCAAAAGCTGCTCAACAGAATCCATCCTGTGCTCCACACAGCCGCTTTCATTGTTTGTAAAGGTCAGTGGGTTTTTATACTAAATAGTTGGAACTGAAGGAAATCATGATGTTAGTCATTGTTTATTTTACCACATTATCTCTCCACATCTGCGGTCTGGTGTTTAGACTAAATTTTTTCATCATTTTTCTATGATGTCAATTTGTATGGTTCTTCTTAATGTAAAAAAATACAAATTATTGTTGCTTAAAGACAACTTATAAAAATGTAAATGAATGTAAATGCTATACTAATTTGGAAAATTGAGTAAAACTCAACAAGGAATCTACTTGTTGCTTCTTTATTGGAATCGCCAACAGAGTAGCATCCATTCATTCAATATCTGTATTACCACTTAGTGCAAAATGCGGTGGCACTGAAAACTATCTCTAGGACTGAGCAGAAAGAGTGACCATGACTCTTCTCCATGACTACCATGTCCCAGGTAGCTCTGTCTAGATGACCACCTTCTCTGCGCTCCTGGTTGGCTAGCGTCTTCTATCCATCACTTGTATTTCAGATTACTTGCTTAAGTCCAAATCATCTCTCAGGTCAAGATGCTGCCCCTCAGCAGTGTTCTGGGGAGGACAATACGGAGCACCTTCTAGTCATCTCCCCTAAGGATGATCAAAGATGCTTTCATTGACGTCACACAAGGAAAAGATTGCCTCTGCCCATGAAAGACACTAAGAAATCTGCTTGTAAAGATGACTTCCCAGAGGATGGACCCTGGATCTCAGCTCTAGCCCTCGTCCCCCCAGTCTCAGGAGGAGGGCTGCTATGGGGAGCCAGGAGCAGCCATCACAGCTCAGTCATGCAGGGTCAGATCCCACCCACGCAGGCCTGCAGGCTGGGGATGGCCATGTGCACGTCATACACACAGTCCTCTCTGACCCTTGTGTGGCCACATTTTAGATAGCTAGTGTGGGAAGAGGAAGTCTAACTACTTCATCAATCAAAACAGTGAATGAATAAATATCACCAGTGACCAGTCGGTTTCTTGAACAATGATGCCCTGAGATAATGCTGTCTGAGCTAGACTCGCACAGGTGGGAGGCAGGGTGGAAAGCTGAGGTTGGAGAACAGGGTGACCTGTCCGCAGATGGGGACTCTTTCCATCCTACATGCTACTGCATCTGAGTGCCTGAGAGGAGGCTACCCATTAGAAAGGCAATCGTCATTGTCACCAGATGGGTAGGCTTGGTCTCAGATTTGCTCAGATGTCGTACACCTTTGAGGGGGCAGGAAAAGAAGTGCCAGAAATAAAATCCATAGCACATGAAGTAGATTGTAAAATGTCAATCTGTAACTCAAGCCAATAAAATGACTCAGGGATGCTAACCAACCTTCCAAGTTGAATTAAATTTATGGTTAAATGAGATACAGAAAATACTTCTTCAAAGAAGAATATGAGGATAATGATTGGTTTTATCAGTCATTTGGCTCTAAGGACAAAAATATATGATCCAAAACAATTGTTTGGCCATAGAAAGGAGGGATACTCCGGATACAAGTCTAACTGACTAACCATAATCTCAGTCTAATCAAATTTCTGGTACATTTTGTTGTTAACATATGATGTCTGTATAAATGAACACTTGGTAGAGTTGATCAACTTTGGCATTAAATTGAAGACTGGAGTCTACAAATGCTTATCTTACGGAGCCCAAACCGAGCCAAGCAGATGGTGATTTGAAAAGAGGAAATATCTCCTCCTCCCTTTACACACACACACACAAACACACACAGAACATATATGTATTACGATTATTAGGGCTGTCAGATTAGCAAATAAAATACAGCACATGCATTTAAATTTCAACTTCAAATACAAATGAATAATTTAATATTTTGGTGTAAATGTCCCACATATAAGTATGCTAAAAATTACTTTTGGTATGTCTGAAATTCAAATTTAACTGGCCCTACATACTGTACTTTATCTGGCAATCATAACTACAACACAAATACATGTAATAATAGGTGTGTGTAGACTGTTACTACAGTAATTTTTATGTTAATTTTGGAGATTTTGTGTGTGCAGGAGAGAGGTTGAGAGAGCAAGAGAGAGGCAACAAATATATCAGTAAAACAAGAACTGAGAGTAAGAAAATAATCATGAAATTCACTGGAAAAAAGTATCCTTATTTTCCCTAAACATATATACTTCCCAAAACACACAGAGAGCTTACTGATTTTTTTTTTTTTTA
>NW_016804499.1:204091-222883 GCF_001698545.2 Rhinopithecus bieti
AGCTTTCTTGTTTTTTTTTTTTTTTTTTTTTTTGAGACTGAGTCTTGCTCTGTCACCCAGGCTCATTGCAACCTCCACCTCCTGGGTTCAAGCAATTCTTCTGCCTCAGCCTCCTGAGTAGCTGGGACCACAGATACACACCACCACGCCTGGCTGATTTTTTGTATTTTTAGTAGAGACGGGGGGGTTCGTCATGTTTGCTAGGTTGGTCATGAACCACCTGACCTCAGGTGATCCATCTGCCTCGGCTTCCAAAAGTGCAGGCATTATAGGTTGAGCCACTGTGTCTGGCCGGTATTTTTAGAAATAATACCATTGTAAGTAAAAATGATCTATCAATATGTTAATAGTAACATTTTCCAAGATTTATGCTATTATTCCTTTCATGCATTTCAATAAGGACACTTTAGAATCCAAAATTGAGATAAAAAAATTTAAAGCAAAATTTTCTTTATGTGTGTATACACTAATATACTATATATATACACACACACACTTATGTATATATATTCTACATACTATATATTTAAATAATACTACCTCAGTGTATTGTGGTATTATAACAAATAATGAAAGTAAAAAGTCTTTGTAAAATGTGAAAACAAATATTATTAATAATAATTTAAGCACTGAAAATAAAACACAAGTACAAGTTTCTTTCACAGCTGCTTCTTTGCACCTGTAAGGATAACACTCAACTAACAGAGTATGGCACTTTCAGATGGAGACGGAGTCTTAAGTTTAAAGTTCCAGGCCTTCTAAAAAGCATTTCAGAAAAGTTACCAGTAATTGTGAATCAAATACAGAGAACACTTCATTAAAGAGGAAGCTGCAGTCATTTTATAGAGGGTTTCCTAGGCCATAGTATTTTCAGATAGGAATACATAACCACCTTAAAGAAACGTGTTGCAAACAGTATGATAGCCATACTTTCCTTTTTCAAGCCTCTGTGTCACTACAAACCTAACCTTCACATTCTGCTGTGAAATCTATAAGTTGATTCTTGTTATTCATGGTTGTTATGTCTATAATGTTGTTATGAAGATAGAATTAGCAAACACTGAACCACTGCTCTTAGGGGAAATACAAGGTTAGGTTCCTGTGAGCCTCTGGTTACAACATCTTTGTCCACAGATCAATACATAATCTTGTTTTACGGGTGTTTCTGTTTTAACGAAAATGTATCGGCTGGGTGCAGTGGCTCATGCTTGTAATCCCAGCACTTTGGGAGGCCAAGGTGGGAGGACGGCTTGAGCACAGGAGTTCAAGACCAGACCAGGCAACACAGTAAGACCTCATTTCTAAAAACTTTTTAAAAGAAAGCTTACTGGGGCCAGGTGCGGTGGCTCATGTCTGTAATCCCAGCACTTTGCGAGGCCGAGGTGGGCAGATCATAAGGTCAGGAGATGGAGACCATCCTGGCTAACACAGTGAAATCCCGTCTCTACTAAAAATGCAAACCAAATTAGCCAGGCGTGGTGGCACGTGCCTGTAGTACCAGGTACTCAGGAGACTGAGGCAGCAGAGTGGCATGAACCTGGGAAGCGGAGCTTGCATTGAGTCAAGATCGCGCCACTGCACTCCAGCCTGGGCAACAGAGTGAGATTCCGTCTCAAAAAACAAACAAACAAGAAAACTTATTTGATATATATTATTGTTTCATTAACATTGAACGTATGGCCAACAGGAAAATTATTCGAACCTGAACAAAGCCGATGTAACACATGTATTTTCTCTGTGAGACACATCACAGCCATCCTGTGCTTCAGAACCCTAGATAGCACTTCAGCACCATGCATGGGTGCCACTTTAAAATGTGAAATCACACACACAAAATATAAAAAATGTGGCACCGAATAGACGAACAGACGCTTGTTTATGGTGTGGTATGAGAACTAAAGGAAGACAGCAGAGTGTCACTTTGTGCCAGCTCAGCTGGGAACATGGGCGTTGGGGAACTCAAATTTTTTGCAGTCTGTGCATGTCCAAGAATGACCCTGTAAGCATTTTCAGTATTGATTTGGGGATTACAAACACATTTTAGCAGGGATGTGAATTCACAAATACAGAATCTGTAAATAATGAGGATTAACTATATTTAGGCTTCACAATTAAACTTACACTTTAGGATCACCAACTAGACAGTCCATTTCTGGCTGAGAGGGGCTACGTCTGGTTTCGCTTGCCGTTGTGTGAGTTGGTCAATCCACACTCCATCTAGTCCCACCACTCACTGCTGTGCCATCTTTATGCGATAGGTTGTCCCATGAATAAATGTACAGGACTTGCTCATTCAGATTCGGTTAGGGTGTTCCACAGAAGGTCAAAAATCAGCAAAACTCTGGACTACAAGTATTTAAAAATTCCCCAGGCAACTGTCCCCTAACCTCCTCCCCATTCAACTGGCTGGTCCCCCATTTCCAAACACAAAGCCCAGCCCAGCCCAGCCCAGCTTTCAGGAACCTGTCTTCTTATTCCCTGCTGCATGTACGTGGGCCTTCAAAAAGCCTTTGTGAAAGCTCTAGCTGCTGAATATTTGATGAGCAACATATGGTTGAATGAGAGAATCAGTTACTGCTATTCAAAGACAGATGCAGCCCAATCAGCACCTTGTCATTGCTCTCAGCTCACTCCTATGGGACAAGTGTTGGCTGAACTCTCATTTTTATGAAAAAGTGGTCAGCACAGCCTGTATCCTTGATCATGGCCTTCTAATAATCTGGCTGTTGAATGAGCCTGGGGATAAATAAGTAATCAATCCTCGCCTACTGCACAGTCAGCTAACAAGTAATTGTGGAAGTGAGAGGGTGCAAGCATCCACGCAGCTCCATGGCAGGTGCTCCTCTGTGCCGTGGCTCCACGGGGTGCTGCTCGGGTCTTTCCTGTCTATGAGCCACTTTCTGGGCTCCCTCCATCTCTTGTTCTCCTAAGGGCCTGGCCTCTTGCTGACTCTCAATACAGGATAAAGCAGTTAGGAATTATGTCAACCATTTAGTTCTGCACGGAACGGTCACGCCAAGCAGGCCACGGCAGGCCAGGACTTGGACTTGACAGATACGATCTACCGTGCAGTGCTCCAGAAGCCGGGCTATAGAGAAGCCACACAAGAGGGCTGAGGAAGGTGGAAGAGGAAATGTACAAGGGCATCTATGGGGAGGCACGGCTTATCTTCAGGAAATTGTGTACTGCTCCAAAACTTGTCTTTGATACGCTCTCTCTTACTTTTTCCTGCAAGGCCACTGCTAGCCCACTCATGGGACTCCTTCATATTCAAGTTTATGCAACTCAGAACTACAGTATTAGGTTTTGCTAGCAAAACAAGGACCAGATTTCCACCTTCACTCATCCTGTCCGTGGGGGCCTGTGCAGGGCACACCTGTCCAGCCACACTCAGGAGCCCCGTTTTCTGCACATGCCTCCCTGGGGTCCTCCGCCCACCACTGCTGCCCTTGCTCTCAGAGAATGGATGCAAACTTGTCAGAGCTATTGGATGGTCAGCTAAGGTTGCGGAAACAGACACCGTGGTGGAGACTGGCAAGTGGATGATTCACTGGGTGAGCATTCAGAAAAAGCAGTGGGATGGGAGTGGGGAGCAAGGTTGGAACAGAGTAGGAGTCAGGGAGCAGCGCAGTGCAGCAGAGGCTATCCCAAAGACGGCCCAGGGGAGTTGTCCTAGAGTAGGGCAAAGGGCAAGGGGACAGGGACTCCTCTCCTCCCTCCCCATCCCCCAAATTCCATTCTTGGAAATGAGAGCCACATCCACAACAAAGAGGAGGCAAAGCTTGGATAAGGCAGATCCTTTTAGCAGAAAACAGTTCCCAGAACAGACAAAGCCATGAGCTTTCAGCCACCAACACTCCAGGCAATAGGGAGAATGGAAGCCTTGGTCCTAAGGAGGAGGGCGGGGCGGGGGGGAATCTGGGGAGAGCACTGCACCAGCCACTACAATGGGAGTTAGGGTCTTTCTCCATAACAACTGGAGTATGGCTTTGTCAGGTGTCCCTGCATCCTAAAAGAGCAGTTTTCATTCTGCAGATGCTATTAGACCCCAGGGAATGGGAATATAATGATGGCGACATTGATGTTTGAAGGTGACATTCCTTTGCACCCAAGTGCAAAGGGACCTGTAAGAGTTAATGGCTAGCCAGGTTGCCAGGAAAGAGGAAAAAGAGGCCTCTTGAGGATGTGAAATCCACACACAATCCTGCACACATGCATGCTCATGTACTCCAGGCCATCCTCCTGCATGGTCTGCAGCTCTGAAAGTGGTTCCAGGCCAACCCACCCAGTGCCACCTGCTAGAGCCAGGTGTAGACAGTAAAGAGCACAGCGGCAGCCACTGCCACGAACAGCATGTGACACCTCTTCAAGCCTGAAAGCCCCTGCTCCTGACTGCCCGAGGAGACCATCAGTGCCTTTCCCCAGTACCCCTTAAGGGCACACAGTATTGGCAAGCTAAAATGCAGAAAAGAAATTTAGGCAAAATTAAGTTTTTAAAAAATGGAGAAAAGGAAGAGGGAAAGAAGAAAGGACAAAATGGTTACCTATAAGATTGAAAAGACCTGTCCCACAGTTACACGTGGCTCTGGTGCCAAGCGGACTGCCTGGCCCATTTCAGACACTCAATAATGCTTATTCAGTGACCAAAGGAAATGAATGCATAGTTTGTACCAGTATTCTCAGTGTGTTTATCTGTCTTCCCTGCTTAATGCTGAAGAAATATACTAAAAGGCAGCTTAAAGTACAGTAATTGTCTCTTATATGTTGGAAGGCAAGTGCACAAACAGGTATAATCTCTACATTTATCTTCCCTCACTATTAATTTTATAGTAAGATACAGTGGAATGAGGGAAATGCTTATATAGATAACTGAATTATTTATATTAGAAGCTTTCACTCATTGAATCAATTTTTAAAACTGACAGTTTCAGGAATTACTCAGTAGCCTCTGTGTTTCTTAATTTCCTTATCTGTAAAACATAAATAATACTATACCTGTCTCATGGGTACGGAAGCATTAAATGAATTACTATGTAGAAAGCTTGGGACAGTTGCCTGGCATATAGCTATCACTGTGTTTCCTGTTTATTATTCTTGTAATTAATAATCAGCACTTTTTGAAAGTTAAATGTAAGTTTTCATCTCAAAAGGCTATTTCCTATGAATCAACTCAAATTCAAGTGGGTCTGCTTAGGCAAAATAGCTACAGATGAAGTAAAGCTCAGATGCTCTAATAAATTATTCCATCAGAAACTAGTCTCATCCAGGCTTTGAAGCAAGTCAGCTTCAAAAAAGCTGAAATAATTGACTCAAAAAATACATAAACAAATCAGCTAGAGGTAAACACCTTTAAAGGGAAAATAACCCTAAGAAATCAAAGGAGGGGCTACGGTTTCCTCCTCTTGAGGGCTTTATCTATCTCTTCAGCACGCATCAGGCCTGATGAGTTCCTGAGGACAGCACTGCCAGCCCCTCAGTGTTCTCTCCAGGACCAGTGACAAGCACTCAACATTCGAGGAAGCAGGAATCCGAGGATTCAAGTAACTTGCCCGAGAATGCAGTGAATAGATGGCAGAGCCGGATTAATATTCTGAGGACCAAGGGCCTGTCTTCTTTACCTTCGTACACCCCATTGCCGAGTACAAGGCCTGGTAGAGCAGGCACCAGGTAATGTTTGTCAAATGAGTAAACGAAAGAAGGGTAACTTGAAGAGCTGATCAACAAACTGATAACAACTCAAGTGAACTAACTCAACTGTAATAACAGGGCAGCATTTAAATGAAAGATGATATGGTTTGGCCGCATCCCCACCCAAATCTCATCTTGAATTGCAGCTGTCATAATTCCCACATGTTGTGGGAGGGACCTGGTGGAAGACAACTGAATCATGGGGATGGTTTCCCCCATACCGTTCTCGTGGTAGTGACTAAGTCTCATGAGATCTGATGATTTTATAAGACATTTCCCCTTTTGCTTGGCTCTCCTTCTGTCTTGTCTGCCGCCATGTAAGACGTGCCTTTCACCTCCCACCATGATTGTGAGGCCTTCCCAGCCATGTGGAACTGTGAGTCCATTAAACCTCTTTTTCTTTATAAACTAACCAGTTTCATGTATGTCTTTATCAGCAGCATGAAAACGGACTAATACAAAAGGTGAAGTCGTATTTTAGATAAAGCTTAAAGTAGCCAATAAAGCAAAAAGCTTGGGGCTTCTGAAATATTTCTTTAGTAATATAATACAACCTAGTGTTTCCTAAACTGAGAATTATATGCTGCCTGAAACTCCCTCTGTCTGACTGAATAGTGCATGCCCAATGTAAGGCAACAATGGAATATGACATCTGTACCATCCCAAAAAAGAACAACTAAAATAACCTAAAAGACCCACATTAATTTATTTAAAAATTCAAGAAACAGGCATCTAATTTTTTTAGCATTCCTTTTGGTGGTGAGCTGATATTGATAATAAAACACCTAATAATTCACTCAATTAACATTTTCCTGTGTTTTGTCTTATTATGACATAGTAAAACATAATAATAATAATAAGCCTAATGCTATAAGGACTGTTTTTAACCAAAACCGATGCAATCAGCTTTAAATATCTGCTACGATTTCCTTTCTGATGTCTAAACATGTCTTTACAAGTTACAGATCGCACTGCCTCTTCATGCAGGCTAATGGAACATCGTTTTTCTTTTCTCAGGGGGCCATTAGTAATCTGGCAAAGTGTAAGCTGGGTCAGAGCCTCAGGATAAGGTGCTTTTGGTGTTTATTTTACACACACACACACACACAAGCACATACATGTGATTAAAGGATTAGTACAACTTCCTTTTAAAGTAGAACTCTTGTTCCGAGCAGAGTAGAATAAAATATGCTTTTCTATCTTCTTAGACTTTGACAAAGGGTTACAAAAGTTAACTTGATCTGCTAAAAATTTCACTTGGTTACAACTGTCACCAAAGCACAATAAGCCCCTCCCCTTCCTACCCCTTTCTAATTCTGCCTCTCCAAATGCTGGAAAAGATCCCAAAAAAACAAAATATATACATATATAATTAATAATAACTTTTGAGTGTAAATGCAAGGAAATATATCAGGGGAATTGCTACCTTGCTCAAAATAACACAGCAAAATTTACCAGGTTTAAAAAAAAAAAAAAACTCAAATGATATTTCAGAGACCTACTCCTTTCAAAACAAGGAGGACAAAAATCTTCTCCACAAAAGCACATATTGAAAAAATATTTTGGGGGCAAGGCCTGAAAGGGTTGGCAGTGTGCAGTTCTGTTGTTATTCCCATGGCCATTTTATGGGCCTCAGCAAAACACTGGGGTCACGATCTGTCTTTTGGTTGCTCCAGGGGAGCTAGCCATCACAACCCAACACAAGAGACTTCCGAAAAACCCACACAGGCACCAGAAGTCCTTCCCTTTCATCTACCACTGGGTTTTTTTTGTCATCTATTACAGTGTTGTCCAATCCTAGAGAGCCTTCAGAACAAAGGCTGTCAGACTGAGGATGGGTTCTTGGATAAGGAGACAACTTTGCTCTTAGAAATGAAGACAACTTTGCTCTTAGAAATGATTAACACACCTTAGACAGCAACCATCACTTAGGGTCGGGGGGTGTGTGTGTGCGTGTGTGTGTGTGTAACATAAACATTTCATATACAAACTGATTAGATGATGATTCTTCTAAAATAGTCTGGCTGTAGGACGATAGCTAGTGTTGCCCAGGAAGTGTAGTCTTGTGATTTGGAGCATATTTCTTCTCAGCTAGCCCCAGTAAATAACTGATTCTCCCCAGAAAGACGTGGATATGACCTGTCTATCTACTCCGGCCTGCAACAGCACATATTAACAAAGATAACTTGTCGGCAGGACTAAACAAGCAAACAGGAACAATTTCCAGCAGAGAGCAAATGTCACACTGTCGCTGGATGCGTGTCCCCTAGCTCAGACTGTGGCCGCTTTACTGATGATATTAGAACTATCAATTGTGAGTAAATGGAAGGATGTTTCTGCAGTTCCTGTTGAAACCAACTGAAAAGGGCTCTGGACTTTGGACAATTTCAGAATCGAAAACTAGGAATTTATGATCTGGTGCATGACCAAAGGAAGCATCTATGCCAGCTTTGTGGGCAGGACCTCCATGGACACCTGGAAAGGCTTGGTGAAGCGAAGTCACAAAAAAAAAAGCAGGAAGTAGACTGACCAAAATGTACCAGGTCTCACTGAGGCAGTTTCAATTTTTTAATAGGAGAAAAGAGCTTTAATATCAGTGCCTCCTTACGTGGAATTCCCAGTTTAAGTGATTTTTTATTCCAGTTAACTTCATAATTTTTTTTTTTCATTTCAGAATGGAGGTTCTGCCTTTGCAATCAATGGTTTTTCTATTCTTTAATACAATGAGTTAGTGTATAGCGGATACTTAGAACAGTACCTGGCACATAGAAATGTGACATAAAAGTCGATGCTTTGGATAAAGAACCTCTCCAGATTAATCTCTGAATCTCTTGGCTGTCCCAAATGGATACTGCTTGACTTTTATAGTCAAGATTCTAGGATGAATCCAGTGAGTTAACACTTCCTCAGGATGCTGCCTTCTCACCTGGGTATCTCATTTTATAACATATGAGATCACATACACTCCTCATGGAAAACTACATAGTTACTCCATGTGTATTCACCAGGCTGTTCTCATTCAAATAAACCTCAAGCCTCCACATTCATAAGGAGTCACCTTTGAACCCTTTGTTTTATACTAGTCTTTTTTTTTTTAATTTGACAAGAATAATTTAATCAGTTTAGAGACATAACAACATCACTGGAGTAAGTAGGTGGCTCTCTAAGATTGCTACATTGAACGAGTTACCACTCAGTAAGATAAATAAAATCCAATGTGTTTGAGAGACTACTTTAATTAAGAGCAGTGTTTTCTCCACCTTTTATCCTCCACAAATCCAAATATAGTCTTTTGTGAAGAACAATCTTTCAATTAATATTTGGTGAAAGAAATAATTGGTCACACTTAATATGACATATTTTCTATGTAACATACACATATGTCATCAATCTGCACCAATGCATATTAAAATATCTCCCTTAAGCATACTCACATTATCTCTCCAGACCCTTGTTCCTTGAGCCTGGTGATGTGTCAGCCAACAAGCATTTATTAAGTGACTAGGTTTCCCTCTTCCCTTGCAAATTTGCAGGAGCTTTAGCTCTGTCAAGGGCATGAGTCAGAACAACACAGTGACTAAGAGTGTGGCTCACCCACGCAGCACCTGGGTGTCCTGAGGCTTGCTATGAACCTACCTGGAGCTCAGTCTTTGTCTGTGACATGAGGATTATTGATCATACTAACAGCTCCCTTAAAAGTTTGTTGTGAAAATTAAATTAATAAATGCACGTAAATAGTTACATGAACTTAGTAGAGAGGGCTACTGGCTCTTTATTGATCAATCAATTAACCTAAGTATTATGTAACTAAAAATAGAACATACCAGCTGTATCTTGGAGTAGTACACCAAAAAACCTTGGAAATTACATATTTCTTTACTAATATTCAGAGAGCACTGGTAAAATCCTCTAGTAAAGACTGGCTATAGTCACGCGAACGAGAATAAGATTTCTAAGTCTAGCTCACTCTGACATTCAAAGTAGTAAGTTGTGCGTCAAAATAATAATAATAACAGCCCACTTAAAAATTTATTAAGAGGCCAGGTGTGGTGGCTCACGCCTGTAATCCCAGCACTTTGGGAGGCCGAGGGGGGCGGATCACAAGGTCAGGAGATTGAGACCATCCTGCCTAACACGGTGAAACCCCATCTCTACTAAAAATTAAAAAAAAAAATTAACCGGGCGTGGTGGCGGGTGCCTGTAGTCCCAGTTACTCAGGAGGCTGAGGCAGGAGAATGGTGTGAACCAGGGAGGCGGAGCCTGCAGTGAGCCGAGATCTAGCCACTGCACTCCAGCCTGGGCGACAGAGCGAGACTCCGTCTCAAAAAAAAAAAAAAAAAATTTATTAGAGACAGGGTTTTGCAACATTGCCTAGACTGGCCTCCTGGGATCAAGGGATCTTCCCACCTTAGCCTCCCAAGCAGCTGGGACTACAGACAGGTGCCACTGTGCCCGGCATGTTAGCCAATATTTACTGAGCACTTATTGTGGCCTTCTTCCACACTGCATATGTTCTAATCCAAACAAAATACACTCTTCTACCATATTGACCAGTATGTGGCACTCACTATGTCGTAAGTTATAAGGAACCTGTAATATATTGGGTTAAAAAACTTAATACCTTGGGCTGGACGTGGTGGCTCACACCTGTAATCCCAGCACTTGGGAGGTCAAGGTGGGTTAGGAGTTCAAACTCCTGAGGTAAGGAGTTCGAGACCAGCCTGGGCAATGTGGTGAAATGCCATCTCTACTAAAAAAAAAAAAAAAAAAAAAAAAACTGCAAAAATTAACCAGGGGTGGTGGCGTGCCCCTGTGCTGCCAGCTACTTGGGAGGCTGAGGCGGGAGAATCGCTTGAACCTGGGAGGTGGAGGCTGCAGTGAGACGAGATCACACCGCTGCACTCCAGACTGGGCGACAGAGTGAGACCCCGTCTCAAAACACAAACAAACAAACAAAAACCTTAATACCTCATTAGTTTGCAATTCTTGGGCGACCTGACCTGACGTTAATTATACATTAGTTAACAAATTTAATGCAGGACAGTCTCATCCTAATGCAAAGCACAGTTTGTGAAGAGCAAGAAAATGTTGATCTCCTTCCCTACAGTATTATATACTTAAATAAAATGCTCATCCTTATAAGTGAAAGCATGAAACATGCTTAAGAGTCTTGATTTCTTTAATTACTCATGATCCTGCAATCCTAATTAAATCTAAAAGCCAAATCCCATGGCTTATGATACCCTAAGCTTCTGTCTCCAGAGGACTGCTGCATGCAATAACTATTCTCTGATGTTTGCTATTATGAAGATTGATATAAGCATAGGACTAGAGTTAGGTTTATACCTTCATCTAAAATTCTAGACACTGGAAATAAAATTTATTCATTCTACAAATATGTACTGAATGCCTGTTATATATACATCAAGCACCCTTTGGGCCAAAAAACATATCCTTGCCATCTTGATGTTTATGTACTGGAAGGGACAGACACTCTACATAAATGTATTAACATAAAACCCTGACTCGGTTTACAGTGAGATGCTCCTAAAAGGCTGAGGAACAAAGGCTTCCTGCCAAACACTCCCTCATTCTCCAGTGAATACTGTGAAAAAGAACATTTATTTTCAACTCGTAGCCCCCACCCTGTGGAGATACGAAATAATCAATGTTGGGGAACTTGAGAGTTAGATACGATTGAGAGAATGCCAAGCCCAGGGAGAGGAGCATGGATGAGATGATCCTGGAGTCTGGGGGACTTGCAAGACTGATGAGACACTCCTGCCTGAGAAACCGGACGGCAGGAGCTCTGGGGACTGCTTAGAATTTCACTGAGGGGCAGCTGGGCGCGGTGGCTCACGCCTGTAATCCCAGCACTTTGGGAGGCCAAGGCGGGGGGATCACGAGATCAGGAGATCGAGACCATCCTGGCTAACACAGTGAAACCCTGTCTCTACTAAAAATACAAAAAAAATTAGCCGGGCATGGTGGCGGCACCTGTAGTCCCAGCTACTCGGGAGTCTGAGGCAGGAGAATGGCCTGAATCCGGGAGGCGGAGCTTGCAGTGAGATGAGATAGTGCCACTGCACTCCAGCCTGGGCGACAGAGCAGGACTCCGTCTCAAAAAAAAAAAAAGAAAAAAACTTCACCAAGAGGCAGGGGCAGGGTCGCCCCACAGAGGAGGTTTGTGGGAAGAATCAAGGGAGGAAACAGAAGAGCTGAGTGGCAGGGTCTGCAAGTCTAGCTCTTGTTATGGATTTGTCGCACAAATAATTTTGGAAAGGTATAAATACCGAGAAAAATAAAACCTGCTCATAACATGAAAAAAACTGTGGGATGAGGGTATGTCAGCTTTAGTTAAGGGAGTGAGGGAAGAGGGTTTGAAGGAGGGACATCTAAGATAAACCTGAATTCTGGGAAGAGACCATCATTCAAAATCTGGGGAAGGGGATTCCAGGCAAAGGGAGCTGTGACAGCACAGAGGCGCCAGTTCAAACCAGGGTGAATTCCACAACTAATAACAGTGACTATTTGTGTGGTAATTTTATATTTTGTTTTAAATTATATCTATTAAATTACGTCCCCACAAAGCCTAATAACCCTGAGGGATTTGGGTCTCCAGTTGCCATGGGGAAAACTTGACCAGAAGAATGACACGCAAGCCCAGGTCAAGTCCGTTGCAGGCTGGGCCTCGGAGCTGCGCTGGGCCTGGGCTGCAGCCTCTGGCAGAGTGTGTGCGCCCTTCCCTGTGTGCACGCCCTTCGCTGGGTGTGATGGCCACTTCTGTGTCAAGGTCCCACCACCTCTATGCTGACTCCTCTGCCCTCAAGCTCCATCAGGGAAAAAGGTCCCTGCTTCAAAGACCTTCCAAGATCTGGTTCCCCAGCAACCGAGGCTGAGATGGATTTCCATGGCAGGAGGATTATGGGGCAGTTCCCTTGCAGGGATACCTGGCACGGAGTGAGGAAATCCAGACCCCACAGAGGGACAGATCCCATTGTCATGCTCCTGCAATGGGGGCCTCAGCTGCTGGGATGCTCTGGAGCTGCCACAGCCCTTCAGAAACTTTCCAGCTTTGAGGCCTCAGCACCCCGTGTTGAGTGGTCATTGGCTCCAGGCTGCCCCGGACAGGGAGGAGAAGTTTGGGTAAAGCAGCTCCCTTCAGCCACCACCAATTCCCAGGGAGGGATTTTGCTGAGAGTGGTCAAGCAAACACCTCCCAGCTGCTGGGAATGGAAGCTCAGTCCTGAAAGGGAATTTCCAACTCACTCCATAGCGTCCACCACACACAGCTCGTTAGAAGAGATTCTCACAGAGAGAAGAGCCTCGAGAGGAAGTCAGTGTGGGTGGAACTAAGTTTTTAGAAATCCAGGCTCTTAGAATTCTTCATTTGCTATTTCAGAACTTCAAGTGTGTGATTATCTTAATAGGTAAGGCCCCAACCAGAAATCAGGAATCACTTTAAGCATTTTGAAAAGAGAACATTAAATAGAGAGGGCTGGTTACTGAAGGGGATGGAAGAGCCAGGAAGCCAAAAGAAATGTTGAAGCAATTGGAACATCATCAGCAAGGCAGGAAGGCTGTGGGGAGCCAGGCAGGGGCATGAGCTCAAGAACGAGGGCCATCCAGGAGCCGCGAGACCCTCAGGCGAAGGTCATGAAATGGCTCTATGTACAATCAGGCCTTGCCTGGGCCTCTTCACGGTCAGCTGTGTCCATTAGCCTTTTCAGGTGTCCATGGAGGTCCTACCACAAACCTGGGATAGACGCTTCCTCCAGTCATGCACCAGATCATAAATCCTTAGTTTTTTATTCTGAAATTGTCCAGAGCCCTTTTCAGTTGGTTTCAGCAGGAACAACGATCAGACAGTCCATAGATCCCATCCGTGAGGAACTAGGAATATTCTGTGTGTTGAATGAAGAATGAAGGGAGAGGACGTTGGATAAGTGACGGGTACTTAACTGATGACTAGCTTGGGATGGTCACAGCTGATGGACACAGCTGACAGTGAAGAGGTCCAGGCAAGGCCTGGCTGCACAAAGTGCCATTTCTGGACCTTCTCCTGAGGGTCTAGCGGCTCCCGGATGGCCCTCGTTCTTGAGCTCTGCTCATGCTGTCCCCCGGCTTCCCCCAGCCTTCCTGCCCTGCCAATGTTCCAGTTGCTTCAACATTCCTTTTGGCTTCCTAAATCTTCCACCCCCTTCAGTAACCAATCCTTTCTGTTTCATGTTTTGTTTTTAAAATGCTTAGAGTGATTCCTGATTTCTAGTTGGGGCCTTACCTACTGAGATAATTACACACGTCAAGATCTGAAACAGCAAATCAAGAATTCTAAAAGCCCAGATCACTGAAAACAGGAAGTCATTTAGTCGAATCTCTATCTTTGGATAATTCCCTTCACAACAGTGTTGTAAAGTGATTTTCTGCCTCTCTGTTAACTCTTCACTGCTTTAAATTGGAAACAATAGCTTGGATTTGCAGGGAGGTGGATTTCAGGTTGATTCAAGACAGAACTGCCTGATAATACTACAGACTGCCCAGGGCCACAGATGGCTCCCTGACACCATTAGTATCTAAGAAGAAACCAAGCAACCAGCCAACATGGCTCTTGTAGAATATTCCACCACTGGTTGCTGCAATATGCTTGATAACTCCTAAAAGCTGTTCCAACTTTAAAATTCCATGATTCTGGCCGGGCGCGGTGGCTCAAGCCTGTAATCCCAGCACTTTGGGAGGCCGAGACGGGCGGATCACGGGGTCAGGAGATGGAGACCATCCTGGCTAACACAGTGAAACCCCGTCTCTACTAAAAAATACAAAAAAAAACTAGCCGGGCGAGGTGGCGGGCGCCTGTAGTCCCAGCTACTCGGGAGGCTGAGGGAGGAGAATGGCGTGAACCCGGGAGGCGGAGCTTGCAGTGAGCTGAGATCTGGCCACTGCACTCCAGCCTGGGCGACAGAGCGAGACTCCGTCTCAAAAAAAAAAAAAAAAAAATTCCATGATTCTGTACGTTGCAGCCCTCACTAATCAGATAATACCCACCAGTTAAGTGTACTGAGCCTACAAGCATTTTTAAAAACAAAATTATTTCACATTTTGTCATATAACTAACTGCTGATCCTCATCTTTCTTCTACAGCACAGTAGTACATAAGGCTTTGCAACAAATCGTCAGCTTAAACATAGGCATGGGAAAGCATGTAATAATACTCCGATATTCTTGGTCCTGTCGATGGCACAGAGAGCAAAACAGTGGACAACCCTGGTCTACAGAACAGTGGAGAGACTAGAATTGTATGTTTAAGATTGCCCCAAGACACATATACACCATGGAATATTATGCAGCCATAAAAAAGGATGAGTTTGTGTCCTTTGTAGGGACATGGATGCAGCTGGAAACCATCATTCTTAGCAAACTATCACAAGAACAGAAAACCAAACACCGCATGTTCTCACTCATAGGTGGGAACTGAACAATGAGATCACTTGGACTCGGGAAGGGGAACATCACACACTGGGGCCTATCATGGGGAGGGGGGAGGGGGGAGGGATTGCACTGGGAGTTATACATGATATAAATGATGAATTGATGGGTGCTGACGAGTTGATGGGTGCAGCACACCAACATGGCACAAGTATACATATGTATCAAACCTGCACGTTATGCACATGTACCCTAGAACTTAAAAAAAAAAAAAAAAAAAAGATTGCCCCAAGAATGACATCAAAGCACCACCTTCTAAGTTAGGACACGGATGTTCTCCACCTCCTGGGCAGCTACCTCTCTGGATCTACACATTGGAAAAGTAGTCACGCAAGAAAAAAACCTCATCAGACCACATGGAGGGCAGAGGGCCATGGAGCCACACGCACGTGTATGAATCTCACTTCCAGTTCGGGTGGGGTCTGCATTAGTACATCCTGCCAGCAATACATGGCGGCCTCACAGGCTCCTGAGGCTGATTCAAACTTACTGTCTCAGGTGCAGGCTGTCTGGGAGCAGGGAGTGCAGGACTTGCTGAGAGTCCCTTCGGTTTGCCCCCATGTACTTTAGTACAATTCAGAGAAATGTGTATGAACACACACTGGAAAGTCTGAGTGTGTGTGAACCTGAGTTTCCCGAGAAGGCCACGCTGCATTCTCTCTTCCAGATCCATCGTTCACCACACAGGGCCTTGCACCGCCAGTAATGTCTAACCCAGCGTGTCTAATCTGTTGACTTCCCTGGCCACACTGGAAGAAGAAGAATTGTCTTGCGCCACACATAACATACACTAACACTAATGATAGCTGATGAGGAAAAAAAAAAAAAGTCCTCACATAAATCTCCTATTGTTTTAAGAAACTTTGGAAAATTGTGTTGGGCCACATTCAAAACTGTCCGGGCCACAGGTTGGACAATGTTGGTCTAACACAAGATGCCTCAAAACACAGATTTCAGAAACGCGTGGATTCTGAGTCCTACATGTTCAGAAAAAAGTAAGATATCCTTGCTTAGAGTCCCTCTGCAAGTATATAAACAAACACATAAATGAGGTTATGTTGAAGATCAGTCATGGTTCTTGGTGCTAAATTGGAGAAAGAGGAAAATAAGTCATCCGAATGCTGCTTTCAGATGCTGACTGGAAGGATGTGTGTGGATTTCCCTTTCCAACTCTTTCTTTCCTCCTCTGTTACCATGAGCCGTGCCAGCAGACACCTGTGCACCCATTTGTGCTCTGTTTGTGCGCTGACCTTGTAACATTTTGTTACTTCGTGATACTTCTTTATGCAGAGAGGATTAAGCTTTTTCCTTCAGATTTTATGTTTCACCTATGATGTCCCTGATAGTGTCAGTCCCTGGCACATCTGAGCATGAACTGATGTCCACAAGCCATCAACTGTTTGGCATGTCTGACACTGCTGCATATTCACAGCTGGTTAGTTTGGGAAAAAGAAAAAGTCAGCGGTTGTCACAGAAGGATGTAGGGGGAAATCCCAGTTACTTGATTTCCAAATAAAACAAGAAAGGGCCACACTGATGTAAAAGCGATAGATAACTTAATTGGATGTATAAAGACAGTAATTTTTAAAGCACTTTATTGTGAATGCACACGCCTTCTTTCTTTGAAAAAGGAGCTCCGCACTGTAGAAGGGTTAGTTGCCTGTATGCTATAATCTTGTTTCTCAGGCCGGAAACTATTCTGCTTACGCTAATTCCTTTAGGAATGCGGCTGTGCTGAGGGCGGTCCCATTAACAGTGTATTTTTCTTTCATAAGGATTTGCATAAACTCACATTTCTCTACCCTTTATATACATTGTGTATTAAGGATTTTGGTGACTTAGAATTTCTGTTATTTAGAGACAGGAAAATCAACATGCCATCTGCAGTCATAACTACTACGATGGATGATCACAATATGCCTTATGAAGTTTACAGAGAATGAGGGCGAATAGGAAAGTCACAGTCATTATTTGTTGTTCTGTGCACACCGTGGTCCTTACTTCTTTTTCTAAAGAGTTCATCACTAACAAGGAAATTACCAATGACCTTTCCCACATCACTCCATAGATGGGGTCAAACAACTTCCTTTTCCTTTCATGTAAACATACGGCCACTGCACTCACCTAAGATATTTGGCACAGGCTGTACTTCTCATAATGGTAGTACTTTGGAAAAAAAAATGTATTAAATTAACTCAGTGTGGGTTAATTTTAATACTTGTGACAGAACTTCAAGTTGAAAAATTCACAAACCAGAGCATGTTTCCTAATTAGAGCCTCAGAAATTAGTCACTACTCTATATTCTACGCCTTCAGGTTCTTATAGAGTTATACCAGAATGAAAGCCAAACACTTGAGGAACTACACCTCCAAATCAAATTATTCTCTTTCATTATGTTTTGAGACATATTTAAGAAACCTTAACTAATGTACGAAGTTATGGCTGGGACCAAGCTTCCAACCCCATTCTCCTGTAAGTGGCTCAGGAATGTCAAATACTGCTCTGCCTCTTCCAATTGCCACCACATTCTCCCCACAACCCAAAAGACAAATGCATGTACCAACACTGTCATGAGATTTGTCTTATTTTATTGACAATACTTTGAGTTAGTGTTAACTAGCCAAAACATTCCAGGGATACTGCCATGCTTACTATGAAGCCCTAACAGGGAATTTATTAGCTGTGTAAGTGACAAACATGCATCACAAACAACTTCTATACAGCTCTACTTAGTGTAGTAGCTAAAATGTTTGACACCCACTCCATGCCATACTAGCCCTGCTGCAGAGATAACATCTCTGCCGTTGGATAAAGACCATCTGAAGGAGCCCAGCAAAATACATTCAGACTGTGTAACTCTATGTTATAGAATAACAAAATTCTCTTACCTTGCATTGTCGTTTTTGTTGGTTCTGAGAACAGAGGAATGAGCAAGAGGTAGATAAGGTAGACAAAGGAGAGCCCATTGTATCGGAACGCACATGCTGTGGGAGGGAAGAGAGAAGAGAGTGAGAAAGTCATTAACAAAGGCAGGCTGACAAAACCAGGGGTGCATAACAAAAGATGGTCTCAGATGTCACTGGATCAAACAGTCACATCCTGAATAGACATGTCAATTAAAAAGTAATAAATTAGGTATTTATTCTGTGTTCATCACTGTGTTGAGCATGACGAGAAACAGGTAATTAAAATACATCAACACAGGTCTTAAAATCTAACCAAGAAATATGAAGGTAAAAGACAAAACTATTTAAAAAAAATAGCTACAATAATTTAAGGGATACATAGTATAAAAATATGTAAATTGTGACACCATACACATAAAATGTTATTGGGGGTGGACTATAAAAGTTCAGACTTCTGCCGGGTGAGGTGGCTCAAGCCTGTAATCCCAGCACTTTGGGAGGCCGAGACGGGCGGATCACGAGGTCAGGAGATCGATACCATCCTGGCCAACACGGTGAAACCCTGATTCTACTAAAAAATACAAAAAACTAGCCAGGCGTGGTGGTGGGCGCCTGTAGTCCCAGTTACTTGGGAGGCTGAGGCAGGAGAATGGCGTAAACCCGGGAGGCGGAGCTTGCAGTGAGCTGAGATCCAGCCACCGCACTCCAACTGAG
>NW_016804499.1:223020-231129 GCF_001698545.2 Rhinopithecus bieti
AGCCGGGCGAGATGGCGGGTGCCTGTAGTCCCAGCTACTCAGGAGGCTGAGGAAGGAGAATGGCGTAAACCCGGGAGGCGGAGCTTGCAGTGAGCTGGGTCCAGCCACCACACTCCAACTGAGAACTCACCTCCAAAAAAAAAAAAAAAAGTTAAGACTTCTTTTTGTTTGTTTGCGACTGAGTTTTGTCCTGTTGTCCAGGCTGGTGGAGTGCAGTGGCATGATCTTGGCTCACTGCAGCCTCTGCCTCCTGGATTCAGGTGATTCTCCTGCCTCAGCCTCTCAAGTAGCTGGGATTACAGGAGCACACCACCATGCCTGGCTAATTTTTGTACTTTCAGTAGAGATGGTGTTTCGTCATGTTGGCCAGGCTGGTCTTGAACCCTTGACCTCAGGTAATCTGCCCGCCTCAGCCTCCCAAAGTGCTGGGATTACAGGCGTGAGCCACTGCACCTGGCCTAGTGTATACTTTTTATATACGATTAAAGTTAAGTTGTTATCAATTTAAAATACTCTGTTATACTATAAAATGCTTTATGTAAACCTCATGGTCACCACAAAGCAAAAACCTACAGCAGATACAAAAAAGACAAAAAGTACAAAATCAAAGCATACCACTAGAGAAAATCACCAAATCACAAAGGAAGACAGCAAGAGAGAAAGAAGTGAACAAACGGAAGTACTATATAATCAGAAAATAATAAACAAAATGACAGTAGTAAGTCCTTGGCTACCAATAAATTACCTTAATACATTGTATACTATTAGGTGATAGTTACACTAAAAGCCCAGACTTCTCTACTAAGCAATGTATCTATGTAACAAAATTGTACTTGTACTGCCTAAACATATAAAAATAAAAAAGCACATTTTGTTCCTCCACTAGGCCCTATTAGGCCAATGGAGAAATCTAGCAATAAAAGGCAACACTTAATTTTTACTTATTTTTTATTTATTTTTTTGAGACGGAGTCTCGCTCTGTCACCCAGGCTGGAGTGCAGTGGTGCAATCTCGGTTCACTGCAAGCTCCGCCTGCTGGGTTCCCGCCATTCTCCTGCCTCAGCCTCCCACGTAGCTGGGACTACTGGTACCCACCACCACGTCTGGCTAATTTTTTGTATTTTTACTAGAGACGGGGTTTCACTGTGTTAGCCAGGATGGTCTCGATCTCCTGACCTCGTGATCCCCCCGCCTCGGCCTCCCAAAGTGCTGGAATTACAGGCATGAGCCACCACGCTGGCTAGAATTTTTTAAAAGACCCAAGTATATGCTACCTGGAAGAAACTCACTTCCCATTTAAGAATACACAGAGACTGAAAGTGAAAGGACAGAAAAAAATATTCTATGCAAATGAAAACCAAAAGACACCAGGGATAGCTAGACTTATATCTGATAAAATAGACTTTAAGAACTGTAAAATGAGACAAAGGTCAATATATAGTGACAAAGGGATCAATTGTAATGGTTGTAAATATATATGCACCGAAGACTGGAACATCTACATATATAAAGCAAATATCAATGGATATAAAGAAAGAGATAAACTATAATGTAATAATAGCAGGGGATTTCAATATCCATTTTTAGAAATGGACAGACCATCCAATCAGAAAATTAATAAGAAAACATCAGACTTAAACTACATTTTAGACCAAATAAACCTAACAGACATATACAGAACAGTCTATCCAACAGCAGCAGGATACACATTCTATTTTTTCTTTTTTTTTTTTTTTGAGATGGAGTCTCGCTCGGTCGCTGGAGTGCAGTGGTGCGATCTCAGGTCACTGCAAGCTCCGTCTCCCGGGTTCATGCCATTCTCCTGCCTCAGCCTCCGAATAGCTGGGGCTACAGGCGCCCACCACCACACCTGGCTAATTTTTTTGTATTTTTAGTGGAGACGGGGTTTCACCGTGTTAGCCAGGACGGTCTCGATCTCCTGACCTCGTGATCTGCCCGCCTCGGCCTCCCAAGGTGCTGAGATTACAGGCTTGAGCCACCGCGCCCGGCAGAATACACACTCTTCTTAAGCACTGGTGGAGGATTCTCAGAATAGAGCATATGTTAGGTCACAAAGAAGTCTCAACAATTTTAAGAAGACTGAAATCACATCAAGTGTCTTTTCCAACCACAATGATATGAAACTAGAAATCAAAAACAGGAGGAATTTCAGAAAATTTGCAAATACATGGAAATTAAACAACATGCTCCTAAACAGTCAATGAGTCAAAGAAGAAAGTAAGAAAGTAAAAGGGAAATTAGAAAATATCTTGGGATTAGCAAAATTGGACACACAACCTACCAAAATGTATGGAATCCAGCAAAAGCAGTTCTAAGAGAGAAGCTTATAGCAATAAATGCTTACATGAAAAAGAAGAAAGATCTCAAACAACCTAACATTACAGCTCAAGGAACTAGAAAAAGAAAAGCTAACCAAGCCCAAAGTTGGTAGAAGGAAAGAAATAATAAAGATCAAAGCAGAAACAAACAAAATAGACACTAGGAAAACCAATAGAAAAGGTCAATAAAACTATGAGTTGGTTTTTTGAAAAGAAATAAAATCCAGAAACCTTAGACTCCGAAGAAAAGAAAGATGCAAAAAATTAAGATCAGAAATGAAAGAGGAGACATTACCACTGATATCACATGAATATAAAGGATTAGAAGAGATTCTGTGAGCAATTTTACATCAATAAACTGGATAACTGAGAAAAAATGAATAAATTCCTAGCAATGTACTGCCTACCATGATGGAATCATGAAGAAATAAAAAATCTGAGCAGACTAGTAAAAGTAAGGAGATTGGAATTGGTGATTAAAAAAAAATCTCCCCTCAAAAATAAATGAAGAAATAAATAAAAGCCCAGGACCTGATGAATTCTACTGAACATTTAAGGAGAAATAATACCAATTCTTCTCAAATTCTTCCAAGAAAATTAGAGAAGAGGGAATACTTGCAAAGTCATCCTATGTGGTCATCATTACCCTGATACTAAAACCAGACAAGGATAATACAAGGAAAGAAAATTACAGGCCAGTGTCCTTGATGAACATAGATGCACAAGTCCTCAACAAAACGCAAGCAAACCCAACTCAGCAAGAAAAAGGCTCCTTCATCATGATCAAGTGGGCTTTATCCCAGGAACGCAAGAATGGTTCAACATACCTATAGCTATCAATGTGATACACTACATTAACAGAATGAAGAACAAAAACCATATATCTTCTCAAAGATGCAAAAAACTATCTGGCAAAATTCAACACCTTTCATGGTAAAAATTCTCAACAAATTACATATGGAAGAAACGGACTTCAGTGCGACAGAGGCCATATGTAACACACACACAGCTAATATCACACTCAACAGTGACAATTCAAAGTTTTTCTTCTAAGACCAGAAATAAGACAAGGATGCCTACTCTTGACACTTCTATTCAGTGTGGTGTGGGAAGTCCTAGACAGAGAAATTAGGCAAGAAAAAGAAATCAATACGTCAAAATTGGAAAGGAAGAAGCAAAGCAAATTTGTCTGTTTGCGGATGACCTGATCTTATATAAAGAAAACCCTAAAGACTCAACCAAAAAATTGTGAGAACTAATTCATTCAGTAAAGTTTCAAAACACAAAATCAACACAAGAAAATCAGTAGTATTCGCTATACGCTAACAATGAAGTATCTGAAAAAGAAATTTTAAAAATCCCATTCACCGTAGCTACAAATAATACTTAGAAATCAATCTAACCAAAGAGGTGAAAGACTTATAAATGGAAGAATATAAAACATTGATAACAGAAATTGAGGCAGACACAAATACAGTCATGGACCTCTTAGCATCAGCAGTATGTTCTGAGAAATGCATTGTTAGGTAATTTTGTCCTTGTGGGAACTGTGTGCTTACATAAACAGATGGTACACCCTACTACTGCACATCTAGACAATACGGTGTCACCTACTGCTCCTAGGCCAAAAATCTATGCAGCATATGTTACTGTGCTGAATACTACAGGCAACTGTAATACAATGGCGAGGATTTATGTATCTAAACATATCTAAATATAGAAAAAGTACAGTAAAAATATGGCATTATAATCTTATGGGACCAGCCCCACAGACCGTCAGCATTCCTGCTTGGTGGCAATCAAAGGGCATGGAGATCAAGCCCTGAACAGAGATGTTAGTTGAAATAATAAGAAAAAATGAACTCTCTGAAGGGAAGAACACTAAAGAGAGGCACAAAGGAGGCAGGTGTTTGTCTTAGCTCTGCCTGCATGTGGGATGAGACGGGGCAAGGAAACTGGCAGGGAGGAAAGAAAAAAGCAGCAGAAAAATTTGAGACGGATATGAGAGAAACCAGGAAAGCCCAGCTTCACAACGGGAAAGGTCTTCACGAAAGAAGTCCACTGCAACGGGGAGACTGGATTGTCGTGACTGCCAGTAAGGATGTCCTTGTAGCCCCTCGCAGAAGGGCTTCAGCCCAGAAGGAAGGAAGGAAGTCAACCTATGGAAGTGCAGTGAACATGCCGCCACAACCAGCAAGCTAGAAGCAAGAGGAGGCGGCCCGGGAGACTGAGCAGAGGACGCCAAGGAACAGACCGGGCCCAACTGCTCCTGGTCACAGAAGTGCTGAGCATCTGGGCCTAGGGCACAGTCCAGGCTGGCGGGACACATCGGGATGCGAGTGGCGGGTGCCCAGACAGGAAGACCAGGTCAAGAAGCACTAATCCCAGAATGCAGACAACAGGAGTATAGCACACTCCAGTCAAGAGTCTGAGTTAGGACCCATGGTGCCTGCTTCCACGGCTGATTCTAGAAGTCAGCAAGGAAAGAAGCAAAATGCAATAATTTTATTGCAATAAAAATGCAATAAAGCAAAATGCATGGGAGAAGAGAACAGGAATCATCAAGAAGTTATTTTTATCCCAAAGGAGTCACACACATATTTGTTGCTTTCTGCACCACTCCCCACATCCCAACCTCCTTTCTTAAAGATTCAAAGCAGAAAGAAATGTTCACGCCACAGATTGGAGTGACAGGCAAATACCTAAAACAGGTGATCTACAAGAAGAAGAACAAAAGCTCAGATTCTCTTCCCAGCTGCTTTTTCCCTTCTGCTTATTTCTCATTCAGAGTTGAAGTCTTTTATAGAACATTGTAGAGACATTTGGTCATTCATCTGCCAACAAACATGTAGTCAGCACACACTGTGTGTTGGGCGTTGTCCCAGGTGTTTGAGCTACATCGGAGAGCAAAACGGAAATGAGAGATCGTACCCTGCCTCTGGGAGCTGGCGTTCTGGTGGGGAGACACTGGTGAACAATGGGCAAAATCAAAGGCAAAGCATGTGGTGTGTTGGAAAGGAAGTGCTGTGTCCACAACAAGGCCAGCCAGAGAAGGGAAAGACACAGCCTAAGGGAGGGGAGGTGTGTAGGGGAAAGTGAGGCTGAAGCCCAGAGGTGAGGCAGGGGATGAGCTGACTGAGTGATTCCTGTCAATTCCCTTTGGGAGAAGCACTCAGGCAAAGTGGAAGCAAGCCTGACCCCTCTAACCGGCCGAAGACAGCCCCAGAGAGCCCCGTGTGCAAGCAGAAGCCTCCAGGAGGCCGGATCATGCCGGGCCTTGCAAGGGCTCCGAGGACTTTGGTTTTCCCTCTGAGTGGCCGTGGAAGTGATCATGCTCCCCTGGGTTTGGGGCTGCCTGGCTCCTGCTCTGCACGCAGCTCCAATTGCCCACCTGTGCCCATCCTGCGCTCCATGCTACTGCAAAACTACATCGCCTGCATCTGCCCTGTCCTTTCTGAATCAGGCATCTTCCTGTACGGCTCACATGCTTCCCCTCCTGGAAGCTGTCCAGGAACATACCCTCCTCCAAATGAGATTTCTTACTCCCTGGTGCCCCCTCAAGCGTACATCTCATCCAGCACCCCTTGCACATACTTCTATGTCAGTGGGGCCCTTCCGGGTAGGGTACAACCTTTGTTACCTCTGTCCGCTCCATACCCACTACTGTTCTGCTCCAGAGTAGAGGATCATGCTTACAAAACGAATGAGCGCATAAAAACAAAAACTTGAGGACATGTAAAAGAAACCACAGGGTATCAAGGTATGCAGCATTTCTGGTGGCAATAAAAACACCCCAACTGACATGGCCCCAAATAAAAATGTAATAAATGAGAACATTTCTCTCTCTTTTTTTTGTAGCCTAGGTGAGATTTTTTAATGCTAATCCACGTTGGACAATAAAATTACCTAATATTGCAAATTTCTGGGTCAAGAGAAAAATAAAAGTCACTCGTATGATTGTACCATCTTAAAGAGCATGCATAGTGCATGTAACTATTCACTCATGTTAGTAAGAGCTCATACTAATGTGCTTACTGTGTGTCAAGCCCGGATCTATGCCTTTCATGTCAATTAACTCTTGTAGTTAATCTCATTTTACAAAATCTGTTATTTCTTTCTGCATGCGAAGAAGCAGGCCCAGTGGGTACAGCTGTGCAGCCCGGCTGAGGTTTGTGCCCCTGCAGTTGGGATCCTGAGTCTGTGCTGTCATCAAGAAGCGCATGACCTCACCACCATACCACATCCCTATTCCGTGTATCTTTCTCCCCAGTTAAATGTCAAGGGCTCAGTAAGGCTGAGGCCGGGCTAGGATTACAGGTGTGAACCACCGCGCCCAGGCAACAACTGCTTCTTTATCAAGTGTGATCTTGCCTCAGACCCCTTCGCGCACCCTCTGCACTTAGCACAGGGCCCTCTGTGAACATGACGGCAAATGCTCTGTATGTATGCTCTTGTTTCAAACTTTTATAACTTTGCTATGTAAGCCTTTATATTATTTGTAATAAAATGTGTATATTAAGGAAGATTTCCTATGATTAACTTCAGAGGCGGGAGAACAGAGCCTGGTCTTGGTTTCCCACATCACAACCTTTTAGTTACAATTATTTATAGCAAAGTCCAACAAGCTATGGAGAGGACAAGGGTGGCCCAGGGTGGGGGGCAGCCTCTAAAAACAACCCAAGTGGTCCCCATCTCCTCGTGTTCACATCCATTTGAGCAACAGCCTCTCCCTGAGTGCGGGCTGTACCTAGAGACTCACTGCTAATGAACAGAATACAGTAAAAGTATTGGGGTACCACTTCCACGGCTAAGCTACAGAAGGGCTAAGGCTTGTCTTGAGCATCCCCTCTCCCTTGCTCACCCTGAGGGAAGCCAGCTGCCATGCTACATGTGTCCTGCGGAGAGGCCCATGTGGCAAAGGACTGAGGTTTCCACCCAAAAGCTACTTGAGTCAGCTTGGAGGCAGGTCCTCCTCTGACAACGTGCTCACTCGAGTGCCCCTGGATTGCAGCTGCAAGAGACTCTGTGCCAGAATATGCAGCCAAGCCACATCCAGAGTCCTGACTCCTAAGAACTCTGAGACGGTGTGTGTTGTGTTAAGCTGCTAAATGTATGCAGCAATTTGTATGCAGCAATAGATAACTAGTGAGTGCACAAACTAAAAAATAAATTAGGGCCAGGCACGGTGGCTCACGTCTGTAATCCCAGCACTTTGGGAGGCCGAAGTGGGCAGATCACGAGGTCAGGAGATCAAGACCATACTGGCTAACACAGTGAAACCCCGTCTCTACCAAAAATACAAACTATTAGCCAGGTGAGGTGGCAGGCGCCTGTAGGCCCAGCTACTCAGGAGACTGAGGCAGGAGAATGGCATGAACCCAGAAGGCGGAGCTTGCAGTGAGCCGAGACTGTGCCACTGCACTCCAGCCTGGGCGACAGAGCGAGACTGCATCTCAAAATAAATAAATAAATAAATAAGTAAAAAAAAAAAATTTAATTAAATAAATAAAAAATAAACCACCTCCAAAAATCCAGCTTCACTTACTTGTCATTTGAAATCATCAATGAGAGTCACAATTTTACTTGATGTATGTGAAGATGCTACCCAAAAGTTATCCAAAACTACAAGGGCTTTAAATGCTATTATTTAAGTGAGTTGTCTCCATCGAGGGCAAAATATGCCTTTGAACTTGGCAACATGGCACATTCAAGCTAGAAAAGCCTTAGAAGGCAAATAACAACTGCTTCCTTTTTTTTTTTTTTTTTTTTT
>NW_016804499.1:231336-233232 GCF_001698545.2 Rhinopithecus bieti
GCAGTGGCGCAATCTCGGCTCACTGTAACCTCCGCCTTCTGGGTTCACGCCATTCTCCTGCCTCAGCCTCCCAAGTAGCTGGGACAACAGGTGCCCACCACTACGCCCGGCTAATTTTTTGTATTTTCAGTAGAGATGGGGTTTCACTGTGTTCGCCAGGATGGTCTTGATCTCCTGACCCCGTGATCTGCCCGCCTCGGCCTCCCAAAGTGCTGGGATTACAGGCGTGAGCCACCGCGCCCAGCCAATAACTGCTTCTTTATCAAGTGTGATATTGCCTTTGTTCAAGATCTGGAGACATTTAAAGCACATTCATTTCTTTTCATAACGAACGATCATATTCTTGCTGCACAATGTCCCCTGATACCCCACCCTTCTTGGTGGATGCTCAGGGAGCTGTACCTCCATCCTCCCGCAGCAACAATGTACTGTTGACAGAACAACAAAAATGCAGGTCAATGTGTTTAAAGGAAAAAGATTATTTGCTTTAGCTAAGGTGCTTTAGCACTGCAGTTTCCACTGTTTCTACCTGGTTTTAACCATCCAAAATTATACAACAGCTGACAGTAATTCCCCAAACAAAAGATCTTGACAGGCCTGAAGAACTCACAATCAAAAACTGAGATCACAAGTTATCAAGTGAAGTAAACATTAATACTGCCATGTGAATCGCAAACACTTGAACTTGCCTCATTCATGAGTTTTCTTTTCTAAAGATGAAAGATGGTGTGCAATTTGGAAAAAACTCTAGAAGTAGGAAAAATGATTGATTTGACTTTGACAATTTACAATGTGTCAACACAGAAAGGGGGAAAATCTCTTGCAAATATGAAATGGTTAAGGTGACCATGTAACATTTGTAAAAATACTTGTGTTGCAATAGATATAGAATAATTTTCCTGTTACTGCACCATGATCACAGAGAGGTTTACGCACACTTTACCATTCTATAGTAGCTCAAGGCAGTAATTTTAGATTATGCTATTAAAGGTAAGTGCTCTCAGAGCTGAACTTTTGGCAAGATGTGCCCTCCCAGTTCCTTTATCCCTTTAGCAAGGCCAAACAAGGTCTCACTATTAATGGTCTAGGCAACAGTGCCTTAAATGTTTAGAACCTCCATTTCTACTAAGTATGTTTTAAATGCTCTTTATTGCCTCAAGGAGCTTTGTTTATTTTAACAGTTGCCACAGCAGTAGACAGGTAAACATTAGTCCGAATAAGCAACTTTAAAACCAACTGACAAAATAGTTCTGTCGTTCCACCAATTCTAGAAATTCTTTGTATCTTTAATAATTTTCTTTCTGTACCCTGAAGCAATTGAGTGCTTTTCAAAGGACATTCTTTCAAAATTATGGTTATTTGATAAATTAGAAAAAAAGAGAAATAACTGCAAACTATTTACAATACAGCAGGAAAAAAATTAAACAACCGTAGATTTTTTTCCTGAGGAAGCAAACCTATCAAAGAAATGAGAGAAAGGAAAAAGGCTGTTACGTCACCTGATTCATTGTCTATCAGTGTAGAATTCTTTCCCCCATTATCTACTCTGTGTTTTACATCTGATTGAAACTGTAAATGTCTCAAACAGTGATGCTTTAGAGCAGCAGACAGTCGAGACAAGAACATTCTCTTCCTCTCCCTCTAGTCTCACCTCTGTGCCCAATGGCGGTCTTGTCCCAGGTGCTTCCTACAGAAAGTTACAAAAATTGTTTCTTCGATAAGGACAATGCCAGTCTCTCTCACCACCATTCAGAAAGGCAAGACATATGCTTACATACGTATTCTTATCACATAACACCTGCCTCAGATTCTTTACGCACACCAAAACGTGCTCACATATGTGTGATTAGGAAAGGCTAACAGAGAATTTTTTTTTTTTTTTTTTTTTTTTTTTTT
>NW_016804499.1:233598-244691 GCF_001698545.2 Rhinopithecus bieti
TTTTTTTTTTTTTTTTTTTTTTTTTTTTGAGACGGAGTCTCGCTCTGTCACCCAGGCTGGAGTGCAGTGGCGCGACTCGGCTCATTGCAAGCTCCGCCTCCCGGGTTCACGCCATTCTCCTGCCTCAGCCTCCCAAGTAGCTGGGACGACAGGCCCCCGCCACCTCGCCCGGCTTTTTGTATTTTTAGTAGAGACGAGGTTTTACCATGTTAGCCAGGATGGCCTTGATCTCCTGACCTTGTGATCTGCCCGCCTTAGCCTCCCAAAGTGCTGGAATTACAGGTGTGAGCCACCGTGCCTGGCCTAGAGATGTATTTCAAATAAGAAAATATGCTCTCCCATTTAGACATGTTTTATTTAACATTACATTTTTAGCCTGAAATGTGTGAAGGCTGCCAGCGCTGCAGCGTGTCAGCACAACGCTGAACTCATCAGTCAAGTACTCCTTACACTTCAAGAAAGAGAAGCACAGAAACACTGTATTCCACATTAGTTATTTCAAATAAAGTATTTAAAAGAATGTGATTTTAGGGTAAAGCCTGAAGGAAAACAAGACTTTTACGGAGTCATAGATGATAAGGGCTTGTATTAGAAGATCGTAACTACCACTCAATTTCCTAAAACTTTGAAGCCAATCTAAGGAAAAAAATCTGGCGAAACCATCTTATTTATAAAGGAAAAAAAGACTCTGGTCTGAATTTTCTGCTTTTTCCAAACAACTGGAGATACTATTTGTAAACTATGAGCTAGAACAGATGATTACTAAGATCTTAGTTTGTTTTTTGTTTTGGCCATTAGTTTAAAAATGTGTTGCTTTTAATTTAGTATACCAAGGTAGGATTCTGTTATCTATGTTAACATATACACATATCAGATCAAATATTAGCAACAGTATTAAGCAGTATATATATAATTTCATATATTAGTAATAGTACATATATAATTTCATACCAAATATTAGTAACAGTATTAAACAGTATGTCATCAAATATTAGTAACAGTATTAAAAGTTTCACTCAGTTTTCTAAACTTATCCTGACTGAACAGTTTGCATAATTTTAAAGAAATAGCAGTGCTTCTTCCTCCTTTGAAATATCTTTTAATATGTTCTTCATCATCTTATAAGTGCACCCATACGAAGTTGTACTTAACACCCAAATCCTTGTGTTCAAGTTTGACCATGTTTATCTTCCATAATTGTCTCTGATCTGAGAGAATAGCACCACACATTGCCTCTCATAATTGCAAATGAGGAAATAAAGCTTTTATGCTTATACATAATTTCTTAAACTGTCAGACAAATTATACTTGAAATTAGACCTATTTCATTATGAATATAAAGAGCGCTGCATTAAAATCCACAGTTCCTAAGCCTACCAAAATAAAACTGGCTCTCTTACCATTATGATGAATAAGAATAATTAGGGGGCCAAGTGGGAGCTAAGAAAAGGTCAAATATTAAAATTGTTTATTAGCCCACTCATCTTAGCGGCTTTGTCATCTACGGAAGTGAAGAATTAGCATTTGTAGACTGGAGGACTCGGGAGGTTGCTTTGGTTTGTGTCATGGTATTTGTTGATTTAGAAATCACTAATCAGGCCAGGTGTGGTGGCTCATGCCCACAATCCCAGCGCTTTGGGAGGCAGAGGCAGGAGGATTGCTTGAGACCAGGAATTTGAGACCAACCTGGGCAACATAGTGAGACTCTCATCTCCACAAAAAAAAAAAAAAAGAAGAAGAAAAGAAAAAAACAGCTGGGCATGGTGGCGCATGCCTGTAGTTCCAGCTACTCTACGTGGGAGACTGAGGTGGGAGGTTGCTTGAGCCCAGCAGTTCGAGGCTGCAGTGAGCTGTGATCGCACCACTGCACTCCAGCCTGTTTCAGAAGTTTTCTCTTTATAGATTCACAGAGATTTCAAGTTTGGGAAGTTGTTCCTCCATTTTCATTAATATCAGTACTTTTAAACTTTGAACCACTGACCTTGGTAGTTTTAAATGTCAAAAACAGGTAGATATTAACACGTTCAGTTCAACATAAAATAAAGTGGGAATGGCTTACCAGACTGTGTTACAAAGTAGAGCATACGTGTCATTTTCATTTTCAAAACAAGAGAATCAGTTTCAATCTTATTCAGTCCCCTGACATTCAAGTGCCAAATGCTCATCCCTAAGCAAGTGGAAATAGCAATGGAAAAAGGGGTGACGGCCAAGGCCAGAATACACACGCATACACGCAAAAACACATGGACACACACACACCACACACACACATACACACACACCACACACACATACACACTCACACCACACACACACACACACACATACACATACACACAAACACATACACATACACACAAACACATACACACACCCCCACACACACCAACACATACACCACACACATACACATACACACAAACACATACACACACCCACACATACACCAACACATACACCACACACACATACATACAGACACACTTGTATGGGCTTTATGTAAGCGGCAGTGGCTTTTTACAACAGGATTAATTTACTGCCTGCCAGTTTCCTTCTTTCAAGAACTTAGTAAAAATAGAATTTTTTTGTAGACTTTTACTGTAGACTTTAGAATATTCTATATTATTCTTGGCAGCATCCCCCTTGGACTGAGGTGTGCATTAACATGGAAAGAAATCAATTCAACTCCATCTCCAGCACACAATGCTACCCAACATTACATCTTAACAACCAATACGGCCGTAAATTGATTAAAATTACGGTTTTATCTTGATAAATTTACTTTGACATTGTCTGCTTCTTCCTGGGAACATCCTCTTCCCTGACATATATGGAACTATCGCTATTGCTTTCAAATATTTCTGTTGCTAGAGAAGTAGACACGCCTTTTATGGCATGAATTCAGCCTTGGACTGTGTCAGGGGATTATGCTTATGATACCATACTAATGAGACGCATGCGGCCTCTGACCACAGTGTGAAAGCCTCGCTCCCAGAGCAACATCCAAATAGCAATGAATTGGATGGACGCCTCAAAATGAACCTCTTTTGCCAGATCCCTTCTGTCTCTACCTACTCAGAGTCTTTGGCCTTGCATTTCGTGGAATCACAGAGTCTGTCTTACTGAGAATGGAGAGGGGTGAAAAAGAATCCTTGCAGGGACCAGTCTAAAGAGATGTTTCCCAGGCTGCCTCAGCCTTCTGCTCTATCACCCTTCTTTTCAGTCTCCACCACACCCTCCTACCTTAGAAAACCACACCCTCATACCTTAGAAAACCACACCCTCATACCTTAGAAAGTTATGGTAGTTAAAAAATTGCTGGTGGCATTCTTTACTCAGAAGATTAGAGTAAGTATTCCAATAACATTTTTGAGCTCACTATAGGTGCTTCCATCAGCTCATGAACTTGAGATTGTTTGATTTTGCGATCACTAGATTAAAAAAAATCTCAGATCTCCTAAACCCAGGCATAGATGTTGTTTGACTTTCCCTGGCCCATCGTTCTGCCATATATTGACCAAATGATGCATCATATTTCCCAACTCTCCCTGCTTTCTCCTAAAGAGAGGCTGCTTTGGTATCAGCGTCTACCTCCAAAAAGTAAGTATGACTCAGGAGCCCCTGTGAATTAAGATGGATGGTTTATGTCAAAATTCCACAGAGGCTAAGTTAACCTCCACAGATATCTTTGCCAGATCACTTGGCAAACTTTTACTGGGGGACAGGTAGGTTGCAGAACCCGCCACTCTTGGCCGATCACTTGAAAAATTCAAGCATCAATGTACTCTTTTAAATGCACCTCCAATTCCAGCCAAACTCCCCTATTAGCGATTCCTGAAATATGTTTATTAGCAGGCCCTAGGCCACTTTGGAACAGGGGCTGTTTCCTGTTCATGACTGATTACTCGAGTCTCTACTCCATTTCTGCACACAGTAAGCATTCAGTAAATATTTACTGAAAGAATAAATTAATTCCTGCCTCTTTCTTTGCCAACCTGGAATGCCCTCTGCCCGACAGTAAACCACAAACTCATAAGCATCCTTCAAATTAGCTCAAATGTGTGTCTCCTCCCTCAGAATGCCCTCATAACCTCAAAGAAAAGTAACATTTTCTGAATAAAAAAGCATGTCTAGCAACAAACGAATCATTCAGTATGGATTATCATGCAATGGAATTCTGTGCAACAGTTACAAAGAATGGCTGTTGCAATGTGCATGGACATGGAATGATGTTCACAATACAGCAAGAGAAAAAAATAGGTTGTCAAATTGTTTATAGTAGGACCTACCTATTAGGTAGATACTGTCAATATCCACCATTCAGAGGAAGTAAGGCTCAGAAGGACGCATAAATTGTCCAGTGTCAAGGAAAAACTGGGAACTAATCCCAGTCAGGCTGTCTCCAGATCCCCACTCCTAACCACTCCACTCTGCTACCTTTCTCATCTACACAGAAAACACCTATAAAAATAACAGACTATTAACAGTGGTTGCTTCTAAGAAGAACTGAAGGAGGGAAAACTGTGGCTTTTATCTTTATCATGTTACAGTTTTTCATGACGTCTATGTGTATATTTTGTATTTAAAAAATAAAATTAAATCTAAGGAAAAAGTTGTCTCTTCCACCTCAGAATACCCATAGCATTTTGGTTTTAACACTCTTACGACATCATTACATATGGCCTTGTAGAATTTCACTGTCTATACATGCTACTTCCTTGATTAGATTATTGTCCCCTTAAGAGTAGGGCTTTGCCATTGCTGTGTCCTCAGAGAATCTAGCGTAGTGCCTTGCACATCATAAGCCTGTGATGATGGTGCAGAATGAATAAAGGAATAAAGGGATTACCTTCCTTGGCCCTCAAAAACAGAGGCATCAGGTTGGGCATGGTAGCTCAATACCTATAATCCCAGCACTTTGGGAGGCCAAGGCGGGTGGATCATGAGGTCAGGAGATCAAGACTATCCTGCCCAACATGGTGAAACCCCGTCTCTACTAAAAATACAAAAATTAGCTGGGTGTGGTGGCAGGTGCCTGTAATCCCAGCTACTCAAGAGGCTGAGGCAGGAGAATCGCTTGAATTCGGGAGGCGGAGGTCATGGTGAGCCGAGATCGTGCCACTGCACTCCAGGCTGGTGACAGAGCAAGACTCTGTCAAAAAAAAAAAAAGCAGAGATATCAGACAAAAGCTATCACACCTGACCAATGGAGTCAATGTCCAAAAGTTTCCTCAAACTGGTTAATCTGCAACATACCATCTGGCTAACATAATGACATGGCTACAATAACAATATTAAAAAGGAATTTGATGAAAGTGCTGGAAAAATAATATTTGGGTAACAATTTCCACTTAGGCATCCAGAAAGAGGCAAGAAACAAGAAAGTTTCCTGAGTCATGAACCTCTTTCTGTCACAAGAACTTAAGCCCAGGGAGGTTCTTTTGAAAGGCAAAGGTGTATGAAGCTAAGCTCCAAGCCTTAACCATGTTTTTCTTACAAATACATTCAACGCAAATTCTATTTAACCACAGCAGACTCTTCGAGACTTTGGTCAGCTTGCAGGGGTAAGAAAGATATTTATTAACCACAAATACAAAGAAAGTGGAAAAATGCACTTTCCAATGCCCATCATTAGGAAACATGGAACCTCATCGCATGAGTCCCAGTGGGCAGCCAGGAGAAGAGGAAATCAAAATCGTAATCCCAGTCAAGCTGTGTTAAGCAAGTCCATTGATACCCTAAGCTTCAAGGTAACTTCACAAAAATGGAACTAAACCATGTATAATTTTTTTAAACATTAAAAAAAGCCAGTTCCATCAGAAGTGCTTAACTAACATATGGGATGCATTGCCATGATTTCACTGACCTCCTGAGCCATCCTGGGGCCACTTCTCAGCCAGAGGGACCGAGTCCCCAGCACTAACCGAGCATGATCTGTGGGCCAGGCTTGGATGCCTAGTTCAGGGGGCTCTGTGCAGAGGAAGCAAAGAAAAACTGTGAACTGAGACCAACAGTTTCCCATTGGCCAGTTGAAAGCAAACACACCCTACTCAACTCAACTTCCTTTTTTTTTTTTTGAGATGGAGTCTTGCTGTCGCCCAGGTTCGAGTGCAGTGGCACAATCTCAGCTCACTGCAACCTCCACCTCCGAGGTTTAAGCGATTCTCCTGTCTCAGCCTCCCAAGTATCTGGGACTACAGGCGCATGCCACCACACCTGGCTAATTTTTGTATTTTTAGTAGAGATAGGGTTTCACCATATTGGTCAGGCTGGTCCTCGAACTCCTGACCTCAAGTGATCCACCCGCCTCAGCCTCCCAAAGTGCTGGGATGACAGGCGGGAGCCACCATGCCTGGCCTCAACTTCAGTTATTTTTCTTTCTCCTGCAGATAAAAAATGGGGAGGAAACTTCCAAAACTAAACTTGAACAGTTTACGGTAAATTGCATGCAGCAGCTACTTTGTCAGTAAGACCTAACATAGAAAATCTAATTAAGACTTTATACTGACAACTTAATTAGGATGGCGAGGTAAAGGACATATGTATGACAAATAATAATTTTCTTCTACTCGAATAGATACCATTTTTAAATTGTTTCGTATGTTTTTAAAACTTGGTTAGCCCTTCCTTGGAACAAATGAACCCTGAGAAACAAATAATTCTTAATGCTTTTCTCAGAAAAGAATTAAAGTATATGTGTGTATGTGTGAGTGTGTGTTTCCTCTGCTATCATCTGGAACAGGTTAAATTTTGTTGCAGATTGCCCAGAATTACAACCCAGAAACCAAAGTAAAGCAAACTCCAGTCTTCTCAGTTTTCTTTAAAAAATATACCCTGGTCCTCAAAATGCCTCTCTCCAGACTGTGATGAGGGACACTTCAAAGGAAAAGACCACAATTTGATTCTATCGTATTATATTAAACACACAGGATGCAGGAACGGCAGCCACACCTGACTGTTGCAGTCGGCAGCATCCTGTGAGCCGGAGGTGGCACCACCTGTCACAGAAGGTTGCCCTTATGGATGTGGACATCACCTCTTGATTCTGCAGCGTGCACTGAGGCCGCTGCTTACGGTTCTGGGTGGCCCATGGGATTCCCACACTAAGCATCCATCACCGTTGTCCACCTTTGCATACCTTGCCTGAAGCTGGTATAAAGACGGACTTCTCTTAGGCAAATGTGAATATGCTGATTTTACAGGTGAAGACTATAGGGCCAAATGACTTACATGTTTTAACTTCATTTTATATCCAGCTACTCTAAAAAGCTGCTTTGTGGTTTGTTTGTTTTTTTTTATGATAAGAGGGAAATATTTGTATTCACTTAGAGGCCAGGATCAGAATTTCTCTCAGAAAAGGAACTATATTTGATTGGATGTTTTCCTTGGTAAATTCTTGGGGTAGAATGAGAGATCCCAAGGAGTCCAGGTAAGGGCAGAAATGCTCTCCTCCAGGGAGTGATGCTGGCTGTGGCTTTGGGAAATGGAGGGGAGCTAGAAAGAGGAGAAGCCTGCACACAAAGCGGGAGCCACTCAGGTGGTGCCAGCCCTGCAGGGCCCTGTGTGGGCTCTTCCTGTGACTTGCAGAACTTTGAAAGTTACTCATGAAAGGCTTGCTGCAAGAGTCTGAGGGCACTGAGTTTTGCCTTTAATCTGATGTGAGGCAGAATCTTTTAGGACATTTAGTAGGAATCCTCAGGCAGAAGACTTTGAGAATTTGCAGAAATTGTCCTGAGATCTCTGGGCTCTCTGAGGCTGTGTGCAACTAAGGTTCAAGGGACAGGAAAGCCTTATGTGACAGCCAGCTGTATACTTGTTTGATGTCAAAACAACCAGTCTATTTAGTCAATTTTAATTAAATAGTCAATTAATTCAATTAAGAGAAAGGAGAGGGCCAGGCGCGGGGGCTCATGCCTGTCATCCCAGCGCTTTGGGAGGCCAAGGCGAGCTGACCACCTGAGGTCAGGTGTTCAAGACCAGCCTGGCCAACATGGTGAAACCCTGTCTCTACTAAAAATACAAAAATTAGCCAGGCATGGTGGTGGGTGCCTGTAATCCCAGCTACTCGGAGGCTGAGGCAGGAGAATCGCTTGACCCCGGAGAGTGGAGGTTGTAGTGAGCCGAGATCATGTCATTTTACTCCAGCCTGGGCAAAAGAGTGAAATTCTGTCCCCCTGCCAAAAAAAAAAAAAGAGAAAGAGAGAGAGAGAGAAAGGAGAGGTAGGAAAGGGATCCTACTTATTTGGTATCTGGTAGAATTAAATGTTGTCTTGGCCGGGCGCGGTGGCTCAAGCCTGTAATCCCAGCACTTTGGGAGGCCGAGACGGGCGGATCACGAGGTCAGGAGATCGAGACCATCCTGGCTAACACGGTGAAACCCCATCTCTACTAAAAATACAAAAAACTAGCCGGGCGAGGTGGCGGGCTCCTGTAGTCCCAGCTACTCCGGAGGCTGAGGCAGGAGAATGGTGTAAACCCGGGAGGCGGAGCTTGCAGTGAGCTGAGATCCAGCCACTGCACTCCAGCCCGGGCGACAGAGCAACACTCCGTCTCAAAAAAAAAAAAAAAAAAAAAAAATGTTGTCTTTATCATCCTTTGCTGAATCAATCAAATTTTATAGGGCATGTGCCAGGTGCCAGGGACAGTAACCTGCTAGCACTGTTAGGCTACAAGCCCTTCTTTTAGGTGAGTTCCAGTACAGTCCTGTGAAGTAGGAACTGGCATCATTCTTCTTTCAGGGAAGAAAAAAACAGGAGATAAGAGAGATGAAGTGATCCCAGGAGGAGTGGGTTGTGCAGCCAGAATGCAAAGCTCCAGCCCTTGCCATGGAGGCCCCCTTTCCTCACCTCCCACAGGCTTCCTCCTCTCTCATCCCTCCTGCATGAATACATGGAGTTGGTTTGAGTGTGGATCCCCACGTGATTTGATTTTATTTACCCTTAGCAACTTTGATCCTGCTTTTATTTGCTATTTTCTTTACCAAGAACTCCATTTCAATAATTTCAGATGATGAAAACTCCACCAGACATCATTCCACCAGCATATTAGAGCTTCTCAGTTGTGAATTTCCGGAGATGAGGCCTGAGACATGATAGAAGGAAACACTGGTCCCAGGATCAGCTTTCTAGTACACAAGTGTGGCCAGGCCCCTCCTTTGCCTCAACAAGTTGTTAGAGACTAAAGGTAATAACAATTTGTTGCAGTAAACCTATTCTGTCACATATTAGCTGTCCTTGCGTCAGACACTTCACATCATTGGTTTTTTGGTTCATCTGCTTCACCTCCTTCACCTGGAAGGTGGCTGCCATGGAGCAGACATGTGAAAAACAGCTGCTAAGTAAATGAGTGAATAATGGAATGAATTAACACATGAATATATTTGTTTCATTTTCACAAAGTTCCACAAGGTATTGTCATTTTTATTTTCAAGATGAACACAATAGGACTCAGAGAGGATACATATTTTTTTTGCCCCTAGTATTATCAGTAGCTAGATCTCCTAGATCACAGTCTCAAGAGTCAAAACTGGACCAGCCTGACTCAATTTCAGACTCCTCCTGGTTCCTCACAGTGACTCTCCCCGACCCCGGCTACCCAACCCCAGCATTCCAGACCCTTTAAAATTCAGACACCCCATCTCTCACGCATCAGGCCTCATCACCACACAGACTCCAGTCACCTGCCTGTGCTTCCTGAGACACTCCAACATCTTCCATTCCTCCTTTCCTTTTAATGTGCTGCCCAATTTCCTGGAATATTTCTCCTCTTCCTTCCCCCTGTAATGTATCAGGCAAAATGGAGCTCCAAGCCCATTTGCTGACGAAGCTTCTCCACCCAGCTCTTGCCACATCCAACCCCTATTTAGGGGGGCTCTTAGTACACACAGGTTTTAGTGTTTGATGCTTGGATTGTTCATTGGCAATAAACTAAAAGCCAGTACTCCTACCTTGATCAATTATGAAATGAATCTCCTACACTTCCTTCCTCCTGAGTCCCCTTCTCCCTTCTCTATTAAGGCGGCAATCTCCCAGACATTAACTGGAATCTAAATATGGAACAGCAGATATCACTATGAAAATATAGAAAAAATAAATTTAAAAAAACTTACTTAAATTATAATGCTTACTGGCACTCAAAAAGTGCTACTTTGGGAAGAAAGGGAAAAAAATGGAGAGAGTGGGAGAGAGGGTGGGAGAGAAAAAGGGAGGCAGGGAGTATAATGGAAACGCTAATGGTACGTGTGGTCATCTGAAGCCTGTGTACTACCCAGGACAGAGACTCTAAATTAATCCTCCTGCATTTCCAGCATCAAGTACAATACCCTGACATAGAGTGAGTGATCAATAAACATATGTTGTATTTAATTGAATTGACATGACTTACAAAAATTATATTTACAATGGCATAAAAAGATTTTAAAATTGATATGTCAGCAATGGGTAATATTAAAATTATTGGTGTCATAAAATTAATGTGAAGCTGACTTTTAAAACAGCATCTTATTCATCCTAATGATAAGAAAATTCAACATAGAAATCTCAAAACAGGGCCAGGCGCGGTGGCTCACGCCTGTAATCCCAGCACTTTGGGAGGCTGAGGCGGACAGATCACGAGGTCAGGAGATCAAGACCATCCTGGCTAACATGGTGAAACCCCGTCTCTACTAAAAACACAAAAAAAATTAGCCAGGCATAGTGGCAGGCGCCTGTAGTCCCAGCTACTCAGGAGACTGAAGCAGGAGAATGGCGTGAACCCGGGAGGCGGAGCTTGCAGTGAGCCGAGATCGTACCACTGCACTCCAGCCTGGGCGGCAGAGCAAGACTCCGTCTCAAAAAAAAAAAAAAAAAAAAGTTCTTTACGTCTCAAAACAGGCTAATGAGACTGATAAATAAGTGCAAAGCATACAGGATGCAAATCGTACTGTTATGAAATATCCACACAAATTTATAAATTTGTCAGGAAGTATTCTGAAGGAATTGATAGATATGAAAAACGATATTATATTGTGATAATGGATCCCTGCTGCTCCAGCCAAACTTTCTTACAATAAAAGAGAGACAAACAAATAATTTAGGGTTTTTTTTTTTTTTTTT
>NW_016804499.1:244951-266139 GCF_001698545.2 Rhinopithecus bieti
TTTTTTTTTTTTTTTTTTTAACAGAAGAGGAGCTAGAAATGTCATATTTAAAGGAAACAGGCTAAAATTCAAAATCGTTCCTCAACATCCAAGGTTTTTTTTCCCAGAAAACAAAACGCCTGTCATGTATGTTTTAGATTAAAATGAGTGGCCAGTCCCACGTGTAGCATGGCAGGAAACTGGCCAAATCCACCTGCTATGGTCTGAACATTTGTGTCCCCCCAAAATTCCTATGTTGGAGCCTAATCCTCAAAGTGATGGCGTTAGGTGGAGCTGTTGGGAGGTGATGAGGTCATCCGCAGGGCCCTTGTGAGTGGGATACACGCCCTTATAAAAGAGACTCCAGGGGACTCCCTTTTTCCACCCTGTGAGGACACAGCAAGGTGGGCTGTCTATGAACTGGGAAATGGGCTCTCACCAGACACTGAATTGGCTGGTGTCTATACCTTAGGCTTCCCATCAAGAACTGTGAGAAATAAATGTCTGTTGTTTATAAGCTGCTCAGTCTCTAAAATTTACTTACAGAGGCAGGAACAGACTATGACACCACCCTCAGTGTCATTTTCAGCCCTGAGCACTGTCAGATCTTGGCTTATGCTAGCCCAAGGCCAGTCCACCTTCTCTGCAGGCAGCATCCCCTGTAACACAAGCATCTCTCTCCCAAGCAATGCACTTGGCTTTTCTTCATTTTAATCTAAATATATTTATCTGAGTATAGATAATAAAAATATTTTTCCTCTGCAAATGAGTAAGAACACAGAGTGGTTCTCGAGAAGCCTGCGACCTCAATGTCCAGTGGGAAGACCAGCTTTATGCTCTGGTGTTTCCTGTGAACATTGATAATTTTATTTCCTACCTTCTTTACGTGCCCCTTAACATCACTTAATCACTCCGCATTTTCCTTCCCTTCCTCATGCTTTCCACAGATTTTCATCAAGATCAACTAAAATCCTCATTTCAGGTTTTCATGTGTGCTGTCTACCTCCGTAAAGTTTTCAACTTTCTCCAAGGGAAGCTACTCCAGCGTTTGAATCAAGGCATGCCAATCAAGTGGGCCTGTGCACTGCACAGGCTGAGCACGGTGCCTGCCTTTCCTCCTGCCACCCTCCAAGCACTCACAGAACTTCAGGCACAACAGCCTGCTTGCAGTCCCTGCTGCTTTAGCTTCATTTCTGTTTGTCTGTTCACCTTCATATGAAGAATGCTGCTTCCTACATTTCCTTCGTCATGCCACTCAGATATTTCCTTCAAGAAGTCACTGCTTGGACGCAGAACGCTGAGGGAGGCACTTCCTTGCCTCTGCTCTGCATGGACCTTAGGCAGACCTCAATGTATACTTGTAACACTTGAACTATTTGTTTACAAGTCTTTCCCGCACCCCCACAATTGTAAGCTCCTGCAGGCGGAGACTATCATCTATTCATTCCTGTCTCCCCAGGAACTTAACGCAGAGGAGGTCCTGAAATGAATGTATGAAAAGTGGGTTACCCCATCAGTAAGCAGAGGACAGAGCTCCCACTTTGATTCTCTGTATTGAGGATCACAGCTGCTTTATCGAGGAAACATAGATGAAAAGAAAGTGCCACAACACATTCCTTAAATGAGAAATTCAGAAAATTCTCCGTGACTTTCTATTCATCGGACTTCTATTTTAAACAACACCTCACCCTGCAATGCAGAAATAAGGGATATTCATAGGAGAACCCCTTAAGGTCCTAACATGCTCTGATTGAACTGTATTGATGAGTTTTCCTATGTTCAAGTTTTTAAAATTCTTTGATCTCTAGCATAATTAATATATTAATTGCTTTCTTTGTCAAATGTACCATTTCTTACATCCAGGCAGAACACAGATGGTTCCCTTAAATTGTGGGACTGAAGAGAGTGTAATGAAGGGGTGATATTGCTTGGCGTAGTCTAGGTTTAGAAGAAGCTACAAAGGAGACTAAAGAACCACAAGAGTTTTCAATGGTGGCAACCATTAGCACCCTATCTCCCATCAACCCCCATTGGCTAAACCCAGTCAGAAGCTGGGAGGCAGGAGTGCATCTTAGTGCAACCCACACAGGCCAGCCTCCTAACTCATACCAAGGGGGCTCATGGTCTGGAGAAGCAAATGGAAAATATCCAACCACAGTGACTGAGACTGGGGGTGAAGACCAGGAGGTGTAAAGAAATGGACTCTCTATGAGAATTAGCCACGTAACCATGTAAAGAGCCGTTTAAATGATCATAGAAACCACTCTCCTAGTGTACTGTTTATCTGTCAGTAACAGCAGTTATCAGTCTGCCTAAGGTTCGTATGTGCATACGTGTATCCTCTTTACTAGTCAGGGGTCCTTACAACTGGCCACAGGTCAGAATCTTTGGGGCGGTCCCCTCCACACCTCCTGAGTCCAAATCCTCAGGAGTAGCACCTCAATGACTGTATTTTTCCAAAGCATTTCAGGTAATTTAGATGTTTATCATGGTTGATAACCACCCCCTAAGCTCTCAGGCCTCAATTCATCCTAATCTGTCTTGACAACAGAATGCTTAGGCTTATCGAGTAAGACTTAAAACCTGTTGCTGAATTCAGTTAACATAGGAGAAATCAATGTGTCATCAAGCACTTTCAACAGAAAAGATGTAACTGAGTTTAATAATTGAGTTAAAGGTATCATTCATTTCACCAAAAGATAAGCATCCAAGCAGTGATGACAGGTAATGTGCCTGCCCAAACTCTTGAAATCTGTTTTAAGAGATAAGTTTGTATAACTGAGTTTCAAATGAAGAGAGGCAGGGAGGGCATCCATTCCTCTTCCAAGGAATAAAACCTCCCACCAGCATTTCTGAACACCGTGTGGTAGGTACACGTCAAATCCCCATCGACCCCATTATGGGATTTTCCAACTGAGCACACAGTGTATCCAGCTGGTACAGAGCGCCCATCTCCTCAAACATTCTGTCTTATGCACAAATGCTTTGCAGAGGCCCTCAGGAGGAAAAGGAGCCTCCCCACATCTGCAGTCTCTGAGGAGGTAAGTACAAGTCAAATACAAATCTCTTCCAGCTCTGTCCGATGAGCATGTCCTGTCTTAGACCCTCCCTGCAGCCCTGATCTTGCCTCTGATAAAAGTCCAGGCCATTTCAAGTCCTATGAAGAGAACCGATTGATCCCATGAGTTTCTAGTTCTTCTTCTCCTTACAGAGAAGGGAAGTGCCTAAGAGTTTAATGAGAGATTCTAAAGTGGGCCTCACAGTATTGACCAGCCAGCAGGGCTCTTCTGAGAGAAGGGCAGGAAGGGAGAGCGGGAAGCCTGGAAACCTGGATGCTGGATTCTGCCGTGTGTGTGCCTCTCGCTCAGCTCAGCATGCCAAGGTTCCTCTTTTCTATGAATTCTCCATCACAGAGCATCTGTCACAGTGCTCTTTCCTGAACACAAAACAGGGGTCCCCTCTGACCTTTGATAGGCGGCTGCCCAACTTTATCTGCCAGATTAAATGACAAGAAAGAAAGAAAAAGAGAGAGAGAAGGAAGAAGGAGGGAAAGAAGAAAGGCAGGGAGGGAGGGAGGAAGGAATACAAATTGCTGGGCAAAAAAAAAAAAAAAAAAAGTGAAATGTAAGTATCTATATTTGGCTTTAAGCTCGGAAATAGAAGTGAATGAGAGACCACTCAATGCAGGATGCACCAAATTTGACACAGTCTAATGGCTTTACAATACCCACTGACCAGACTGACCAAATGTTATGGAAACTCATTTCCAACCTGAAAGGATCGGGTGGTCGGTGGTGGGGAGAGCAAAGGAAGTCAATTACTTCTAGGCAAATTGCCCAAAAAGCTTAAAGTATAAATACAAGGCAAAAAATAGATGCACGACCATGTTATCTTTCCAATCAGACTTTCACAAACACATCCCCCACTTCCTTTAAGAGGCGGGCGGCTCACGAGGTCAAGAGATCGAGACCATCCTGGCTAACACGGTGAGACCCCGTCTCTACTAAAAAATACAAAAAACTAGCCGGGTGAGGTGGCGGCGCCTGTAGTCCCAGCTACTCGGGAGGCTGAGGCAGGAGAATGGCGTAAACCCGGGAACCGGAGCCTGCAGTGAGCTGAGATCTGGCCACTGCACTCCAGCCTGAGCGACAGAGCGAGACTCCATCTCAAAAAAAAAAAAAGTAGGTGTGGGGGCACATTGCTCTTTAAAAAGCAGCACTGTACATTTGCATAGAGAAGATCCATTTGTAAAGTTAAGACATTCACAAATATAGTGCTTCTAAGATCACATGCTAGTGTATATGAAATGTCACCTACCTCTGTTGGAAATTTAATAAGAAATATTCAGGCCGGGCGGGGTGGCTCAGGCCTGTAATCGCAACACTTTGGGAGGCCAATGTGGGCGGATCATGACATCAGGAGTTGGAGAACAGCCTGGCCAGCAGGATGAAACCCCGTCTCTACTAAAAATACAAAAATTAGCCGGGCATGGTAGCATGCACCTGTAATCCCAGCTACTCAAGAGGCTGAGGTAGAAGAATTGCTTGACCCAGGGAGGCAGAGCTTGCAGTGAGCCCAGATGGCAACAGAGCACTCCAGCCTGGGCAACAGAGCAAGACTCCATCTCAAAAAAAAAAAAAAAGAAAAGAAAAAGAAAGAAAAGGAAAGAAATATTTTCTACTAAATGTATAGGTATAATGAAGCATAGCTGTAAGAATGGTAGCTTTTGAGCACTGGCATTAATAAAAGATTTCTACATTGAAAAATTATTTTTAGACAGAAATTACTTAACAAACAAGTGACTGAGCAAAACCTCATTTGGTGTGAACTTTTCTGGTTCTGTGATCTCATCTACAAAACAGGGATGGTGGGGAGGGGGTTAAATGAGATGCCAGCCCATGTCCGGCATAGGGCTTGTCCATCTCGAGTGCTAGAAAGGGGTTTGTTCTTGTTCACAGTGTTGTTGCTTTTATTGGGAATATGTTCTCTGGGATAAAGGTTTGTTCATCGCCAACTCACTGAATCAGAGATTAGGAACTGAACCCCCCTGGCAGCAGCCCCAACTCAAGACTGCATGTCAAGTCTCACTTCTCAGCGTCACCGCTCAGATACAAGCACAAGGGCAGAGCTCCGCTTCCACACAGCAACCTCCTAAAGCAGAGTATTCCCTGCCACACGAGTCAGTAAAAGGCAGGCCGTGGTTTCCCTACACTATTAGTGAATCATAGCCAGTATCCCAATAAAAGAGCCTTTGGAGGGTGTGGCAAATGTGGTCTTTGATGCAAGGCTTAATTTCACTCAGAGAGGTGGCTAAAAGGGTGTTTTCTGAAAGGTTGTCTGCTACCTGTCTATAGAAAGAGATCTGAGGACAGATTAATGGAACATATTCTGGTCCAAGATCAAGAACACATCATTAGAGACACTATTTACAAAAACAAAGAATAGGAAATACCAATGGGAAAATGGTTGAAGATAATAAGAAAAGTCCATATTATGGAATACTGTTCATCCATTTGAAATTAGGTTGACAAAGAATATTTGCCAAGAGATTGTTAAATATAATAAATGCAGAAAACTAAAAATACTATATTCCATGTGATTCAATTTTATTAAGATATGTGAAATGGTATCTCATATTTGTTTGATAAAAGCTATAGTAAGAAGACATAAGTATAATAGCAGTAATTATCACTCCATAGTTTAGAAACAATTTAATTCCATATGTACAGATTTTATTCTATTTTTATGATTTCTAGAATTAGCATAATTACTTTTGCAACCAGGAAAATAAGTTATTGATGTTAAAATTATTTTAATTCCCATAAAAAAACCTTAGAAACAATTTTACACAACCAAGAATAAATGTAATTGGACAGGGCAACCTGATCCAAACCTTGGAGCCAGAAGAAATATGAACAAAAAGAGCTCTGTCAAACCAAGAAAGAGGATCACAAACGAGTTCCAGCCTTGCCTTTTAGTAATGTAGCCTATGTAATTGGGGTCGGAACTGAGAACATTTATGGCGCGAGGAGCTTCTGTGGCCCCCCCGCCCCCTCACAGGGCCACATTTCTGTCCAGGGAGCAAGTGCCAGCTCTCACATCTCTCCCTATTCCCCCTCAAGAACTGCTGTTCTCAGAAAATTGGCTTAATGTGTGTGTGAAGTGTTCTTTTAAACCAAACCATTCTCACTTACCCCAAAGCCTAACAAGCCCAAGAGCTTATAATATCGAGTGTGTTTGAGGTCAGGGCCATTTGGTTTCCAGAAGATTTTCAAACCAGAGAATGATTTCTGGAAACACTGCAGCTTCAGCAGCTTTGATTACCAGTGATACACTGGAAAAATAATATGCTGTAGATTGTTAGGTAGCTTAGCTAAAAACAGTACCTTTTCTTTCTCAATTATATAGTAACCTGACCTTTCCACAAACCCTGTGCATCCTGAATAAAGCGGAGCCAGCCATTTGCGGGAGTGACGTATACACACACCCCTCAAGCCAGATCCCCAACACCCTACATGGCAAACCCCATCTATCTCACAGGAATATCTCGAAGCAGTTCAAAAATCACTTCATTGCAATGTTTACAATTTAAGAAACAAACAATAACAGAATATAATTTCTCCATCCTTTTCAGACTCCACATAAATTCAGCAAGAAGAAAACAGGCTTCTTCTGACGATGGAATCAGATAACTATAGTCAACTTCAGCTTGAGACTCTCACTATACTGTTCTACAAATTTTTTCCTTTACAAATTCTGACATGTTGAAAGATGGATTTCTCCTTGACATCCAGTCCATTCACTTAACATCTTGAACTATCTTAAAAGAAACTTTAAAAGTTTCAGATTGTTAGCCTCAGTGGGCTAAATCAGGAAGGTAAGTAATGTTACATTTTCTTTTCATCCCCTCAGGACCTGTGGCAAAGTCTAGCACACAGTAAGCACTGAATAAGTGACTGAACATTACATGTAGAGCAACGTAAGTCTTGGATAATTAACATTATTCATGTTTTCAACTGTGATAATTTGTTGGAGTTTTTTTTCTTTCTTTTTTTGAGACAGTGTATCGCTCCTGTGGCCCCAGCTGGAGTGCAGTGGTGCGATCACAGCTCACTGCAACCTCTGCCTCCTGGGTTCAAGTGATTCTCCTGCTTCAGCCTCCTGAGTAGCTGGGATTACAGGTGCCCACCACCACGCCTGGCTAATTTTTGTATTTTTAATAGAGATCGGGTTTCATCATGTTGGCCAGGCTGGTCTCTCAACTGTGATAATTTGATTAGCTCCTTTATGTTCCAGCTTGAACATATGTATAGTAGTTAAACCTCCCAAATCACTGGGGAAGCCATTGATCATTGAAATTTTACAAATGGGGAAGCTGAGGCAAAGTGACTTTCTCAATGTCACATAGAGAAAAAGTAGCTTCAGTAGGACTCAAAATCAGGGCTTTGACTCAATTTTTCACTATCTTACAGCTGCCTTCCTGGGTAAAGCAACTTTGTTCTCTTAAAGACACAGTACCAGCATCCAGGAGACTCAGACGGTTGTAGGTGCCTGAGGGTTATAACAGCAGCAAGCCAGCAACTCTCCAAAAGCAGTCGCTGATTAACAAGTGCAGGCACTCTGAAGCTCCGCTGGCCCCTCTCTGAAGACAGATGGCAACAGCACCCTGGCCCTACCTACCTAACTCCAGCTGCTCTTCTGTTTCTCTCAATAAAGTGAAGAAATTCCTTTTGAATTTTTCTGTACAGATTCTAACAGGAAAGAAAAATGGGAGGTGGATGAAGAGCTGATTATTTTACATAAATTATACAATATCTTTAAACATTGCTTGGGATCATTTTCCAGTTCTCATCAAAATGTCTCTCCTTTGTAAATATTAGCCTGCAGATTTAGAAGCACTTAATAAAATGTCCAGTGAGATACCACAGGGATGGCCTGATCGAGACCGAAAGCCATCTACGGAACTCTGTCCCCTCTTCCTACAGCTCCAAAAGCCACCTGCTGGAAGGGGGCCCCAGGGCCATTTTCAGTGTGCCATTGAAACTATGCCACCAAGTGTGGGGGGAGGAAGGAGCCTGCTGCAGCCCTGTACACTGGCAAAGCTTGCCCCACATCAAGGGGCTCTCATTCGTGCCAGGGAGACACTGATGAAGTTCTTTTGAATGGCGGAGAGATTCCCAAGTTTGCTGCGTGGAGTGAGTGAAAATGGCCACTAATTGCTGAGACGCCGTTAGAACTCAGGTAGGCCATTCTTATTCCATTGATAGGTCACAGATATAAACATGAGCCTTATCAGCACTTGGACTTGAAGTCTAGACATTGGCTTCCTTCTCTTTTCTCTTGGAATCCAGTGAGAAATAAATAATACTCCCTTTCTTGCCATGCCAGGAAGACACAAGCTACTTACGAAGAAAGACACCATAGTCTGTGTTTTGGAATCACGGTGCGCATAACCTAAGAGACACCCTATACACTACACTGGCACAGCTTTCATTTGCGATGTGAAGTGACTTGCCCCAGGTCAGAGCTCAGTTAGAACGCAGGTCAACATTGGCTCTGCCCCACTGTAGCCCACACTTTGGCTTCACCTCCCATTTTTATAGTTAATTCAATATGTTGGCCAAAGACTTCTGAACAGTGCATAAAACATAACAAAGTCATCTAACACTAGTGAAAATTATTTTATTCATACCAAGGATCAAAAGGGAGTGGGAAATAAATAGGCACATCCTGTTTTGTGGTTTATAAAAGTTAATAACCTCAACACGAACCCCTACTTCATATGATTCCTGGATCCTCACTCAGGACTTCAACCGATTTGGAAGCTTTTGTCTAAATAGCCCTGAAATCCCCTGATGCAGATGATCAGAGAGACAGAAATGAATCAGTGTCCCCTTCCATTTACTGGTCCCCATGACTTCCAAAAATAATATTCTGGCCCAGCTGTTCAGTAAGGCCTTAAGTTTATTTGTAGTTAGTTGAAGGAGAAGACTATAAATTAAATTCAGATGCTGTGAGGGAGAAATATCACTTCTTCCAAATTCAACACTGAAAAACCTTTCTTGTGTGTGTGCCCCAGGAGAGACCATGAGAGGGAGGCAGCTTTGCCTCCACTGCATGGAAAGGGCTTGCAACCAGCGGAGCTGTCCAAGTGAGGCGTCCATTCTCTAAGCCGGTCCACATGGAGCCCTCATTCTGTTCTCCAAGGTGGCTGAGACACCACCAGCCTGGCTGCGGGGTGTGGCCACCTAGAGCCCCGGAGTGAAGAAGCCAGGAGAAGGACCACGTGCCTTTTGCCAGACCAAACCTGTCCACCCAGTGGAACCTGCTGGCCCAGGCATTAGGGGCCATGTCCTGCTACGAAATACCATTTCATTGGCTTCTGTGATAATTTGCTTGGCTTTGAATGCTGAACCTTCTCCAAAGGCATCAGGCTTATGAAGGTGGAGGTCAGAGCAGAAATCCAGGAGCCTGGTCCTGGGCTCCACACCTGGTTCTGCCTCCTAAGAGCTCTCAGAGACAAATGCCTCCCTGTTTCTGGGTTTTGGTTTCCTCATTGATGAAATTGAAATGACACTGTATTAAGCATTCTCTGTGGCCATTCCCAGTTCTTTTCTGCAAGGATTTCCAAGAGAAACAGGAAGCGGCTGACCTTTAAATTTCTCAGATTTATGGTTTATTTCCTGCCCTTCACCCTCATCTCCCCCACTCAACACACACACATATCTACCTCTCGTCATTCGAGGAGATACACCTAAAAACTGTGGAAGTGAAAGACATTAGGAGAGAAGGGACAGTGAGTTGCCTCGTTGCCTATGTAGCTCAGGCTGACCAAACTGACATAAAAAGCACTCATTCTTCTACATTTCCTGCTGCCCACTGCCAGCAAAATGGGAAAAACATGGACTTCAGGGGGGTGGCACCACAGCAGCAGAGAATCACCAAAGGTGGACGCTTTCTTCTGCAGCCCACCAATCCCCATCCTGGAGAAGGAAGCCGGCACACAATTTTCACTTGCTTTGTCTAGGAAAGATTTAAATATCTAACGCCAGCAAGGCTTTTTCCTCTAGGACACTGTCAGATAAAAATAGCTAATGAGTTAAGTCTGTCTCCAGTGTAGGACGATCTTTTGTATACAAGGCAATTTCATCCTCTCCTTGGAAATTGTTCCTGCTCCATTTTCTGCAAACAGGTGTCTGCAAACGACATCCCTCTGGCTAAATCCCGCCCCACAAGCTAAGAATGCTCTTTACATGTTTAAATGATTGGGGGAAAAAAATGTCAAAAGAAGACTAGATCATGAAACATGAAAATTACATGAAAGTCAATTTCAGTGTCCATCAGTGAAGTTTTCTTGGAGCTCAGTCAGGCTCCTTCTTTTAAGTATTTTCTATGGCTGTCTCTGCAGTTCAATGGCAAAGTCTCACGATTGCAACAGAGCTGGCGTGCTGTGCAATGCCTGACACGTTAACTGCCCGGCCCCTCACAGAAAATGTTTGCTGGTCACAGATGTAGAGGGATTGAGTCCAGAGTTTAGTAGAGAAAGCCCTGAACTGGGGAGCCCTTTGACCAGAAAACACAGGGCCTGGCCATAACTGCTTCACAGTTTGAAGACAGCAAAAGCTATTTAGAGGAGTACAGCCTAATCACCACCACCAAAACAGGTGTCTTCACCTGGATGCTCCTCTCCGCATGTCAGTTTCATTTCAAGTCCTCTTTAATTGATTTTCAGCTGACTGTGTTTTCTGTATACTTATTGTATGAACACTTGATTAGCCATTAGAAAGATGACTCTGTAATGAAATGTGTGGAAATACTGTTGTATGGTAGATATATATTCCTACGTCAGAAAAAGTCTACCCACTGGGCTGTTTTCTAAAGACTTCTGTGGACTTCTATGTTTTGTCTTTATCCAGAGAATTTAAAATGCTACATGTTGGCAACAAAGAAAAAACGTGAGGCTTTTATTTTTCACCTCATAGTCTTCCATACTATGATTTTAAGATTAGAATATACTCATCTTTAAAACGAATTAGTACTAAAACTACTGCTCATATACTTTAATCCAGTAAACCACTTTTAAGAATCTATTTTAAGGAAATAACCAGAGACAGAGGCAAAGATTTGTCTATCAGGATGTCAATCTCAACATTATTTGTAATACTTAAAAATTATCAACAAGATAATGTGGAATAGTTAAATTAGTTATGACACTGTTCAGTAATGGAATATTGTAAAGCCATTATTAAGTATGTGTTTCAGAAAATATTGATACTTTGGAAAATTCAGAAGATACATACCCACACACACCACACACACACACACACAAAAATAAACATGTAAAAGTAGTATCCCACAATGTTAATAATGGTTGTATCTAGATGGCAGAATTGTGGTAACAATTTTCTGTCCTATGTTTCTTTATTTTCCAGTTTTCTAATTTTTTTCTTTACAAAGTCATACATGTTTTTCATAAAATTTTCCAAAATTAAAAAATTTATAAAACAGAAAGTTCTCCCACCCCTATCTTGAATTCCATTTCCCACAAGTGCTCGTTATTAACATCTCGTGTGCACTATAGTTTAAATGTATTCCGCAAAGTTCAACTGTTGGAAACTGGATCCCCGATGCAACGGTGTTGGGAGGTGGGGCCTAACGGGAGGTGTTTAGGTCACGAGGGCTCCCCCCATGACGGCATTAATATTGTTATCTCGGAAGGAGTTTGTTACCAAAGACTGCCTGTTATGACAGCTTGCCTTTTTAACTAAACAATCTATTTACTATATCAGTAAATACATATATATTGCAGTCCCTTTTAAATTTATTTATTTATTTTTTAATTATTATTTTTTTGAGACAGTGTCTCACTCTGTCACCCAGGCTGCTGTCTATTGGTGCGATCACAGCTTACTGCAGCCTTGAACTCCTAGGCTCAAGCGATCTTCCCACCTCAGCCTCTCAAGTAGCTGGGACCACAGGCATGTGCCACCATGCCTGGATAATTTAAAAAAGAAAAAATATATATATGTGTATATATATATATTTTAGAGATGGAGTCTCCCTATGTTGCCTAGGCTAGTCTCGAACTCCTTGGCTCAAGAGAGCCTCTTGCCTCGGACTCTCAAAGTGCTGGGATTACAGGCATCAGCCACTGCACCTGGCCTTTTAAAAGACTGCATATTTTTCAGATGACATGATTGTATATTTGAAAACCCCATTGTCCCAGCCCAGAAATCTCCCTTAAGCTGATAAGCAACTTCAGCAAAGTCTTAGGATACAAAATTAATGTGCAAAATCACAAAGCATTCTTCTACAACCAGTAACAGACAAACAGACAAGCCAAATCATGAATGAACTTCCATTCACAAATTGCTTCAAGAGAATAAAATACCTAGGAATCCAACTTAAAGGGATGTCAAGGACCTCTTCAAGGAGAAACCTAACAACCACTGCTCAGTGAAATAAAGGACACAAACAAATGGAAGAACATACCATGCTCATGGATAGTGAAGAATCAATAGTCGTGAAAATGGCCATACTGCCCGAGGTTATTTATAGATTGCAATGCATCCCCATCAAGCTACCAATGAGTTTTCTTCACAGAATGGAAAAAACTGCTTTAAAGTTCAATATGGAACCAAAAAAGAGCCCGCATTGCCAAGACAATCCTAAGTCAAAGGACAAAGCTGAGGCGTCCACGCTACCTGACTTCAAACTATACTACAAGGCCTACAGTAACCAAAACAGCATGGTACTGGTACCAAAACAGAGATATAGACCAAATGGTAGAACAGAACAGGTCCTCAGAAATAAGTACCACACATCTACAGGCCATCTGATCTTTGACAAACCTGAGAGAAAACAAGAAATGGGGAAAGGATCCGTATCCCTATTTAATAAATGGTGTTGGGAAAATTGGCTAGCCATAGGTAGAAACTGAACTGGATCCTTTCTTACTCTTATACGAAGATTAATTCAAGATGGATTAGAGTTAAATGTTAGACCTAAATACCATAAAAACCCTAGAAGAAAATCTAGGTAGTACCAATTCAGGACATGAGGCATGGGCAAGGACTTCATGTCTAAAACACCAAAAGCAATGGCAAAGCAAAAGCCAAAATTGAACAAATGGATCTAATTAAACTAAAGAGCTTCTGCACAGCAAAAGAAACTTACCATCAGAGTGAAACAGGCAACCTATACAGAATGGGAGAACATTTTTTGCAATCTACTCATCTGACAAAGGGCTAATATCACAGATCTACAAAGAACTCAAAAAATTATACAAGAAAAACAAACAACCCCATCAAAAAGTGGGCAAAGTATAATGAACAGACATTTCTCAAAAGAAGACATTAATAACAGCCAAACAGACACATGAAAAAATGCTCCATCATCACTCGCGGCATCAGAGAAAATGCAAATCAAAACCACAATGAGATACCATCTCACACCAGTTAGAACGGCCAATCATTAAAAAATCAGGAAACAACAGGTGTTGGAGAGGATTGGAGAAATAGGAACACTTTTACATTGTTGGTGGGACTGTAAACTAGTTCAAACCATTATGGAAAACAGTATGGCAATCCTCAAGGATCCTAGAAACTAGATGTACATACGACCCAGCCATCCCACTACTGGGTATATACCTGAGGATTAATAAATTATTCTACTACAAAGACACATGGCACACGTATGTTTATATGCGGCACTATTCACAATAGCAAAGACTTGGAATCAACCCCAGATGTCCATCTTGACAGACTGGATTAAGAAAATGTGGCAACATATACCCATGGAGATACTATGTAGCCATAAATTAAAGGATGAGTTGCGTCCTTGTAGGGACATGGATGGCAGCTGGAAACCAATCATTCTTAGCAAAACTATCACAAGAAAGAAAACCAAACACTGCATGTTCTCAGCTCCAATAGGTGGGAACTCACAATGAGATCACTTGGACTCGAGAAGGGGAACATCCACACTGGGGCCTATTATGGGAGGGGAGGGAGGGATTGCATTGGGAGTTATACATGTATAAATGACGAGTTGATGGGTGCTGACGAGTTGAGGGTGCCATGCACACCAAGCATGGCACAAGTATACATTATGTAACAAACCTGCACGTTAGTGCACATGTACCCTAGAAACTTAAAGGTATAATAAAAATAAAAAATAAAATAAAATTAAAAAAAGACTGCATATTTTTCATAGTTAACATGATTTATTTAACCAGTCCCCTGACTGGACTGACATTTCACTATTTTTTACAGTCTTGCATTCAGAAGTCTTAACATGTCTCTGCACATTTGTGCCAGTATTTCTGTACGTTAACATCTTCATGGATCATAAAGTGTGCATATTTTAAATTTTGATAGACAATATCAAACTTGTCTCCAAAAAACAAACTTTGAAAATTATATATCCCACATAAAAGTTCCTTGTTAAATACACCCTCACCAATACCAAATTGGTCCATTTATTTTTGTCATTTGTTCTTCAACAGACAAGATGTGGGTTTTTCTTAACATTTCAATGTATATCTTTATTCTTTTTTTCTTTTTGAGACGGAGTGGCACTTTGTTGCCCAGGTGGGGATGCAGTGGCGTGATCCTGGCTCACTGTAACCTCCACCTCCAGTGTTCAAATGATTCTCTGGCCTTAGCCTCCTGAGTAGCTGGGATCACAGGCGCCCGCTGCCATGCCTAGCTAATTTTTGTATTTTTAGTACAGACAGTGTTTCACCATGTTGGCCAGGCTGACCGTGACCTCAGGTGATCTGCCCACCTTGGCCTTCCAAAGTACTGGAATTACAGGCATGAGCCACTGTGCCCAGCCTACATCTTTATTCTTAATGGGGTTGATATTCTTTTTATTTGACTCATTAGTGATTAGTATGTCTTCTTCTGTACATTGTTGATGAATACTATTTTCTAGTTTTTCCTATAGGCTATTTCTCTTTCATTTCAGCTGAACTGTTATAATCCCTTATGTATCACAGAAAGCAAGCCTTTGCTAATTATATAATTACAAATGTTTTCTCTTAGTATATCATTTGTCTTTATAGTTTGTTTATAAAGTCTTTTGTCATAAAAAACTTTTAATTATTATTTTTCTATTAAGAAAAGTAAGTATATTTTAAAATGCATCAACATAATTATGGATTTCAATAACTATGTGTAAAATGGAAAACTGAAGCATCAATTCGTTGACAGATTTTTTTTGTCACTGAACATACATGAAGTTGTGTAATGCTCTGTAGGGCAGATTTAAAAGTTTAGGCTTGGAAGAGGTTTTCTACAATTATTCAAACAATGAGGTTTTTGATTAAATACATCCATTGCCTCGAATCCACAATCACTTGATTCTCTTCCTAACATAATTGATGCTTCAACAGACTGCTCCATTTGATTTTTCCTTTCATTTGAATGCTTTTTTGAAAAGCAATGGAATTAATTATCACAAAAATATTCATGTATTAGAGTGAAAAGTCATTGACACTGAAGCGATGATGGAGAAGATCTAACAGGCTGGAACTTAGCCGACTCCACAGTCAACACCAAGGGCACCACATTTTAAAAGACAGCCTGCCCGTTAACTTCAACCTGCGCCATGCCAAAAGGCGCTTCCTTCTCTCTCACGATGCGCCGTTTGATTCACTTCAGGGCCATGCTCACCACATTGTCACTTTTATAATGCTTCAACAAATGCGTTTCCATCCCTGGGGTCACACCAAGAAGAGCAAAGAAGACCAACCTAAGCTCAGGGGGTCAGATTTAACTCAAGGAATCCAGTGGGTGGGATGGCTTTCCCACTGGAGATGCAGCTTCGGAGAGCGTTTCACGGGCATGGCATCCCCAGGGGACAGATGAGTCCCATGCGGCCAGAGTTTGGTTCAGACGTTTCATGAGCTTCCCCCCGGCTAAGTGGAGTCCTAAATCAGGCTCATCCACTCAAGCCCATTTGGGGCTCATTCCATCTGGGCCAGCCCAAGCCCTTTACTGACCTCCCTAATCCTCAAGAACATTCCTTACGACTTCGAAACTTCCTCTGGAGTTCTGGGACTCCACGGCGAGTCAATCTGGAGGCCTCGAGTGCTGCATGTGAGTCCCCCACACACACTTGCTGGCCCCGTGAAGCACTCTCAGAGGGCTCCAGGAGCAGGAACAGAAGTGGTTCCCTTAAAGTTAGAGAATAACATGAAAAAAGTCTGTCTTCAGCAAATTCCTTCATTCATGTATTATTTTATACGAGACCATCTATTATAAAACACAACATTATTTTTAAGCACCAGCGAGAAAAAAAGCTGCCCCAAAATTTAACGTATCAGTAATTCTTAAAAGACATTCTAATTTAGAGTTGTTGAAATTTTAAGTGAGAAAATATGACATTTTCCCCATGACATTCTATTTCTCAAATCTGTGAATCTGAAAAATAGATGACTATGTTCAGTGTTTATATCCTCACAAAGAATTTCCTAAAGCATTTAAGTCGAGATGGTCATTTTCTGTTAGGTTATTGTTTTAAAAAATGCTAGATGGATAAAATCCTGAGGAAAATGTAGACCCCAACCAGGCAGAAGGCCTCCTCCACTCCCATGCTAAATTTCTGGGACACACAAGCTCTCGTACTTAGCGTACTAATTATAAGCTATCAAATTTGAAACCACACACTAATTTGTAACATAAGTATGTAAACATTTCTGGATATGTTTAGTTTTTAAACCTCTGACTCTGTAAGTCCTGATGGACCAAGAAACATAAAAGGCGATTGTGTGCCTGGGGATCCTGGGGCCCTGATTTAGAGACTACAGACTTAGCCATTCAGAATCATGCCTTTAATGTATTCCCTTTTTCAAAATGCTGAAAGGAGAGCTTACTTTAAAAACTTGATAGTAATCACCTTTCTTCAATAGACCAAAACCCCTTCTAAACTAAGAAACAAAGAGACTGTCTCCCATGGTCCCTGGTTGAACAAACAAATTGTGGGGTGTATTCAAAATGTGATTTTATTTTCACCTTATTCTAAATTACTGAGATAAAAAATACATTCCAATTTAAAATGTATCCAGTGAGGTTAATCTTCCCTTGCCCTGGGATAAAAACCTGGCATATCCCATGACTTTTCTGCTCTCTCTTAGATAACAGACAGTTTTTGGTAATAAGTTACCAGCATAATCTCAATTTACAAAGTAGAATGGTCTCCTCCTGTCGGTGGGCAAAACCCTGACCTGATTGAAGATCAAATCTCACCCTGTCCCCCACCAGGCTGGTGCAGTGGCAGGTGGCCAGCCTTTACCCTTATTCCCTTTCCTTCCCCGGCCTAGGGCAGAGCAGAGGGAGGGGGCCATGGGGAGAGGAAGCATCGGGGGTGAAGGATCATGCCAGCTTGTTTTGCTTCTCTGGCTTGGATCATCTCTGACTCTCGCTCTCCCCTGGTATCTTTGGAGCACCCCACTTCCCATTCCCCCAGAGATCTGACTCCAGAGGCAAAGGCTCTGCCCCTTCCAGCTGCAGAATGCTTTCCCTCTGCCCACGGTTATCCTGTGGCCCACACCCCACAGCCTCAATGTGGGGGTGCCCCCTTCCAACTGCAGACTGCTTCCCCTCTGCCCATGATTCTCCTGTGGCCCACACCCTGCAGCCTCAATGTGGGGGTGCCCCCTTCCAACTGCAGACGGCTTCCCCTCTGCCCACGGTTCTCCTATGGCCCACACCCTGCAGTCTCAATGTTGGGGTTCCTGGCCTTCTGGACAGTCTGCTTGGGCAGGACTTCAGACTTCAGATGGTTCCAGGCCAGCCTCCTCTCTCTCCCAGGAGGCTGCCCCTACCCGCAAGGCACAGCACTTTCCAGTTTTGCCACTTGAGAGGGACTGCATCTATTTTTCCAGCTATAATTTTAAAAATCCCAGGGAAGGACTCTTACTGGTCTTCAGTGGGTCAGCTGTTGCCCCGAACCAATCATCCTTGGCTAGGGGAGGGCTGTACTAGGAATGGCACAATCACTAGAAGAAATATTTGTGGAGGGGTTTGAGAGGATGTGTCCCCCACATAAAAGGGTGTTGATTCTGAAAAATGAGAGGGGAGACATGGAAGCAAACTATGGATTTCTATTACATGACATAACTGTTCAACTCTGTGATTCTGGACATAAAAGCTATGTGTTTTATAAGTTGTGTGTTAGTAACTGATACTTAGATTAAATGAACAACTTATACAATAATTTTTTCTGACCTTTTGAGTACAATTCATGCCCTTTAAAACAGTTTTATTTTAACTGTCAAACAGATTTTTTTGGGGGGGGGGGGGGAGTTTCGCTTTTGTCACCCAGGCTGGAGTGCAGGGGAGCGATCTTGGCTCACTGCAATGCCCACCACCACATTCACCTAATTTTTGTATTTTTAGTAGAGATGGGGTTTCACCATGTTGGCCAGGCTGGTCTCAAACTCCTGACCTCAGCTGATGTGCCTGCCTTGGCCTCCCAAAGTGCTGGGATTACAGGCAAGATTTTTATTTATTAAGAGTAATGGAGACATGATTTCCAAGGTCCATTCACACATAATCCATCCAAATGGCCAATTCATGTGCTTCTACTGCTAAGCCAGATAGAATTTGAACTTTAACAAAAAAACCATTTTATAAAGAACATTGTTCTGTGTGATTTCAGTTTAAATCAACTGAAGAATACACACCGGAAAATGAAACACTTAAGCCTTTTATAACAATCCCTTTATAACAACTGGCATCTCTATTTCCTTACTGAGGATTTCCAGTGTGACTATAATCAGTGACAGGTCATAGAAAACTGTGACTCTCCATTGCTTCTGTGCCCCTGGGTCTTGAGAAAGCACCAAGCACAAATAAAAATAAGAAAACCAAAGGGTAAGTTTCAACAAACTTTAAAAGCACATGGCCTTCCTTAAAAATGACAGATGCTGGTCGTGTGTGTGTGTGTGTGTGTGTGTGTGTGTGTGTGTGTATTTTTTTTTCTTTTTGGTGAGACGGAGTCTTGCTTTGTCACCCAGACTGGAGGCTGGAGTGCAGCGGAGCAATCTTGGCTCACTGCAACCTCAGCCTCCTGGGTTCAAGCGATTCTCCTGCCTCAGCCTCCTGAGTAGCTGGGACTACAGGCACATACCACCATACCCAGCTAACTGGTCATATTTTTAATTTCACTTTCAAAACACTTGGATCACTGAAAGTTACTGATTTTCATGTCTTAATTTCCAGTTGGAGACAATAGTGTAATAGGATGCTAAAATTGGATTCTTATTATCATAGCTTTCACTGGGATGACAATATAATGTATGTCTAGTACCGAAGTATGAGACGCACCCTGCAAATGCATAATGCACCAGGAGACGGTACATGTAACACTTGGAGACCTGAATTTGGAGGTTTTGCACAGACTTTCAGAATGTGAAAGGTGGCAGTGTGGGGAGAATATCATGAGGAAGAATCCTATGCAGAAAGCTATGCTGTTAGCCCCAGCCACCCCACCTCAAGCCAGGGGGCTCTTTCTCCTAGACCAAGACAGTCTGATCTCTGTCTTTTGGATTTGGGAGACACCGTGGCCTGGAGTTTTCTCCCAACGAGGGATTCTGAATTGGCAGCAGAGATCAATGAGCGCAGCTGCCCCTTCTCTCTAGGGGTGGGGGCAGGGACGGCCTCCTGGGAGGGAGAGAAAGCTGGCCTGGAGCCATCTGAAGCCTGAAGTCCTGGCCAAGCGGACTGTCTAGAAGGGCTACCTCATGGTCAACCACCTTCTCTTCTCCCCGTGTCACAAGGTGGGCAGTGCCCAGGGATGGCTGCTTTCTCAGCCCACCTACAACAAAGGTCTGGGGCCTGGCTGAGCCAAGCTGCCATGAACACGCAGGGCAGGCAAGAAAATTAACCTTTGTTGTTGCAAACCACTGAGATGCTGGGACGTAACTACAGCGTAGCATAACAGCACCTGCTTCTCTTGGGGACCACTCTCCTCTATCATGCTTGATACGGTCCAGGCGTGGCTGAACCACTGCAGTACTAGGTGTGACTGGGTGTGACTGGGTCTGGCTGAGGCCCCCTCCCCAGCTGTAATGTTTGGTGCTGGGATCCCAGCAAGGCTACAGCATGTGCTCTCTGGAACTTTCGCTGGAGCTAATGGAAAAGAGATACTTTTGTCATGGAATCACTAGCTCAAAGTCTGTTAGCCTAAAACTACCACTTACTATCATTTGGCAAAGAACAACTTGACTAAGCATGACACCACCACAGAAGAAAACACAGCCAAGAAATGAAGAAGGGGACTGAGGTTTGGGTCTCAGGCCTTGCCATGATGGAGGAAGTACCAGTAAATTGCCCATTTTTTTTGACCAAGATTTGGCTTTGCTTCTGAAGCTTGCAACCAAAAAGAGCTACAAGCCCAAACACTGCAAACCAATATGGACTCACAACGCCCATTTGACACTCAGTGCCTCGGCTGAAAGGGAACTTAAAAATCAGACTTATTCTTCTAGCCTGGAAACCACACAACTAAACTCGACCAGGATATATTCCATTTGTAATGCATCCATGGCTATGTAATATCTCAGAAACGCATTCCAGCACCTCATGTCTTCATCCTCACGACACACTTCCACACTTCAAACTACCACGTGGTGAGAATCCCAGCACAGCTTATCTCATTCTCTCCTGCTTGTTATGAGCTCAGAAAGCTTTAGGTGTGGGGTTTTGACAAAATGAACATACTCATCCTTTATCTGTACAACTATAATCACCTGCACAGTGCTGGAGTCTGACCACATGGTCCCACAGAAGCCTGGAAGCCGCTACAAAGCAATATTTCAACATCACATGTCCTGCGCCAGCCTGAGCTGGGGAATGTTTCATGAATGCTTGGTGCTGCCTGAGGCTTGACTGTGAAGCTCCGTAACCATATAAAAGTTGTATTATAAAAGATAAGCAAAATTATGTTGGACAACAACCAGTAACACATTTACACTGATTCTCTCCAGGAAAGATCAGTGGCTTAATGGGCCACAATTACTCCCAAACAATCTAGTCCTTCTGTAGGGTTATCTAACTGATTTAGGTCATTCCCAGAGTTTCTCTGTTTAGTTGAAACGTTCAGCTTTCACTGTTTGGCATGGGAGGAAAAGTCATTCAGGAACACATTCTTAAAATGTATTTTGGTCATTGTTATCTTTTTTTTTTTTTTTTTTTTTTTTT
>NW_016804499.1:268122-307063 GCF_001698545.2 Rhinopithecus bieti
TGCCTCCCGGGTTTACACCATTCTCCTGCCTCAGCCTCCCAAGTAGCTGGGACTACAGGCGCCTGCCACCTCGCCAGGCTAGTTTTTTGTATTTTTTATTAGAGACGGGGGTTAACTGGGTTAGCCAGGTTGGTCTCGATCTCCTGACCTCGTGATCCGCCCATCTCGGCCTCCCAAAGTGCTAGGATTACAGGCTTGAGCCACCGAGCCCGGCCAAGTCATTGTTATCTTAAGATAACTAAAAACGCTACATTATACTGAAACCCACTGGCAGTCATTTTTTTTTCTTTTCTCTCTCTGTTTTTTTTTTGAGACAGTGTCTCACTCTGTTGCTCAGGCTGGAGTGCAGTGGTCCAATCATAGCTCATTGCAACCGTGAAGTCCTGGGCTCAGGTGATCCTCCCGCTTCAGCCTCCCAAGAATCTGGGACCACAAGCATGCACACTGCCATACCAGGCTATTTTTTTTTAATTTTTAGTAAAAAAGAGGTCTCATTATGGCACCCAGGCTGATCTCCAACTCTGCGCTCAAGTGATCCTCCTACCTCAGCCTCCCAAAGTCCTGGGATTACAGGGGTGAGTCACCGCACCCAGCTTGGCAGTGGACAAGGATACTGGCATACAGTGAATGCCTTCACAAATAAAGATCTTTTCACAAAGAGAGACGAGCAATGCTCCTTTCCCTGAGACCTCCATGGGAAGAAATGGCTTAGGACTGGTTTTTGGGCTGAGCCACCTGCAAACACTGAAGTCACTGCTCTAGGGCTTGCCACAGCTCCCCACTGGAGTTGAGGCAGTTTGGCTGAGAAACAAATCATCTCAGGGACTTCCCTAAGCCCTAAGCAGATAGACCACTAAGTAGAGTTGTTGACTAGGAACTGAGCAAAGCTTCAGTCTGACAAAAAACATCCTTGGATGACCCCCTAATGCACTTCTTTCTCTGAATTCAGTGATGGCAACTTTTCACCCTCTTTTTAGCAAGGGGAAGGGGAGGTAGATTAAAAAGCTGTCTAAATTCTTTTAAAGATAGAGCCCATTTCTATAGATATGGTGCACCTCAACAATATGCATCCCGTAGGGTTGCTGTGAGGATTAAATGTATGTAAAAGACAGAACAGTGCATAGCATGTCATAAATACAATATAAGTGTTTACTCTTATTATACTTTAAAATACCATGATAAGCTTCCTTTGTTCTCAAAGTACGAGCAAATATACCAGAGGGTGTTATCAGATTACCAAGAATCAGGAATTCTGGGGTGATAACAGTAAACTGAAAATAAACAGACAAAATTTAAGTATTTGAATAAAATAATATATAATAATTTCATGCACAGAGAATTTTTTCTGCTTCTCCAAAGTAAAACATTAAAACACTCAGTTGAATCTGTTTTTACAAGAGAAATGTCTAAAATTTTATGTGCTGTATTATGTGGTTAACAGGAGGATACTCAGTAGATTTCTTTTATAGAAATTCTTCTGAATGATGGCATTAAAGAACATTCAAAATACTGAGACTCACGTTTAATATTAATGAGTTTGAAATGGTGGCCCTGCCTAAAATTCTTAATAAATTTCAAGGAGGTCACTACAAATCCCTCTAATTTCACCTTCTCTTTTAATAAATGGTAAGGTAATTTTACATTAAGACGAGAGGGTTGGAAGTATGATTTAATTATGAAAGCTAATAACGAAGCCTGCAGCAAACGGAAACACATCCTCCTCCCTCCGCATTGCTGTAAACCGATGGAAATCCAGAGCACATATGTGCAGCGTGGCAACAGCTTTAAGTACACAGCACACACTACTAAACGTATATTCTTTATATTCACGTGTTCTGATTTTTACCTCCAAGTAGAGCTGGGAGAAAATCAAAGTCAACTGGGTTCCACAGACACAAACAATACATAGGAATTCTCCTTCACTAGTATTTATTGTAATATGAACTTAACACAGGAGTTAGGGTGACTGGTTTACCACTGAAATTACTTACAAAAAATTCTCACTGGAACTCTATATGCAATGAGTAACATCAATATGCTCTGCATTCATTCAAAAAAGAATACAGAACAGGCCGGGCACAGTGGCTCACACCTGTAATCCCAGCACTTTGGGAGGCCGAGGTGGGCGGATCACGAGGTCAGGAGATCGAGACCATCCTGGCTAACAGGGTGAAACCCCGTCTCTACTAAAAATAGAAAAAATTAGCCGGGCACGGTGGCGGGCGCCTGTAGTCCCCGCTACTCAGGAGGCTGAGGCAGGAGAATGGCGTGAACCCAGGAGGTAGAGCTTGCAGTGAGCTGAGATCCGGCCACTGCACTCCAGGCTGGGCGACAGAGCGAGACTGCTGTCTCTAAAAAAAAAAAAAATAAAAAAATACAGTATACATTAAAAAAAAATGTGCCCTCCAACATTAAAAAAGTCTATAGATATTTGTTTGCGTTTTTTTTTTTTTTTTTTCTTTTTGAGACGATCTCTCCACTCTTGTTCTCGCCCGGTTTTTTGCCCTGGAGTGCAGTGTGCTCGGGATCTATCATTTCAGCATCACTGTCAGCCTCTGCCTTTCTTACCCCGGGTTCACGCCCATTCTTCTGCCTTCAAAGCCCCTACTCCAATAGTAGCTGGACCACATGGCAGGCCGCTACCTCTCGCCTCGCTTATTATATGTAATTTATTTAGTAGAGACGGGGGTTTGACCGTGTAGCCAGGATTAGGATCTCCGATCTTCCTGACCCTCGTGATCTGTCCACCTTCGCCTCCCAAAGTGCTGGGATTACAGGCTTGAGCCACCGCGCCCGGCCAATATTTTGTTCTTAAAACATAACCAGATTCTACCTGCAGAGTCTTAGAAGGGAAAGATTATAGTATGATCAGCTGACTAGGAAAAGCTGTTAAATGTAACATGTGTAAGAGGAACAGCCGACATTGATTTCACAGTGTATAACATATTTCCATACACGTTGTCTGATTTTATTCCCACACCCACTCTGTGGTGGGTCTTGTTTGTCTCATGTTAGGGGAAATTGAGGTGCAAGGGGAAATGCCCATGCCACCGCTGGTTTGTAGCAGAGCTCAGGACTGGCAAGCTGAAGACCAGAGCTCGTTACAGCCTTCACACGGCCTCTCCAGCACATCAGTAAAAAAATACATAAATAACACTGAAGGAAGTGTTAAACAGTCATGTGGATTTTGTCCTGCACAGGAACTCTTTCCAAGAGATTTTCAACAGAACAAGGTTATCTTTCCTTGGGCAGAACTTGCCCCGTCAGCACCACCAGCACCAAGGTGTGGGCGAGCCCAGCCCACCAACAACTGCAGCTGCCAGAGGCCCCTCTGTCTCCAGCACCCTGGGCAAAGGGTGACATCATGTCAGGGAACTATGCATCCCTCTCCTAAGGACGCTAAGTAAACAGTCTGCACAGCTTACAAACCACACATCTCGACAACTCCGCCACGTCCATAACCTCACGGAAGTGCAGCTGGAGATTTTATTAGCACTTTATGGTCCACATGATCGTTTAAGGAGGGGAAAAAGCTCCAGTCAAAGGTATTGCTGAATTAAGTCACCTTGGCAAATCTGTGCACTATGAAAATCACTATTACTGGGCACGTATTTTAATGGCCCTCTCCGTTAGCTATTTGATGGGGTGGCAGGTGGGAGCTGGGGGATGTATCTCGGATTTCAATATGGAACTAGAAACAGGCCGGGCGCAGTGGCTCATGTCTGTAATCCCAGCACTTTGGGAGGCTGAGGTGGGTGGATCACTTGAGGTCAGGAGTTCGAGACTACCCCGGCCAATATGGTGAAACCCCGTCTCTACTGAAAATACCAAAAAATTAGCCAGGCGTGATGGCATGCACTTGTAATCCCAGCTACTCAGGAAGTTGAGGCAAGAGAATTGCTTGAACCTGGGAGGAGGTTGCAGTGAGCCAAGATCATACCACTGCACTCCAGCCTGGATGACAGAGTGAGACTCCATCTCAAAAAAAACAAACAAACAAACAAAAAACAGAAAAAGGTACTAGAAACAGAATCCTTAATGTGAAGAAGCAAAATGTGTGTGTGTTTGTCAATTCTGGATACAAGTGAGATGCTGAAATCTTAGATATACAGATTTTTCTACAGATCTTTCTTTTCTTGCTTTTCCTTGACTGAAATTTCTAGTTAGACTTGACTTTATTATAGTCATCTAAAGTGGAACGGAAGAATTTCTTTTTTAATCAGAAGTCAGACAGAAAGATAGAGGGCTAGAATTGGGACAAAGCTAACGTTTGACCATGTGAGTCTGAAAACACGTTTCTTCCATTTCCATCTTTATCTCCATGGTGGGTGGACAATGACAGGTTCAGGAGGAACTGAAATGCCCTCATTTTCCCAAGACTACAACTTGGGAAGTTTCAGCCTTTCCTCTTCTTTTTAAAATTATTCTTCCTTGAAGACAGCATCTTACTCTATCACCCAGGCTGCAGGAAAGTGGTGTGATCATAGCTCACTGCATCCTGGAATTCCTGGCCATCCTCCTGCCTCAGTCTCCCAAAGTGCTGGACTACAGGCACGAGCTTCCTCACTCTTCTGATAAACATACACATAAAATGTCTTAAAAGGTAAATCTCAATTCTATTCTTTCTTCTCCAGAAATATCATTTTATTTAAGAAGACGACAGAAAGATCGTCCCACGCTGGGAGCTGGGCCTCCCTGACATTCTGGCTGACAGGGCATGGCGCTGCGGCCATCAGTCCTCATAAGTCCCATGGGTCCCCATGTGACCTCAGTCCACCCGTTTACCTGAGTTAAGTGTCTGGGCCTTTCCTCAAACAGCAAAGACACAGCAGAGCTAGGGAGTGGGAGCTGCCCCACTGTTCCTTCAGAGGCAGACAGTGCTGGGCAGGGGAGCAGACGGAGCCGGTGAGCAGCCCCAGGCCAGGCTGGCGAGTCAGTGGCCTCTGACACGGTGCCTCGTCGTCTTTTCCACCCCTCCCCGTCCCCGCCCGCGCCAGGTCTTGCGCTTCCCGCCTTGCCTCCACCAAGCTGATGGCAAGCAGCTCCAGCCTACACGTGTGTTTCCTTTGGAACACACAGTACTGACCAGCACAGTGTTTTAAAGCTGAAGTCTAGGGGCAGGCTGGATTGTCTGTGATCCACTGGGTCACTGCCACCCCCCCTGAGGTCTGCTCCACACACGAGGAGAGGCCAGGATGCTGTGCCCTGCAAGCTCCCCTCCACATGGTCTGCGTCTGAGCCCACTGTCAGAGCCACTGCAGGGCTTTGGAAGGGAGGCGAAGTGGAGATGCTTCAGTGCAGCTGCAAAGGAACACCAGGGCAGACAGGGCAGAGGACAGACAGGGAGCCTCCCCAAGCACTAGGGCGGTACCCACCTCTGCCTACAGTTGCTTCTTCAGGCTCAGGAGCAGGAGCGTAGAGGCTGCCAGCTGCCGCAGCCAGCCCGGGAGTGTCAGAGGGCTCTGAGGCCAGCCCAGGACTCTGGCTGCACCTGGGTCCCACAGATGGCGATCTCTGGGGTCTGTGAGAACTTCCCTGGCCTTCATTTCCCATCCCTTTCAACGGTGGTATAGCCTGCAGTCTCCTCTATTTAAACCCTTTATACATGGATTACATACAGTGGCTTTTGTTTTCCTAACCAAGTCCTGACCCAATGTAAGACTTTTCATAAACACCTAGATTTCCAATTTCTTTTTAAAAAATTATACCATCTGGCAAAACTAGGCTCACGTGGCCCATGGCAACAATAGGCATGCACCACCCCGTGGCCAGGGTCCTCCAAATCTGTGGTGCCACAGCCATTCTCTATACCACCTTCAGGGCCTGCCCTGCCTGGGACCCTGTAGGGACTTTAAGAGTTCTGACCCAGTTCTTCTCCTGTCACCCGCTACTTCCTCTCTCCTGTGCTCACAGGACATCTAATCCCCACTTAGAAGTCGACAAGGCTTCTTGAACGGACACCGTGACACCGTCGCACCCTCGGTGAATCCGTAGCCAGGCACAGTCTGCACCCAAAGCACGCACAGCAGAAGCCTGGCTCCTTCCAGGAGTTATTCTCCTGTAGGTTAAGTTATTCTTGATGAGAAGCAACTTAAAATATTATTTTTAGATCAAAACAACCATGGATACATTATAAAGCCAAATAAAAATGTGTCTCTTTTAAGATAAAACACAAGATCTCAAAGAAATGATCTTCTACAGGCCACTTCATGGGTCCCCTGAATCCTCTGAGGTTCTGACTGACGAGGGAAAAGGGCAGGGGAGCTGTGAATGAAAGTTCACAGTCCTTTATATCAATACAGAACTTCACAGCTGAAAGGATTTTAACACTTTTCAGAAGGATTAAACTTTAAAGATGGTGTTTCTAGGTTTATGATGAATTCCTATGAATACAAAATAACCAGACAGTCATATTTATGTATTTCTAATTTAAGTAATCCTCTAGATATTTTGTATCTACAGGATCAGATATTCGGATATTTGTAAAGATAATGGTGACTTTTCAAGCTCTGAATACCAACTGAGGTTGTTTTTTGTTTGGTATCAGGAAGGTCATTTCAGTTCAAAATAAATTAAAAACAGTTATTTGAGATATTCTGATCCGCCCATTTAAGTAAAGGCCTGGTGCAGTCATTCTGAGAGCAGCCCTTCAACACTTTAATTAAAGGGTCCTACAACATCAGAATCTAAGTGTCAAGACCAAAATTTGTACTCCAACTCCATCATTTATTTACATGGAACTACTGAGAGTCAAGTCTCCAAACTTTACACTGACTGATGAGTCTTCTGTACATCAACAAAGGTAACACAGATTGGCCTTGGAGCAGCTATCGAAACCACATAAACACTGCATACTAGTCAGAGGCTCACCAGGGTTGTAAAGAAGACTTACACACTCAGTCATAAGTCAACAATTGCCAGATTCGGCGCAGAAACAAGCCTATATAACTTTCTGAAAATAGTGCAAGCGACACATGGTGTTCTACTGTCCATTGATAAATGCATAATGCCACAGGACTGAACTGAAAATGTGGGTTCCTTCTCTCCTTCTGTAGTTAGGTCACCCACAAGAGGAAGAGGCACTATGGAGAAGAAGGAGCAAGCCAGTCTGTGCAGAATTCAAATATCCTGATCTTCAGGTTCTCTCAGTCTCTGCGTCCATCTAAGACGGCCTCCCAGGGTTTTCTCAGGTTCAATCTGCTCTCTAGATTCAGACCTACAGGATAAAAGTCCTGGTGTGTTTAACATTGTAGTACCTAACTCAGTGCCCAGCACAATGTAGGCCTTCAAGAACTGTGGACTTGAACTGGCTGACTGATTGATGAAATCCCAAAAACAGACTTTTGGTATAAAGGGGCAATGTTGACATTTACCTGGGCTTTATGCTCCTGGAAAACAGCAACAGTTAACATCCTCTCCCACCCCAATCCCTGAAACCCTTTTGTCTTCCAGGAAACTGCTGACTGCAAAGAACCCCCCTTCCCCGTGTGACCTAGATGGAACTCACAGATGCACACCGTATTTACCTCCAAGGCCAGACACAGGCCTTCCATGTACTCAATCTTTTTCTCAAAAATTATTAGCCAAACTCTTCGCTTCCATTGACCAACTGAACAAAATACCCACTAACAACTTGACCAAACTTTAATCAGGACCTTGACTCCCCCTTGAGCAAGCAACAGGACACCCCTCCTGAAGGGTCTCCTAAGGATCCACAGACCTCAGGGAAAACCCTCCAGATGTGCGGATTCACTGTCCCATCCTGCTGCCTGCTCTGCCCACCCTCACAGCCTTGTGCACTCCTGCACTCCTCCGTGTAACAGAAAAGCCCTTTCTTACAGACCTGGGAGGCCCTGGAAGGCATCATGGTCACAACCCTTACCTCTATCACAATAGTCTTTTCAGATGAAGGGTCTCCTTACCTAAGTCAGAATTCTTTTTTTGTTTGTTTATTTTTTTGAGATGGAGTCTCACTCTGTCACCCAGGCTGGAGTGCAGTGGTGCGATCTCGGCTCACCGCAAGCTCTGCCTCCTGGGTTCACGCCATTCTCCTGCCTCAGTCTCCTGAGTAGCTGGGACTACAGGCGCCCGCCACCACACCCGGCTAATTTTTTGTATTTTTAGTAGAGACGGGGTTTCACCATGCTAGACAGGATGGTCTCGATCTCCTGACCTCGTGATCTGCCCGCCTTGGCCTCCCACAGTGCTGGGATTACAGGCATGAGCCACCACGCCCAGCCGAGTCTAAATTCATTTTTTATTTGACAAAAGGAACTACTCAAAGACTAGCAAGTAGTCATCCCCTTAGCACATTCTCTGTGACAACGCAGGCCCTCCTGGCCACTGCCCCCCAAACGCCCCCGAGGAGTGACAAGAAAGAAAGAACAGAAGTGGAGGATGTCCACCTTTGGGTCCTGACTGTCCTTGGTGTGTTCTCAACCACATAATCCTTTCAGATGTAATTTTTTAGCACGGGCCTCTTTTAATATTTATCATAGCACTACCTTGACTGTGATGAAATATTCATGTGGCTTCAATAGCTACAGCAAAGCCAAGTCTGTGACGACGTTGCTGATGTTCAGTGGAGTTCACGACATTAATGTAATGGACGCACCACGTAATCAAACATCTTTCCACACTGATCATCTCAAAAACTATATGCCTCTTTTAGTAAGTCATGACACTAGTCTGGTTGCTTTACATAATCTTAAAGTAAACACATTAAATGTTTACATTAAGGGAGATGCTATCACTCGTGGAATGGTGCTTCTCTGCACAAGTTCCAAATTTTTGACTCTGACATTCAAGACTCTCAGAAACCTCCTCTCAAATGACTAGGACACTGTCTTACAATAGAGCTCTTTACAATGACAAGAAAGAGGCATGTACAACTGTCTTCACTAATAAAGGACTTTCTAAAGTTAGCCGAGAAGGCCAGACACGGTGGCTCACACCTGTTATCCCAGCACTTTGGGAGGCCGAGGCAGGTGGATCACTTGAGGTCAGGAGTTCGAGACCAGCCTGGCCAACATGGCAAAACCCCATCTCTACTAAAAATACAAAAATTAGCTGGTGTGGTGGTGCACACCTGTAATCCCAGCTACTCGGGAGACTGAGGCAGGAGAACTGCTTGAACCTGGGAGGTGGAGGTTGCAGTGAGCTGAGATCGTGCCACTGCACTCCAGCCTGGGCAACAGAGGGGGACTCCATCTTAAACAAAACAAACAAACAAACAAAGGCAGCTGGGGTGTTTTTTTCCCCACATATTTCCCCACAGAGAGCTAGTGCCAACAGATAGGCTACAGTTAACAGGACAGGACACAGAACATTTTCACAGATTGTCAGGAATTACCACCAAGAGTAAGGTAAGGCTGGTGGGCTTCTGAATCATCAAAGAAACACAGAGAAGCTCACTGGCCATTTCTGAATCTCAATACTTCCACTGACTTAGCTCTTAAATCCGGTAACAACAGAGGAGCAATTTGTTTGACTTCAAACTAAATAGGCAAGGAGTGTTGAAATCATCTAAATCTGGTTATAAGTAAGGACAACATGAACATTCCTAAGTACTAAGATCCCCTTCTTTTATTCTGTCTCTCCCCAAATTTAATGATTTCCACATTGTTCTATTGTTTTCTATGTAATATTAAAGGGCTTCAAAGTTTTTGGTACATTCAGACTTAGCTATTCAGGATTGACGGTTTGGTTATAGACAGTTAAATGAGTATTCATCAAACATGGAATTCAAAAACAAATCCTCCTATATTAAGTGTTTGGGATAAATAAATATGTTCATTTGCTACACATTTGCTAATTGAAAAATTGAGTTTTATTCATAGTTATTAAGTTTAAAATAGCCCACAAGAAAATTACATTACGAAAACATTACAAAAGAACCCAAATCCTTGTTTTATGTTCATCTCTATCCATGCTACACTTTCTAAATTCTTCCGAGGCCAAGGGTAGGTTTTAAATTACTGCTGGAAGTAAAAATAGTTAAGATATCCTAAATGTCCCAAATAGGGAAATGTTAGATAAGCATGGGATTTAATTCCATGATGACAGCATGCAGCCATTCAAGTAATAACCACAAAGCCTATGTATTGAGACAAATACTATGATATAATACTAATAAGAACACAGAATTTCACATATGTATAAAGTCCTAAGTAAAAAATATACGAATATGGAGAACATATGTAACCTTCAGTGTCCAAAATACTGTGAGAAGCATTCTATACTTTAAAAAAATGCTATGTTTATCTGAAATTCAGATTTAAGTGGGAATCTTGTATTTTTATCTGGCAATGATAATATCAGACAAAATTATTGTACTATAATATAAAATGTGAAATAAAATGCTGTAAGTGCTATATTTAATTAAACAAGTTTGTATCCCAATAGAGAGGGACAGAAACACGGATGAATGTCATAGCCTATGAAGAGAAGCTTTATTCCTTTAAATGATAAAATATAAATAACATAAAATACAAGTACATATGGAAAAGAAATTAAATATCAATAATATTTTAAGTTTTAATTGGTTTGGGAGAAACTTCTCAAACATGGTTTAGTTTAGGAGGAAACATTGGTAATTAAAATGTATTTTCACGATGTTTAGAGCTAAATAACAAACATAATACAGTACCCTATAAAGATGCAGTAGCTATAATTGTTATTTCCCAATATTCATCATAAAGGATTTCATGCAAGTAAAAACATGACCAGTGCTCAGATTATGCCCACTGCCTTCAATATCCAGCTTTACAAATCCTATCTGGTATTTGATTTTGGAAATGTCTAGGAGTTTGGGGATCCCATGAAGGGCAGAGTTTCTCTGAGCCCCAAAAACACTAATAGAAGATGTGCAAGGGATTCCTGAGGAGGAAGCTGCCCAACGGTGTGAAAATGCACCTCAACAACGCTTGGGTGATCTGTTTCTTGGGTGTGAAAGAATTTGGGTGTGAAAATTTGCAGGCCGGGCACCGTGGCTCACGCCTGTAATCCCAGCACTTTGGGAGGCCGAGGCGGACGGATCACGAGATTGAGACCATCCTGGCTAACACAGTGAAACCCCATCTCTACGAAAAATAGTAAAAACTAGCCGGGCGTGGTGGCAGGCACCTACATGTACTCCCAGCTACTCAGGAGGCGAGGCAGGAGAATGGCATCAACCTGGGAGGGGGAGCTTGCAGTGAGCTGAGATCGGGCCACTGCACTCCAGCCTGGGTGACAGACTGAGACTCGGTCCCAAAAAAAAAAAAAAAAAAAAAAACATTCCATCTATCTACTGAATGTTATTCCATCTAACTGTATAACTCAGTAGGGTGACTGTAGTTAACAATAATTTATTGTATATTTCAGCCAGGCATGGTGGCTCACACCTGTAATCTCAGCACTCTGGGAGGCCAAGGCAGGCAGATCACTTGAGGTCAGGAGTTCAAAACCAGCCTGGCCAACATGGTGAAACGCTGTCTCTACTAGAAATGCAAAAATTAGCCTGGCTTGGTGGCACGTGCCTGTAGTGCCAGCTACTTGGGAGGCTGAGGCAAGAGAATCGTTTGAACCCGGGAGGTGGAGGTTGCAGTAAGCCGAGACTCCACTGCATTCTAGCCTGGGCAACAAAGCAAGATTCTGTCTCAAAAAAAAAAAAAAAAAAATTGTGTGTTTCAAAGTAGGTAAGAGAGAAGATTTGAAATGTTCCAACACAATAAAAATGCTAAGTGCCTGAGGAGATGGATATCTTAAACACCTTAATTTGATCATTACACATTATTTGCCTGCATCAAAATATCACCTGTACCCCATAAAAATGTACAATTATTATGTATCAATAAAAATCAAATAAATCAAAATCATTCTAGTATACAGATTTCACAATTCGATTTGTAAATAACCGGCACCAAGGATCTGCCTGATGAGCTGATGAGCACACATTCTAGCCTTTGGGAACCTCAACGTGACAGCTCCAAAAGCACTTACCAACTGGTCACGGAATTCCTGAAGGACACAGACAATGGTGTTCACTGCGACTTTTCTCTCTCTCCAAGGAGAAAGAGATCCCGTGCTGATTTACATAAATTCAATGCAATACACAAAGTTTGCTTAGAATGCTTTCCGAAACGTTTACTCATCACCTACATCAGTAAATCTTAGTTTCCGAAGCCTGCAAATTTAAACATTTCTATTGGAGAAAGAAAATGTCCCTTTGGCTGTTTGTATATGGGATCAAAATGTGGCCTCTATTTGAAAGATCCAGCTAATCTTTAAAACATGTTGGGCGGGAGAGGCTGTGAAATCAATGGGGTTCTTCTTTAGGTGTCAGTCTTCAGTAGGAGCATCACTGAGTCCCACAGAAGGGTATGAAGTCAGTGCCTTCTGCTTCCAACAGACTGAATTCCTCAAGAATAGTCACACTCAAATACAGCCACTTGAAAGCCAAGGGATACAGTAGCTGCATTCAAAGAGGGTCCTCAGATCAGCATATTTGGCTTCTATTTCTTTGACTATGAATATTAAGCTTTCTGTTTATGTACTAGTTGGATGGCTAAAAGTTTATGTTGTCAGCACACATGTAACAATTTTTATGTTTCCTTCAATCCCCATAAACTTCTTGACACATTCCACAGAGTTGACATTTACTTCCACCTCTGTTAAGTTCATCCTCTGCTCATTCGACTTGTGTAAATGAGTCCTCGGGGTACAGATGTCCCTGCAAAGGGGTCCCTGTGAAGCAAACAGTCCAAGGTCCGCAGCCAGGATGCGAATGCAAGGGGTCTTGTTCCACAGTGCATGACCTTGACTTCCATACAATCTGCCTCTCCAGCGCTGTGACCTGGAGGGGTCCTGGGGGTACAGGTGTTGTCCCAGACTGGCCCTTCTTTTATACTCATTTCCTTTTTATTCCACTGCACAATTGATTGAGATGCCTGGAGTGACAACTCTGAGATGTGTTAGCATCATTGCTTTCCAAGTGGCCTAAGATGAGAACAAACTATTCCAAGCAGCATCAGAACATTGTACAAAATAGTAAGACAGGATCGATTACATCTAACCTTTGGATCTCATTCAAATGCCAACCAATGCTGGAATGTTTCGTAACAGAAATAGTGTAAAAAGAAAAAACATACCATCAAGAAGTGTAATGAAAAGTATGAGAAATTTCTCACATGCCCTGATTTATTGTAAAATAATTTCCTAAGGGACACTGATACAAATTCTGATTGGGAATACTGTTTCACAATGAGTTTTTAACTTAATAAATTGGTCAGATGAAAATCACATCCTTCAGATCAGGTTAATTACAGAAAAAAAAAAAAAGAGAGAGAGAGAGAGACGTAAGCCTCTGACTCTGACTCTGCAGTGAAAATCTGTAGTACAGGTAAATATCTTAGGTATGGTTGCAGACACAGTTAGACCCAAGGTAAGAAATACAGACAAAATTCTACTGGAGAATTTTTAATTCCTCACCTTAAAAGCAACTGGAACATAGAAAACTCTATCTTTATGGACACTTACATCCTGTCATGTAGTTACATTATTCTTGCAGTTTCCCTCGTAGAACATCTAAAAGAATATGAATTGGTTGGGAGGAGGAAAATAAGAGAGTTGAATCTACACCTTCACTGATTTGTAGTAATACTAAAAAGATAAGAATAGTTCCTTGGGTGAATGGAGGTGAATGGAGGAAAAGCAATAGAACAAATACTTTTTGAGACGGAGTCTTGCTCTGTCACTCAGGCTGGAGTGCAGTGACCCAATCTTCGCTCACTGCAACCTCCGCCTCCCGGGTTCAAGTGATTCTCTTGCCACAGCCTCCCGAGTAGTTGGGACTACAGGTGCACGCCACCATGCCCAGCTAATTTTTGTATTTTTGGTAGAGACAGGGTTTCACCACGTTGGCCAGGATGATCTCGATCTCCTGACCTCGTGATCCGCCCACCTCAGCCTCCCAAAGTGCTGGGATTATAGGCGTGAGCCACCGCGCCCGGCCAAATACTTGCATTTGATTACAAATAAAACCAAGTTATTATGGCTTAATTAAAACATCATCAATTGATAACTGCCCTTGCCTAAGTATACTTTAAAAGAACTGTGTTTGTGACTTTCTCTGCTAAAAGCGAAACTTTAGCTCTATGAGCTATATTAACACAATGAGATATGACGAAGGTAGCAGGGGTTTTAGAGTAGGGAGAAGGCAACAAAACTTGGTTCTGGAGTATAAATACAGCACTTGAACCACCCACATGAAGCTGAGTCTAGCCCTTTGTTCCATCTAAACACTGCCTCTTGTCCTAGCCAGTGCCAGGTCACACTAGAGGAATAGATGTGGGAGGTGACGGTTGCAAAATAGCTTTCCTTTCTGTAGCCTAACATACACTAAACTATTCGTCTCAGAGTTTCAAACAGTAAATAAACAATAGTATGAATATGACAACAATGACAAATCAGCCACAACCTGAAATTACTACCTAGTTGATACTCCATAAATTGCAATGGTTTTTGTACCCAAATGTAAGCTTTAGAGATCAATGTACCTCCATGTTATAACTTGGAAGAGTTAAAACATAATCAGGATAATCAGACTGCATCCATCAGAACCAGTCAGAATTGCACAGGGCACTAAGTCCCTCAACAATGTGGTCGCGTTGCGATCATATTGCCAACCAGCATTCCAGACCTATCTGTCCCTAAAATGACCACCAGCCACAGATAACATCAGCCCAGAATTCATTATGTAATACTTGGTTAATAAATCACCCAGTCTTCTTTTAAACTTCTCATCTGTTCCAAAGCACCAGTAAAATTATATTGCCATGACTCAAGGGCAAGTTCGGAGGCATCTTTTGCATGAAAAATATTTACCACAAAATAGGGTTTGTTTTTTTTTTCTCAAAAAGATAAGGTTTGTTGATTTGTATTGTTAGCTAAATTTTCTTTGTTGCATTTTTTGCATCCTGAGGGAAGTTAGTCACTTCAGCATTTAAACAGGACAAATGCAGAAATTGGCAAAAAGAAAACAGTGACAGGTTTTATTGAGCACCAGCTATTTTATAAAGTGCCTTGGTAGGGGCAAAGGCAGGAAGAGAGGAAAGACAGGGTTTCTAGGCAGGAAAACAAACCAATGATTCCACACACCACAGAGTTAAAAGACTACTAAACGGCCTCTGGTCTGATCCCAAAACCTTAAAAAGAAGAAAATTTAAAAAGGAAGTTTTAAAGAAGTACTATCAATTTATGAAAATTCTCAATATTAGATCAACTGTAAATCTAATGACATATCTTCACAATCTTGGCTACAGGACTTTGAAGATATTCGTGTAAACATGACTGCAATACCTAACTATGCAAGGCTGTGTTACCATTTCTATTACACCTATGGATCTGGGACCTGTGGTCAGAGAAAGACTGTATCTTCCCTGGTCCTAAATTTACTTACAATTTTGTTTAAGTCACAAATATATGTAAATTAAATCACATTTTAATTTAAGCAAATTGTTTTATTACAAAATATAAAATTGGCTGGTCACATTGACTGGGTGCGGTGGCTCATGCCTATAATCCCAGCACTCTGGGAGGCCAAGGCAAGTGGATCACTTGAGGTGAGGAGTTCAAGACCAGCCAGCCTGGCCAACTGGTGAAACCCTGTCCCTCTACTAAAAATACAAAACGTTGGGCCCGGGCGCGGTGGCTCAAGCCCTGTATCCCAGCCACTTTGGGAGGCCGAGACGGGCAGATCACGAGGTCAGGGGATCGAGACCATCCTGGCTAACAACGGTGAAACCCCGTCTCTAGCCTTAAAAAATACAAAAAACTAGCCGGGCGAGGTGGCGGGCGCCTGTAGTCCCAAGCTCCTCGGGAGGCCTGAGGCAAGGAGACGGCGTAAACCCGGAAGCGAGCTTGCAGTGAGTCGAGATCCAGCCACTGCACTTCCAGTCCGGGCGACAGAGTGAGACTCTGCCTCAAAAAATAAAAAAAAAAAAAAGTAGCTGGGTGTGGTGATGCACGCCTTTAGTTCCAGCTACTCGGGAGCCTAGGCAGGAGAACCGCTTGAATCCAGGAGGTGGAGGCTGCAGTGAGCCAAGATCGTGCCACTGCGCTCCATCCTGGGCAACAGAGCAAGACTCTGTCAGAAACAAAACAAAACAAAAATTGGCTGGGCACAGTAGCTCATGCCTGTAATCCCAGTACTTTGGTAGGTCAAGGCAAGAGAATCACTTGAAGCCAAGAGTTCCAGACCAGCCTGGGCAACATAGTAGAACCCTGTCTCTACAAAAAATTTTAAAATAATTTAAAAATTAGCCGGATGTGGTGGTGCACAACTGTAGTCTTAGCTACTGGGGAGGCTGAGGTGAAATGATCCCTTGATTCCAGAAGTCCAAGGCAGCCGTGAGTTATGACTGCACCTCTGCACTCCAGCCTGGGCAACAGAGCAAGACCCTGTTTTTAAACAAGTTTAAAGCTGATGGAGCATGAGTTCATTCTCACATATCTGAGGAATTCGGCTTGCCCAGTAAGTCCGGTGCTCCCCAGCCTTCTCAAATATCTCTTGGCAGGGCTTTCATTTGAATTCCAAAAGATTTCAGTCTGAAAGGTCAAAGTCTTCTCTGATAGCATGTGGTCGAGCAGTGAAAATGATCTCTATTACACTATTAAATCCAGCAATGAGAGGACATATTTTCATGACCAAATATAGGTGCATTCAACCTCTCTTTGATCTGTAGATAAGTTCTCCTTGTTCTCTGCTCAATTAACAAGTTCAGTGATCATGTGAATTCTACTTATTAGCTTCATTATAAAAATCATGCACCAAAATGAGAAGACTTCTTTCTTTTCTTTTCTTTTTTTTTTTTTTTTGAGACCGAGTCTTGCTCTGTCACCCAGGCTGGAGTGCAGTGGTGCAATCTTGGCTCACTGCAAGCTCCGCCTCCCGGGTTCATGCCATTCTCCTGCCTCAGCCTCGCCAGCAGCTGGGACCACAGGCGCACGCCTCCACGCCTGGCTAATTTTCTTGTATTTTTAGTAGAGACGGAGTTTCACCGTGTTAGCCAGGATAGTCTCAATCTCCTGAGCTCATGATCCGCCTGCCTTGGCCTCCCAAAGTGCCGGGATTACAGGCACGAGCCACCGTGCCTGGGGAGAAGACTTCTTTCAGTCTTACGTAGAACTTTTTACTTTCCCAGGACCATTAGTAGACATTATCAAGATTTACCTTTAACACTCTCATTTTAAACAATTAGCCAGGAACTGTTTTGTAAACTCCTCAGCAGTTGCAAATAACAATGAATATCATCACTAAGAATTTTATTTCACAAATTTTACCTGAAAAATTAGAATGTTAATTTTCCTTCCTCTAAATTCTGACCTGAAAACAACCATTCACACAATATCTTCCATCTGATAGGGTCATTCTCTTTTCATCTGTCAACATGAAAACTAGTAGCAATAATGCAAAGAAAACAAACCAAAGTTCTGAAATGAATTTTTCAAAATCGTTATTCAAGAATGTATTTCTATTAATTAAAAAATGAGGTGAAACTCATTAGTAACATTACTGAGGAGAGACAGTCTCAGAGTTCTAGTCCTTGAATATGGTAAGATTTATCTATAAGACACTTGGATAAAATTTTATTCATCCAGATGCAGCCATAATGGTCATTCTAACAGGCTGATAGTTTAATTTTATAAAATCCTTGGACATCATAGTTTCAAAGCAAACAAGATGACAAGTCTCTATCATTTACTTCCCTGAGAATTAAGGTTATATGTATAATATATCTTTATTTATATAACATATATATCTATGTATATGTTATATATAAGTTATATGATCGCATTGATGTATATGTTATATATCAATACATACATACAATGTGGTTTTTTCCCAAAAGTAAGCATTGCACTTTTCAAATCTGTTGGAATGAACATATTTGAATCTATTAAACTCGTCTAAGAAAATGCTGCTTACTATAACAGCTCTAAAATAATTCTGACTCCTAAGAAACTCAAAGTAGAGAAAAACATGTCCCAACAGATCACAAAAGCTTACTGTGGGTTATGCATATGGTTTCATACATATTTGCACTACATGGAATATTAGCCTTTCTAGATATACACAATTACACTTAGCTTTTGCACCCAATTTTAATTGGATTTTAATTTTCCTTCCTCTAAAGTGCTAATTTAAATCGGGCAGGTAAAGTAGATGCTACAACTATGAATGCTTTCTAATGAAATGAAGGCATGCTAAGTCCAGCAAAGAAAAATCTGCCATATGCTGTTAAATTTCTAGACAAGTAAAACGTTACTAAATTAAGTTAATTAGTAGAGATCACTCTACATTCATGTGAAACGTGACCACAGTAGATTTAGGGATGAATCCTTTCCTTTTGAAGAATGTAAACTGGGCCAGGTACGGTGACTCACGCCTGTAATCCCAGCACTTTGGGAGGCCGAGGCAGGAGGATCATGAGGTCAGGAGACCGAAACTATCCTGGCTAACATGGTGAAACCCCATCTCTGCTATAAATACAAAAACCATTAGCCAGGCGTGGTGGCAGGCACCTGTAGTCCCAGCTACTCGGAGGCTGAGGCAGGAGAATGGCGTGAACCCGGGAGGCGGAGCTTGCAGTGAGCCGAGATCACGCCACTGCACTCCAGCCTGGGCGACACAGCTGAGACTCCGTCAAAAGAAACAGTAAACTGATTTAAGTTACTCTCTATACATTACAGAGAACTGCAGTCTTATTAAAAAGATAAACTAAGATTGCTGAAAGAGTAGATTTTAAGTGTTCTCACCACAAAAGAAAAGTATGTGAGATAATGTTAAATAGCTTGATTTAGCCCTTCAACAATGTAAACTTACATTAAAACATCATGTTGCACACCAAAAACACATACAATTTTTACTTGTCAATTAAAATAAATCAACAAATACAAAAAGCTAAACTAACCAGACTTTAGCTAAGTATATATAGTGTTGTGCCTGGCAGACAATAGATATTTGACACATATGTGTTGAATGAATGAACAAGCAAAAATCCAGTAAGAGATAACCGTAGGCTAGCCTGCAGTTGAAAATGTGAGTTGCTCAATATTTGCCTGGGAGACTGAGGCACTTGCAATCAGATCGTTTGGTTACTTTCCATTCCTCTAGGATCACAACGGCTACTGTATAAAGACCCAAAAGGAATGAAGACAATGAATTCTTCCTAGTTCTGCCCAGCATTTGTTGTGTTACCTAAGAAATCATTTATTGTGTCACGCCAAAGAAATACAACGTCACTGTGCAATAGTAAAAAGAACCCCAAAACGCCAGTTGGAAATACCTGCAGGATGTGCATTCATGCACAGATCTCCTCCAAAAGATACGTGCCGAATGTTCAGCACGTTCAACCTTTGCAGTGAAAGCTAAGGGTTCCCAAAGCCGGACAGTTCCTTGATGGAAACTTGGGGAGCACCACTCACCCACCACCACCTGCCCCTCTAGACCGGCAGGCGTGTGTCTCGCTACCCAGCAGAAGTCTAACTCTGGGCAGGGTTCAAGTCCCAGGATGAGATCCTCAGAGAGATGATGAGATCATCTTTCCTGTAGGTAGAGTCAGGAAAAACCCGGCAGGGAACCCTGGCCCCTTTACCTGCCCCCTCAGCATAAACAATACACTTGAAATGCCAGTGCTCCATTTTAAGCACTGGATTGTACATAGCCAGATTTTCACCTTAGATCACTCTGGCAGAAATGGAGAAAACAGATTGAAAAAGCCAGATTATGGACCACTTATCAGGGTCAGTACTTGTTGAGAAAAGCTTTTTTGGACCTGAAAGTATACTAGACTCAAATTTTTTAAAAACTTTAAGTCCAGGTGTAGATCTACCTTCTTGATATTTAACCACAAAATAAAAGTTAGATAATTTTTCTGAGTTTCTGTTTTCTCATGTAAAACCTTTCCTCCTTTCATTTCCCCATGTGTAAAATCTAGAGTCATACCCATTCCACAGAGCATTTGAAAATATCAAATGGGAGAAAGAACACACACACGCATGCACACACACAAAATACACACACCGTCCATCCTGCCAGGCAGGATGGGGATACTGCAATAAGCAAGAAAACCATTATAAACCCTTCTTGAGCTGATAATTCAAAAAGTATGTGAATATATTTTAAAAACTGTGATGTGGAGGCCGGGCGCGGTGGCTCAAGCCTGTAATCCCAGCACTTTGGGAGGCCAAGACGGGCGGATCACGAGGTCAGGAGATCAAGACCATCCTGGCTAACACAGTGAAACCCCGTCTCTACTAAAAAAAAAAAATACAAAAAACTAGCCAGGTGTGGTGGCGGGTGCCTGTAGTCCCAGCTACTCGGGAGGCTGAGGCAGGAGAATGGCGTGAACCCGGGAGGCGGAGCTTGCAGTGAGCTGAGATTCAGCCACTGCACTCTAGCCTGGGCGACAGAGCGAGACTCCATCTCAAAACAAACAAACAAACAAAAAAAACTCTGATGTGTCCGACAAAAGACAGTGCTGTTAAGTCATCAGCATCGTTGCAACACTTACAATGTTGAATGTGGCATTTCAACACTTTAAAATCCAACTTTTGCCATTATCTGAAGATACGTGAGAAAGGAAACAAGTCATTCCTATCACATCTACAACTAGGCCCCTCTGTTTAGCTGACAAAACACGTGTTTGGTGCTAAGAATCCAGCACGCTTCATTACATTGTTGGATTATTTCCTCAATACATCTGCAGAAACCAAGACAGACTCCATTCCAAATAAAGATTACCCTGCAGGGAAGAGCATCCTGGTTTTATGAAGTCCTGTTGTAACCATAACGAAAGAGGAAAAGAAACTTCAAAGCCGGGATTGTGTAGCTCTAAGCCAGGCAAAGAGAGTCTAGTTCAGGGCAGGACAACAGTCCAGCCCCCACTGACAGCAACTCCGGATCCTCTCTCTGAGCAGTGCCAATTTTTCCAAAGTGTTTAGAGGTCCCTGCCAGCATTGGCTTTTGCCAATTTGATTGTATGAAGTGGCTGAGTGAGTCTGAGATAAGACAGGGCAAGAGAAATCCACAGAGAGTCATTCACACCTGCTAACTCGACGCCTGCCAGTGCAGCTCTAGCGCCCAACAGCAGAGGACGAACGGCGTCTACCGGAAGATGGACAGACAAGTAGCACGTGACTGTGGTTTTATCCAGAATGTTGTCAAAGCGTGCATAATAACTCCATTTATTTTCCCAAATACGTTAATTTTCAGTCTGTACTTAGCCCTAGACCTGCCTTACAAGTAGAACGGTGGGCAGTTCTGTCCATGCCCACCAGAGGCCTGCAGCACAGGCAGCAGAGCCATCTGGCCCCCTGCACAGAGATCTGTTGGTTTGGTTTAAAGCCTCCACCTCCCTTTTTTAAAGTCAATATTCCCAGTAGGTTCAACATGAAGTCTTTACCATCATAGTTTTGTTTATTAAATTAGTTTCCAAAAGCAGGTTTTGGTGGTGAGGAATGGTCTGTTATTTGCCCAGCATCACTCCCCTCTCTCCTTTCTGTTCACATGCTAGGACTCACCTCATTGCACTGCGCCAGCCTGAGCGCCCATGGCCACAGCGATGACTGTTCCATCCTACTGTCCTGCTGTCCCCTAGGCCTGGTAAAGGGCGCTCCTCACACAGTCCTCTTCCCACCTTTAGTGCCAGTTTCTTGGTCACCTCCCACCATCATTCAAAATACTCCAAGACGCACATGATCTGGGGAACAGCATCAGCAGTTTTTTTATTCTGAGAACTGTAGAGAAGCTGAACTATCTATGGTTTACAGAGGATCTCAAGAGCAGGAGCCATGCCTTACACATTTTTTGTTTTTTGTATTCCCAGAACCGAGCCATATTGATAGACCAGTAAATGTCTGTTGAATGAATCAATGAAAGATCAACATCACAATAATAATTTATATTTATTAGAGGCTTACTATATGCCAGACACTATGTAACAATACCTTAAGTACATTAGGTTTTTTTGTTTGTTTTTTGTTTTTAAAGCCCCGGTGGCCCTATGAGGTAGTTACTTTTATTACCTCCATGTTACAGATGAGGAAACAGAGACGGAAATGGAGGAACGAATGAACACACTGGTGTCATTTCCATTGCTGTTGTGTGAACATTTAAGGCAAATAACTTAACTACTGTGAGCTTACTGCAGCCCAGGCCCTACCCGAGACACCGTGGGTACAGCAAGGAATAAGACAGAGAGTGGGAGCTTGTTTTCCTGGAACAAATGCTTTAGTTGGAGGAGAGAGAAGGAGGCAAGAGGTGGATACTACTAACCACTTACTAACATGAAAGAATTGAGACAGAGTACGTCCTGTGGAGATAACGACAGAAGTGTGGTATGTCGGTGAGTGACCAGGACCGGGTGTTTGAGGGGTGTGGAAAGAGATCCCTGAGTAGGTGACATTTAGGCTGAGATACAGGGGGAAATGCTCATCACAGCACACAGCCAGTGCAAAGGACTTAAAGCAAAAATAGTTGTATCTGAATGTGATGGTTAATACTGAGTGTCAACTTGATTGGATTGAAGCAGACAAAGTATTGATCCTGGGTGTGTCTGGGAGGGTCTTACCAAAAGAGATTAACATTTGAGTCAGTGGGCTGGGGAAGGCAGACCCACCCTTAATCTGGTGGGCACAATCTAATCAGCGAATATAAGGCAGGTAGAAAAACATGAAAAGGAGGGACAGGCCTAGCCTCCTAGTCTACATCTTTCTCCTGTGCTGGATGCTTCCTGCCCTCGAACATCAGGCTCCAAGTTCTTCACTTTCGAGACTCAGACTGGCTCTCCTTGCTCCTCAGCTCGCAGACAGCCTATTGCGGGACCCTGTGATCATGCAAGTTAACACTTAATAAACTCCCCTTTATATATATACATATATATGTATGTATGTATATGACATATATATGTATGTACGTATATGACATATATGTATATATGAAATATATGCATATACGTACGTGTGTGTGTATCCTATTAGTTGTGTCCAAGAAAACCCTGACTAATACAGATTTTGGTACCACGAGTGGTTCTACAGGAACAGTATATTAAGGATAGAGTTCTTTCGTTGGTTTTGGGGTTTCTGGAGTTGGCTGCTTAATATGATTAGACCTGAAAATGCTAAGGACGCTACTTCTAACAGTATAGAGAACACTGATAGTCCTCGGCAGCAACTGTTCAGAGAGTAGGCAAAATAAATGCATTTGACACTCCTGATTCACCACCCATGAGAGGCACGGAGTTTAGTGACTCTATACCTAATATCTTTGACCATATGTGGAGAACCAAGGAACATAATGAAGCTGGTTGGTTGCTCCTAAGTTCAGTGGACAAAGTGATGAAAGGAAATGATGAGCTCAGGGATTCTGTCCCCAGGTTTCAGAAGCAGATGCTGAGCCTCAAATCCGCTACGACTGCCCTGAGTGAGAGTCTTATCGCCTGTAGAGAAAGAGCTGAAATTGCAGAAAAACAGACACAAGCTCTTATCATGAGTGGCTGACCTGCAATGAAAGATACATGCACAGCCTCGCCAGGTGTCTACTGTTAAAGTGAAGGCATTGCTTGAAAAAGAATGGGACCCTGCAACTTGGAATGGGGACGTGTGGGAGGACCCAGATGAAGCTGGGGACGCTGAGTTTGTAAACTCTGATGAATCTTTTTTGCTGGAAGGAACAGCTTCCCCATCCCCACTAGTGGCAACATCTCCTCCCGAAGAACCATGCTGCCATCAGCCTTTCCACCTTTGTCTAAGGAGATAAACCCTGTGCTGCCTGAGGCAACAGTGACGGCCTCCCCTGAGGCAGCTGCCAGGCAAGATAATGTTGATTCTCCTCAGAAGCCTTCCCCCAACACCTGTTTGCTTCTAGACCTATAAATAGACTAAAAGTCCTGGCAGGTCCCTAAACGTGAGGTTGAGAGTGTGACCCATGAGGAGGTGTGCTATGCTCAAAAAGCACTGTTTGAGTTCTCTAATTTATATAAACAGTAATCTGGAGAACAGGCATGGGAATGGATATTAAGGGCATGGGATAATTGTGGAAGGAACAAATAGTTAGATCAGCCTGAATTTATTGATTTGGGTCCACTAAGTAGGGATTCTACATTTAATGTTGCAGCTCAGGGAATTAAAAAAGGTTCTAATAGTTTATTTGCTTGGTTGGTTAAAATATGGATTAAAAGATCACCTACTGTGAGTGAGCTGGAAGTGCCTGATCTCCGTTGGTTTAATACAGAGGAAGGGATCCAAAGGCTTAGAGAGATTGGGATGGTGGAGTGGATTAGTCACTTTAGATCTACCCATCCCAGCTGAGAGGGTCCAGAAGATATATCCTTGACCAATGCTTTGGGAAATAGATTTGTGAGGGCAGCACCTGCATCTTTGGAATCACAGTCGCTCAACTACAAAATTTAAATACAATGAGAATAATTGGATCGGGAGGTGGCAGGGGCCAAGTGGCAGCACTCAACTGTCAAAAGCAAAGTGGGCATAGCTACCATAATGGACAGCAGAGGCAAAGCGGCAATCAGAATAGTCTCACTTGTGTAGAGCTCTGGCATTGGCTAATTAATCATGGTGTTCCTAGAAGTGAAATTGATAGGAAGCCTACTGCATTCTTACTTACATTATACAAACAGAAAACTTCTAGGTCGAATGGACAAAAGACTAATTTGAATTGTAAAAACAGAATCACAGCCCCTCAATCAATTTCCAGACTTGAGCCAGTTTACAGACCCAGAACCCCTTGAATGAAGGGGAGGCTGGGTCCCCTTGAGGAAGAACCCCACTACATTACAGACAATATATGCAGTGAATCTTTCCCCCATCCTTCCCCAAGGAGACCTCTGGCTTTCACCAGCGTAACTGTGCATTGAGGAAAGGGAAATAATCAGACATTTCAGGGACTACTGGCATGGCTCTGAGCCGACGGTGGATCCAGGGGACCTAAAATGTCATCGTGGNAGGTGGCAGGGGCCAAGTGGCAGCACTCAACTGTCAAAAGCAAAGTGGGCATAGCTACCATAATGGACAGCAGAGGCAAAGCGGCAATCAGAATAGTCTCACTTGTGTAGAGCTCTGGCATTGGCTAATTAATCATGGTGTTCCTAGAAGTGAAATTGATAGGAAGCCTACTGCATTCTTACTTACATTATACAAACAGAAAACTTCTAGGTCGAATGGACAAAAGACTAATTTGAATTGTAAAAAGAGAATCACAGCCCCTCAATCAATTTCCAGACTTGAGCCAGTTTACAGACCCAGAACCCCTTGAATGAAGGGGAGGCTGGGTCCCCTTGAGGAAGAACCCCACTACATTACAGACAATATATGCAGTGAATCTTTCCCCATCCTTCCCCAAGGAGACCTCTGGCTTTCACCAGCGTAACTGTGCATTGAGGAAAGGGAAATGATCAGACATTTCAGGGACTACTGGCATGGCTCTGAGCCGACGGTGGATCCAGGGGACCTAAAATGTCATCGTGGTGCTCCAGTTAAAGTAGGGGCTTATGGAGGTCAGGTAATTAATGGAGTTTTAGCTCAGGGCCGACATACAGTGGGTCCAGTGAGTCCCCAGCCTCATCCTGTGGTCTTTTCCCCAGTGCCAGAATGCAGAATTGGCACAGACATACTCAGGGGCTGGCAGAACCCCCACACTGGCTCCCTGACTAGTAGGGTGAGGGCTAATATGGTGGGGAAGGCCAAACGGAAGCCATTAGAGCTGCCTCTACCTAGAAAACTAGTCAATCAAAAACAACATCAAATCCCTGGAGGGATGCGGAGATTAGCGCCACCATCAAGGACCTGAAAGATGCAGAGGTGGTGATTCCCACCACATTCCAGTTCAACTCTCCCATGTGGCCTGTGCAGAAGACAGATGGATCTTGGAGAAAGACAATCTTATCACAAGCTTAACCAAGTGGTGACTCCAACTGCAGCTGCAGTACCAGATGTGATTTCACTGCTTGAGCAAATTAACACGTCTGTTGGTGACTGGTATGCAACCATTGACTTGGCAAATCTTTGTCTCCATTCCTGTCCATAAGGCCCACCAGGAACAATTTGCCTTCAGCTGGCAAGGTCAGCAATACACCTTTACTGTACTGCCTCAGAGGTATATCAACTCTCCGGCTTTGTGTCATAATCTTACTCAGAGAGACCTTGACAGCTTTTCACTTCCACAAGATATCACACTGGTCCATTACATTGATGACATTATGCTAACTGGATCTAGTGAGCAAGAAGTAGCAAAAACACTGAACTTATTGGAGAGACATTTGCGTGACAGAGGAAGGAAATAAATCCTCCTAACTTTCAGGGACCTTCAACCTTAGTAAAATTTCTAGGGGTCCAGTGGTGTGGGGCCTGTCTAGATATTCCTTCTAAGGTAAAGGATAAGTTGCTGCATTTGGCCCCTACTACAACCAAGAAAGAGGTACAAGGCCTATTTGGATTTTGGAGGCAACACATTCCTCATTTGGGTGTGTTACTCCCGCCCATTTATCGAGTGACCTGAAAGGCTGCAGTTTTAAGTGGGGTCCAGAACAGAAGGCTCTGCAACAGGTCCAGGGTGCTGTGGAAGCTGCTCTGACACTTGAGCCATGTGACCCAGCAGGTCCAATGGTGCTTGAGGCGTCAGTGGCAGATAGGGATGCTGTTTGGAGCCTTTGGCAGGCCCCCATAGGTGAATCACAGCAAAGGCCTCTAGGATTTTGGAGCAAGGCTCTGACATCTTACGCAGATAACTACTCTCCTTTGGAGAGACAGCTCTTGACCTGTTACTGGAGTTTGGTGGAAACTGAACATTTGATTATCGGTCATCAAGTCACCACGGGACCTGAACTGCCTCTCATGAACTGGGTGCTTTCTGACCCATCTAGCCATAAAGGAGGTCATGCACAGCAGCATCCATCATCAAATGGAAGTGGTACATACATGACTGGGCTCGAGCAGGTCCTGAAGGCACAAGTAAGTTACAGCAGGAAGTGGCTCAAATGCCCATGATCTCCACTCCTGCCACCCTGCCTTCTCTCCCCAGCCTGCACCAAGGCCTCTTGGGGAGTTCCCTATGATCAGTTGACAGAGGAAGAGAAGACAAGGGCCTGGTTCACAGACGGTTCTGCACGATATGCAGGCACCACGTGAAAATGGACAGCTGCAGCGCTCCAGCCCCTTTCTAGGACATCCCTGAAGGACAGCGGTGAAGGGAAATCTTCCCAGTGGGCAGAACTCCGAGCTGTGCACCTGGCTGTGCACGTTGCATGGAAAGAGAAATGGCCAGATGTGAGATTATGTACTGATTCATGGAATGCAGCCAATGGTTTGGCTGGATGCTCAGGGACTTGGAAGCAGCATGACTGGAAAACTGGTGACAAAGAAATCTGGGTAACAGGTATGCGGATAGTCCTCTCTGAGTGGTCAAAAATGTGAAGATATTTGTATCCCATGTGAGTGCTCACCACCAGGTGACCTCAGTGGAGGAGGAGTTTAATAATGAAGTGGATAGGATGACCCGTTCTGTGGATGACTCAGCTTCTTTCCGCAGCCACCCTGACATTGCCCAACGGGCCCATGAACAAACGGGCCATGGTGGCAGGGATGGAGGTTACACATGGGCTCAGCAACATGGACTTCCATTCACCAAGGCTGACCTGGCTACGGCCGCTGCTGAGTGCCCAATTTGCCAACAGCAGAGACCAATACTGAGCCCTTGATATGGTACCATTCCTCAGTGTGACCAGCCAGCTACCTGGTGGCAGGTTGATTATACTGGACCTCTTCCATCATGGAAACGGCAGATGTTTGTTCTCACTGGAATAGACACTTACTCTGTATATAGGTTTGCCTATCCTGCACGCAATGCTTCTGCCAAGACTACCGTCCATGGACTCACGGAATGCCTTATCCACCAATATGGTATTCCACACAACATTGCCTCTGACAAGGCACTCACTTTATGGCTAAAGAGGTGTGGCAGTGGGCTCATGCTCATGGAATTCAACATGGTCTTACCATGTTTCCCAACATTCTGAAGCAGGTGGATTGATAGAACAGTGGAATGGCCTTTTGGAATCACAATTACAATGCCAACTAGGTAATAATACTTTGCAGGGCTGGGGCAAAGTTCTCCAGAAGGCCATGTATGCTCCAAATCAACATCCAATATATGGTATTGTTTCTCTAATAACCAGGATTCACATGTCCAGGAATCAAGAGGTGGAAGTAGAAGTGGCACCACTCACCACAACCCCTGGTGATCCACTAGCAAAATGTTTGCTTCCTGTTCCCATGACATGACGTTCTGCTGGCCTAGAGGTCTTAGTTCCAGAGGAAGGAACGCTGCCACCAGAAGACACAATTCCATTAAACTGGGAGTTAAGATTGCCACCTGGATACTTTGGGCTCCTTCTACCTTTAGGTCAACAGGCTGAGAAGGGAGTTATAGTGTTGGCTGGGGTGACTGACCCAGAATCACTGGGTCATCTCCAGTATGCATGGAATACAGGAGATCTATTAGAGCATCTCTTAGTATTACCATGCCCTGTGATTAAGGTCAATGGGAAACTACAACAGCCCAAACCAGGCAGCACTACAAATGACCCAAACCCTTCAGGAATGAAGGTTTGGGTCACTCCACCAGGAAAAAAACCATGACCTGCTGAGATGCTTGCTGAAGGCAAATGGAATACAGAATGGGCAGTAGAAAAAGGTATTCTTCAATACTAGCCATGACCATGTGACCAGCTGCAGAAATGAGGTGTAATTCTTATGCGTATTTCCTCCTTCTTTTGCTAAAAACGTGTTTGTGCATGTACACACTTGTACTAAGAAAATCATTTTATTTCCTTTCTCCTTTATCATGTGACATAAGATTTATTGACTTCATATTAGCATTTAAGTACTGTTAACTTTATGTAATAGTATTTGGGTTGCAGACTGGCATGTTTCCGGTTATACAAGGGACAGATGTATTATAGTAGGCATAATTATGACCTTATTATTGTCTTTATTTGAAGATCTCAGGAGATGTGTGTGGGTTCAAGTTGACAAGGGGTGGACTCGTGATGGTTAATACTGAGTGTCAACTTGATTGGATTGAAGGATACAAAGAATTGATCCTGGGTGTGTCTGTGAGGATGTTGCCAAAAGTGATGAACATTTGAGACAGTGGGCTGGGAAAGGCAGACCCACCCTTAATCTGGTGGGCACAATCTAATCAGCTGCCAGTGAATATAAACCAGGCAGAAACACGTGAAAAGGAGAGACAGGCCCAGCCTCCCAGTCTGTATCTTTCTCCCGTGCTGGATGCCTCCTGTCCTCAAATATCAGACTCCAGGTTCCTCAGATTTGGGGAGTCAGCCTGGCTCTCCTTGCTCCTCAGCCTGCAGACAGCCTATTGTGGGACCTTGTGATCATATAAGTTAATACTTAACAAACTCATATATATACATACACACACACACACACACACACACACACACAGTATTAGTTCTGAGAACTTTGACTAATACATTGAGTAACAAAAATAATTCCAGTGTGGTTAGAAGGTGCAAGAGCCGGGGGCTTTATAGGGCAAGCTAAGGATTTAGGGTTTGCTGTTTAAGTGCAACAAGAAAGTGCTGGAGGGTTTAAGGCAGAGGAATGATATCTGACTTCAGTGTTGAAAAGACCCATGTGGTCAGCACGTAGAGAAGGGACATTACAGAGGGATATGAAACAGGAGGACCCTCAGGAGGCCACTGTGGCCATCCAGTCATGAGCGGTGGCAGGGGAAGCAGGATGCTGTGTGACTTATTTTAACTCCCTTGTTGGTTTTCCACTATGCTGCTGCTACACCTGCAAATGTGTGTAGCCTGGTTATTTTCCAGCATTCTACAGCTGCTGGAATATCTAGTTTCTAAGACTGTTTCTCTCTTTTTGGCCACTTTCTTTTCTAAAATAAAGACTACAAACCTAAGTCCACAAGCACACATAAGAAAAAGGCAGTCCCAATTGTCCTTCCCTCTCCTGGCTGTGACAGTGACCACCAGTCAGCGCTGGCTTCATGCTCACACCTGAAAAGTGAGATTTCTGGTCTTCTCAAAAGGCCCTCATCCCAAAATACACTCTTTCATTGGTTTATCCGGTAGTCCTAAAGTCTAGAATTTTCCAATGTGTGCTCCCAGGACATTAGTGCCAAGGGTAAGAAATAGGGGTTCTGTGGTCAGATAAGTTTGGAAAACACTGCATGTTGTACTAAACTCTTAGAAATTCAGCATTTGCGGTAGACACTAAGCTCTGAACAGTCTTGCCGTGTATAGCATTTAACTTTTAGCCCAGCATTTCTCAAAAAGACCTAATCACGAAACTCAAAATCTCACTGTCATAAATTACTGAATAAATAAAATAAAAATAAAGAAAAATGTTTCCCAACAGGAATGACACCACAAAATTCAAGGTGCTACATGGGAAGAAAGAATAGAGCATGATTTGGTGAAGAATGGAGAATCAAAAATCAGTGCCCAAGGGGGAGCAGCACTCAACTACAGACACCACGGATAAGCTTTGAACCCCTCTTATACTGACCCCCCACCCACCCACAGTGTTGTTTCATTGTTAAGGGAAAACCAGAAATTAAGCAAGCAAAAACTATATATACATTTTCTTACGTTTCTATTAAGAAAAGAGATGGAGATGAAGGGTCAAAAATTGGGATGAGGAACACACAGATGGGAAAGTCTAAATAACAATATTTAGAGACTTTCAAATTAAGATTTCAAACAATTTTCAAACTCCCTTTGGGCAAGAGCCAAAAAAGAAACCTAGAAAGCAGTAACGTCAAAAGCGATAAACAGATATGGATCAACAAAAAATCAGACATGAGTTTCCTTTGACTTTGGAGTAAACAAAAGCCAGGGCTATTTTAAGGCAGGAGAGGCTGGGTAAATAAACACCTTGGACGACTGTATGAGTGTGGTGGGGAATGCACAGGATCTCATTGCAGGGGAGCAAGCAGAAAAAATTAAGCAAAATCAGAGTATGATTTTAAAAAGCAACTGGAAGACAAAATCACCAGTGGGCTATTAAATTCACACTTCAAATACGCTCTTTTAAAGAAAATGCATTATATGCATATTCAAAGCTATAAAACATTATAGTTTGGCTCACACTGTAAAGATTTATTTATTTACTTATTTATTTACATGGAGTCTCGCTCTGTTGCCCAGGCTAGAGTGCAATGGCGTGATCTCGGCTCACTGTAACCTCCGCCTCCCAGGTTCAAGTGATTCTCCTGCCTCAGTCTACCAAGTAGCTGGGACTACAGGTGCATGCCATCATGTCCAGCTAATTTTTGTATTTTTAGTAGAGACAAGGTTTCACCATGTTGGCCAGGATGGTCTCAATCTCCTGACCTCATGATCCACCCACCTAGGCCTGCAAAGGTATTAAGAGTCTGACTGGAATACTTCTCCTTCCTTAGGAGATGAGCAATGCATTTCCAACATAGATACCAGAACTAGATTCCATTTGCAAATCTGACTGGATCTACTGGAATAGATAACTAACTAGTGTCATAAGGATAAGATAATATCTGACCTTTGTTTTCTTCTACATAATTAATTTTGGGAGAATACACCCTTATTCTAAAGATATTTGCAAAACATTTTGATACCCAACTTAAGAAATGCTTTAGGGATTCTGTCATATATTTTAAAATAACCTACATGGCAGGAAATTGTTGCACTTTGATGGTGGCTTTAGTGTTTGAAAATAGCCCAAAATAGTGATAAGTGAAGTCCAGTGAATGAAGCGGGGGCGTCAGGCAGTGGGTCAGAAATGCAGTATGGCTCTAAAGCGATGCAATGGCAACCACGATGATGCTTTGCAGCAAAACTGATCATGCTTTGAAAGTTATTGCTAAAGAGGTTTGTGGTTGTTAATGAAAAATCCTAGGAGCTGGAACTTTCTAGAAAACACTGGCTCACAAGAAACAAAGCCCATTTTATGAGGCTCCCTCTTGTCATTGCCTTGCAATCTGACCTTTCATCTTCTCTTGTGACTGAGGATGGGTTGCCAGAGGCTGTGTGCTACAGCAGCCTTGTCTGGCCTGCAATGCAAGCCTGGCTCCAGCTAAGAATATTTCCTTGCTTACCAGATGGACTGATTTTTGGGCCCCAAGGCCAACAGGAGTCAGGATTAACTAAGCATGAGCAAGCTCTAATATTTAGTTTGAAAAATATTTAGTTTGAAAACTAGTATTTAGTTTGATCAGCGGAAGGAGAGGGGGTTAAAGAACAGGAAGCTCACACCCCCACAGCTAATGCTGGAGCCATGATGGCAACACCTGAGTAGGGAGCTCCAAGTGTGAGTCTGACTTACACACCCTTGAGGTGTTTGTGCAGCCTTCCCTTTCCTTTTATGGATAATATAATTATCTGAGATCTCATAAAGTCTACAATGTCAATGCAATATTGCAACTGATTACATTCAGTATTTCACTCAGTATCTTTTTCTGACTTAAATCTTGTTTATATCATCCTGTGTTCTTATGGGATTGCTTAGCTTCAATTAATAACTGTAATGTACCTTGGTTTTCTTTAAAGGCATGTCTAGTAATAAACTATGGGTGATGAAGCTCCTTTATTTCTGCAGATACACAAAACCAATTCGAATCTAAACATGCTCACACATTTTGTTCATGCTATTCCCATCACTGGTGTGCACAGTCTGCATGATTCTGTTTTAGGAGCAGGTGAGGGAGGATCATCGAAATATTAGAAGTGCAAAGCCTAAACTAGAATGTCTCTCCTTCATAACCAATTGTTTTCTAAAATCCTGAACCACATCTCTAACATAGTAAAAAAAAATTACTGTTCTTAGCAGTTCCTAACCTTTCTTTGAGGGCAAGTCCTAAGTGTATGTACATATGATGGTTATTAAGAAGGCCAGAGCAATTTAGATATAAAAATTCTGGCATGTAGGTTAAAAAGCAGTGATTTATGGCCATACCTTTTAATATTAAAAAAGGCATGTGCAGAAATATTACCCTGAGAATTGTGAAAATATTTCTTAGCCTTGAACACCTCATTCTAGAGATGATGTAATTGAAAAATAGAGAGTTACTGTAACTTGGCAAAGTCGCATAGCTCGTTATGAACAGGATCCAGATTTGTTCGTTAGACCCTCAGACCAGGGCCCTTTCCAACCCAAGTGCTGCCCAGTTTCCCTAGTACGGGTCCACGTTCCCACGGCAATGCCAAAGCCGGTGCTGCCTGGCAGGGACAGTCCGGGGAACGCAGCAGGAGGAAAGAGGTGGCAGCAGCAGGGACGGCCCAACTCTGCCCATCTCTCTAATTCACTTCCACGGTGCTTCAGTTCACAATTACCAGCTTGCTAAGGGTCTTCATCCTTCCTCCTTTTCTACACCTGTGGCCAAACTGCTGACCTAGAGGGTTTGACCGCAAGAGAAAACAGATCGATTTGTGTGGTTCCAGGAGAGCTAAAAACATTTTAAAAAATAATGTGCATTTCAAGGATGTGACTCCAGTCAAGTTTTACCATCGTCAGATGGGTTTTTCCTTCTCTGTTCACTGCAAAGCAAGTAAAACGTGTTAATTGCCATCCTGATACAATTCACGTTTATGAAAGTCACAGAGTATACATTAGGCTGTTATAAAATTTATATTCAAAGACTTGAAAACCAATCGCTATAGGAAACTAGACCTAACTCTATTTTCAGACTTCTGAGATGCTCAAGAGAAAAAAAAAATTAGTCAGTGAATGTTTTAATTAGTCGATTGGTAAATATTTCTTCAGTGTTCCTGTGTATTACAGTCCTTGCTGGATAGCTGCCGTGTAATGAACAGATGTAATGTTCACAATCTGAAAAACCTACAATCCAAAAGATATGGTGTTTTTTGTTGTTGTTGTCATTGTTGTTTTGTTTGTTTTTTGAGACCAAGCCTCACTCTGCAGCCCAAGCCAGAGTGCGGCGGCACACTCTCGGCTCACTGCAACCTCCGCCCCTGGGGCTCAAGTGATTCTCGTGCCTCAGCCTCCCGAGTAGTTGGGACTACAGGTGCGTGCCACCTCACCCAGTTATTCTTTTTGTATTTTAGCAGAAACAGGCTTTCACCATGTTCCCCAGGATGCTCTCGAATTCCTGAGCTCAGGAGATCCACCCTCCTCAGCCTCCCAAAGTGCTCGGATTACAGGCGTGAGCCACTAAACTCGGCCAAAAGATGTTTTCAAATGGCTGTTATCTGTATGTTGAGGAGTAAGTTCCATGTTGGGGATATCAACAAGGACTATACAAGATCCCCGAACCTACAGACACATAGGTGGAAAGAGACTGATCCTATAACTAAAGTTTAATACAACACTCTGTAATGAGTATGAACAAAGTGGCGGGTGAACACAGAAGGAACAAATCCTTCTGCCTGGGAAGAAGAATTAAAGGAGAAAAGAAGTCACATTGTTTCAAAGGTAACCATGAACCATAGCACAGAGGCTTTCTGATGTATCTGACTGGGGAGAAGAGAGCAAAGACAAGACCATTCTCAACTTTCAACGGGTCATGTTCCAAAGCTGCTTGTAAGTTGATTGGTTCTCTAAATTATCTGCCCATTGAAACTGTGCTGCTCTTGATGAGAAGGGCTCACACTAGCCAATGTTTTACTCATAATCATGCCTAACTTCTGAGTCTGGAGCTATTCATAAGAGCAACTATTTACTGAGTATTTACCGTATGTCAAGCACTGCTCGAAGCACTTTATAAGCACTGACATCTAAGCTTTGCAACAATCCTCTGCGCTATGTTCTATTATTATCATGTTCCAGATGAAGTATCTCAAACACAGAGGTCAAACAACTTAAACAAGGTCACACAGCTGAATGACAGAGCCAAGATCAGTACTCAAATAATCTGGCTTTAGAGCTGGGGCTCTTAGTCAAGATGGTGCATTTCACCTTGAACATCAGAAACCACGTAATGCAAATAAAAGGAGGAGGAAGAGAAAGCATTTTTGTATTGCTTCTGGTGTGTAGAGCAGGCCCCGAGAACGATGCGCTACTTTCTGTGTTGGAAGTCTTCTTGATAAGCCCCTAATTGTCCAGTGATATTATGACGCTCTAAAAATAGGTGGGCATCTAGATCATACCTGTACCCACAATTTAGATAGTCTCTCTCCCACTTATTTAAAATGTCCATCCCATCCCAGCTAGACGACGGGAGCAAATAAGCTATTTGACATAATAAATAGCCATTTTATCTTTTCACAGGTATTTGCACTTCAAATGAAGATACTTGTTACTCAAAGAAATGGGTTGGGAGAAGTAAAATAAAAATGTAATCAGCAGTGTAGTCGGGTCACTGGCCTCCCTTTCCTTTAAGGGGTTCTGAGACTCGAATCTGGCAATTGATTGAGGGACCGTGACTCACTCTTTCGGTAATTTAAGATAGATTTCTGTTCACTTGACCTAGAACTCTTCTGCTTATAGAGATCACGTCAGAATTCAGTAGCCTGCCCATCGAGTTCTCTTCTAGGGACACCATGACCACCTACCCAATGCCATAGGACTCCCAAGTCAGGCTGTTCAGATTGCTGCTTTGACTCCACTGTCCCCCATGATGGCAACACTTAGTCTTTGGTGATCACATGGCCCCTGCCACCTGGGATCCAACCATCCCTGCTGCAGTTAAGGACCCGCAGTCAGTAGCAGCAGCTTCCACTGCAATCTCTGACTGGCAGAGAAGAGCAGCCCCAGAGCTCTTCACAGACACCTGAGGCTCCCTTCACAATTTTTTTCCCCACACTTGTGGTGGAAGTGTGTCCTCTGCACCCTCCCAAGGTGGATGAGCAGATCTTTTATGATAAATCCACTGTAACATCCCAATCTCCCTAAGCCCTTGGATCCCTTCCGCTATGGCACACCGAGGCAGCTCTGGCATTTCAAATTCGTTTAGTGTAGGCCACACTTTGGTGCGTGTTTCCGCCACCAACCAAACTGTCAGAGCCCTTTCTAAGCCCTGGAGGTCCAACACTGACCGATCCAACTTCATGTTCCTTGCATCATTATTCCACACCCTAATACGCATTCCCACACATGTTCCTCTGATTTCTATCTAAACTGAGAAAATTCTGTTACTTTGGAGTACAGATCTCATGGGTCATACTTTGTGCCTCATCTTTAGAAGCCTAGGGACTTGTCTAGCTAAAGGTCTAGAAGCAAAGAGGGGTGTTGGCATAGATCCTCAGAAAAATGTCAGTGGTATCTGCGAGGCACACTAAGTTACCTTCACCTACAGGAGGCATAGATGACACTGTTATTGCTGCTAATATCCAGTCTCTGTCATGGCCACAGACCCACCTTTCCCATTTTAGCTGAGCACATTATCAACCAAAATAAGAATGACATTTCCCGGCTTCCTTTACAGTTAGGTAGGTGGAGATTACTAAACTCAGGCTAACTGGATGTGAGCAGAGGTGATCCTTGCAGCTTCCTGGCTGTACCCACAGAGGGTGGGGAAGGAGTGCTCCTTCTGCATCTGCTTCCTCCAGCCTTCAGCTTGATGTGGACGTGGTAACAGGCTGTCTGGAACCACGCAGAGGAATGCAACCCATGTGGGATAGAAGAGCATGGCTGCGCCCTGGGAAACTTCATGAAGCAGAGTTAACATACCTGCTCCAATCACCTACATTTTGACTATCAGGGGAGACTGACTAAGTTTGTCTTATCCAAGCGTCATTATGCGGAGAAACCTATACGGAAAAGAGAACTCAAGAAGAACAGAATCGTCTTTGCTTAGAACTGGCTGACAGGGCCTTCTATCAACTGAAGAAAAGAGCCTATTTGCTGCCAGTCAGGACTACAAGCCTGTTGGGCTAAAGACCAAGTGGTGTATTTAAGGGAGAAGGGTAACAATGGATTGACTGGTTTGACCAAGGTTAAGGCTGGAATGTAACTGACCACTGAGAAAAGCCCCAACTACGCTTCTCGGAAGAACAGATTCTGGGGGGCTTAGGGCAGGGGAAGGCACATCTGGCACCACACAGGGTAAAAATGGAATGAGGCCAAGAGGCCAGGTTGGAGGCCTGAGGTTCCGCAAGCTGCAGGGTGCACAGGATGTAGAGCCACGCAATACATACGTGGACCGAGATGAAAGTTTAAGGGCAAAACTTAGAGGTGTGCCCATGAACAAGGTGCTTGGTGTGGACAGCGCTGGCACCCAAGGCAGCAGTGGCACCCACAGTCTCGTCACAAATGTGCAGGCTAAGCAGCAGAAGGGCGGCATGTTCGCTGGACCTAGGACTCTTCTGAGCACACACCAGAGAAGGCCCCGGGGAGAAAGGATGCTTGGTGTTGACCAAGTTGAATCTAAAGCGGGGTGGAGAGTTCAGAGTTGGCAACAATACTGAGGAGACAATAACCTGAGTTTGGGCTGCAGAATGAAATCACTCCTGAAGACAGCAGCGAAGGGCTCCGCAACAGCTTTCCCCTCCAGGTGACTGGTGAAATGGCCACAGAAAGCCTAAGTAGTTTCTGGCAGAACTAACCTCATAGATAGGCCAAATCCATTCCTTTCTTGTAAAATATATTTATAATTTGCAAGTTCATATACAAAAGGAGTTTAAATATGTCTATCCACGGTATCCTAGTTTAATGCAGGATTGTGCCCAAACAGTACAGCACAAAAGGGGAATTTAAAAATAGCAAGTCATAATCAGAAAACTTCACCATCCTGTATGATAAAGTAAGGCAAGTAAAAATTATATGTGTATGCTGCAGGTGCAATGAAAACATTTTATAAGCTAGTAACTGTTACATATATTTTCTTTAAAAACCCAACACATTGAAAAAATGCAAAGCTGTATGTTGCTCTTAAATTTTAAAAATAATTTAACTAAATGTTCTATGCCTATTAAATAATTACTAGACAGTTCAGAAATTATGAAATTATTAGAAACTGTGTGTCCGATGGGCTTTTCACGATGTTCAGTCTGTACTTCTCATCATTTTGATTTTGTCACATCCTAGACAGGTCTGGAAGGTCAAGTGGAAGCTCTGAGGAATACGACAAACCTTGACTGACAGCCAAACATTTAAAAAATGTTTTCCAGGCCAGGCATGGTGGCTCACGCCTGTAATCCCAGTACTTTGGGAGGCCAAGGCAGGAGGATCACTTGAACTCAGGAGTTCAAAACCAGCCTGACCAACACGGTGAAACTCCGTCTCTACTAAAAATACAAAATATTAGCGGAGTGGGGTGGTGTGGTGCACGCGTGTAATCCCAGCTACTCTGGAGGCTGAGGCAGGAGAACTGCTTGAACCTGGGAGGTGGAAGTTGCAGTGAGCCAAGATGGTGCCACTGCACTCCAGCCTGGGCAACAGTGCGAGATTACCTCAAAAAAAATTTTTTTGCCAATATTTTTGTGTTTTGCCTCATTTCAATGGGCTTTTTTATTTTGTTTGATTCCATATTCTCAAGACAACTGTTTAAATCAAAAATCTTACAAGCTCTAATGTTGTAGACTATACACATGGTATCATCATATTGTTCTTCATCAATTGTTCAATATCCAGATGGGCTTATGCTATTCTAAGTTCTCCTGAATATTTATGCAAAAAAGCATAATATCATACACATCATTACTACGTAACTTCACATACAATTAACTGTTAGTAACACAAGGACCCAAAAGGAAAATGACATGTTAGAAATAAAATCACATTAAATAAAGACTACAAAAATGATGCTGAAAGACAAAAGTAAACATCATCAGTATTGTTCCAGTGAGAACAATATGTAATTGTTCTAAAAATTGTTTTCAAGTCCTATTACTTTATCAGAAGAATGCAACTGCAGATTTGGAATACTGAGTAAAACTGGTTAGAAAAATCCTGAGAATTAAAATCAACACGC
>NW_016804499.1:307531-313615 GCF_001698545.2 Rhinopithecus bieti
GCACACACACACACACACACACACACATAATTTGGCTCCAGGAAGGCACTAAGTTGCTGTCCCATGAATCCCACATCCTCAGATGAGCCTTCTCCTGGTCCATGCTCTTACCTCCTAGTCTGTTAATTTTGACTGAGACATCGCCTGAGCATTCTGCTCTCTGCTCATCTTCATAAAGGTAAGGCAGCGCCTGCTGTGTGTCAGGCTTTATACAAGGTGTGCTGTGCACACTATCTCACAACCATGCAAGGAGGGAAATGTGAATATCTCCATTTTACAGAAAGAAACGAGAAACAAAAGGAACTCCACAATCACACAGTAAAGGGCAGAGCCATGATGTCAACGAGAGCCTCTTAAACTGCCCAGTGGCAACATCATCCTCCCTCAAAGGTAAAGTCCAAAGTCATCTGCTTATCTCTGACTAGAAACAAACACACATCACCCGTAAAGAAACATACACACTTACAAAGCAACCGGATGGACACATAGCTCCAGCCCCCACAGCTCAGGAGACAACATGCTTGTGCCCATCTGTGTGGATGAAATATTTTATTTTAGAAATAAGCTCTAAACTTCCGATCCTTTCCACTGTTCCTTTTTTCATTTCTGAACTTGATAAATAGTATCCACTTATATAAGGCTGAGAAAGCGTGACAGAAAAGCAAGTTACTTTATTAAATGCTTTCCATGAATCCTTTGGCAGCTGCAGCCACCTACCACTGAGAGCTACAGCCACTGTGATAGGGGAGGCCAATGCTGATCACATAAACATTAGCTTCATTTGTAATTCTTGGACTGTGTGGAAGTGTGATTTCAAAATGATATACATTACACAAGGAAAATGTATCATGCTGTAAAGAGAAAATTATGATTAGCTAGCCATATCTATATCTATTTCAAAAGTGAGCCCGTATTTTCACTCACGCTTTAATCCAACTATCCTTAAAGGAAGTTTTAGAGATTCTTCCTGATTTGAGTACTGTTTTCAGAGCACCAGCTGACTGGGTGATTCTTGTTTGTGGGACACAGTCCCCTATTCTGCTCTGCTCTCTCCCAAGCTCTGATTGCCTGTTTTAGGGGACAGGCAGCCATGGCCTCTAATCTCCTGTTCTCCCAAGCAAGGCTTCTCCTTTCCTCCCCCTGAAAACGTGTAAGTCATTTCTTCCAGGCAAGACATTAGGGAACTCCAGGCAACACTGGGCAAGACGGAATAAATGATCAGGATCATGAATTAAAAACAAATAGACCAGTGCATTCTTGACTCTCAAAAAAAATCATATACCTAAGATGGGTGGGTGGTATAGTAGAATCATGTTAAAAGAAGATAAAATGTAAAAGATAAACAGATAAATGTAAAATATTTGTAAAATGTTCAAAAACTATAGTTATCATAATTATTAGAGATTGCATAATATGGGAAGTCTTTACCTTTTTGTGTATTATGTGTAAGAAAAATAATCAGATGACTAGCAACCAGTCACAGATAATTTGGGAGATATTTAAAATGTTTGGTGGCTATGACTATATGCATATCCATCACTGGATGTTCATTTTGGATGGTAAGTAACATATTCTATTATGGTTTTGTTTTGCTTTTAACACTCATGAATCACATAACATCTGCATTGAAGAGGCCTGGATTTCACTTATCACTTCCCTTAAAATGTCTCTTATAGGGAAAAATCTGTAACCATTAGATTAAACACAATAGCAGTTAATTTTTAACATCTATCATTAAGTAAAAAGACTAGGAATTTCGGTGCAGGAAAATTTCAACATTAGCGTTAGAGAAATGAGTTTAAAGGAAAATATGTAAGCTTCTGCAAAGGCTTAGCTTTGAAGGCTGCCTTTTCCAGATATAAAAATAGATGGCTAAAATGTAAAATCGATTCTAATGGCAAGTAGACCTTTGCACTTACTATGTGCAGGAAAGAAACCTGAATATTTGACTTAGTAGCACCTTGGGAGTAGGCAGACCTGAAAACCCTCCAATAACCTTGGAAATCTCCACTTTTTGCAGAAAAGAATCAAAATGGTCAAATAAGGTGGCATATCTGCTCAGCCCGCTTTCATCCCTGTAAGTAAGTATCATGATTAGAAGATGTCAATAATTTTCTAGAATGCAGGTTATCTGTTTTAAGCACCCAACACATGAAAGGGTCACTAGGGTGAGGTCTCCCAGAGAGCTCAGGCCCTCTTCCAGCCAGAGGCCAGTTCACCTCCTCTGTTTTCTCCTGGATGAGGCTTTTCCTAGGGCATGGGAAAGCAACAGGTTCCAGTCTGAGCAAGTGGGACCACTACCTTCTAAACCCCCACACCCTCATACTCACACTCACACATACTCCTAACACATGTGCACACTCACACTTATGCACTCAAACTCACGTTCACACAAACTCTTACACAGTCATGCACACACACCCAGGTTAGTCTCCCTGAACCCAGAGAGGTGTGGGAGTCCTGAAGAATGAGCTGGACAAGGAAGGCAGCCCCAGAATCTCCTGGGCAGACTCAGCTGTCCCCCAGGGAGGAGGCAGTTTGCGTGTTGGCCAAGGTTACTATCTTGTCGCCCCTGGAATCCCAGCTCCTCCCAAGAAAGTCCAGGATCAAAGTGGACTCAGGCAGCCAGAGCCCCCAGCCTGCCCTGGGGTACAAGCCAGCCAGCAGGAGGTGAACAGTGTGCTGGCACCACAGAAGAAGCTGTGTGGGGGTCCCAGTGGGGAGAGGCAGGGCTGAGTCCAGACCCCAGTCCCTCACCTCCACCCTGACTGCAGAGTCACTTGCCCCACACCCCTGTGCCCAGCAACCCAAGCTGGGAATGTTATGAGCCAGGTCAGCTCCTCTTGGGAGGGCAGAGTACTACAGCCCTACTGAAGGAGTTTGGAGCATAGGCCACCACCCTTTAGTAGGACTGCCAGGACCCCAACCCCAGCGGCTGCGGGGCTTGGAGGCAGGTAAGGGAGCCCAACTTGCAAAAGCCTATGCTCAGGGCGAGGTCGCAGGCAATCGCTGCTGGAACGTCATTCCGCCACTGGTGCAAGTCACAGAGTGGACCAAGCGGGCTGCAGGGAACCACCTGCCTAACTCTTCCAACAGTCACAGTGAGCTGCTGTCCCTTGGAGAGGGAGACGGGGGATGGGGAAGAGGGTGTCCATCCTCCAGGAACAGTGGGGAGGAGACACCGATAGAGGGACTGGGACGGAGGAGAGCAGCCTTTAACCTTAGTGCCACACCCCAGGACCCTCCCCCAGCCCCCAGTCTGCATTGAGGATCACAAATCACGCCTCTTGCTAAAAGCCCCTTGTTAACTCGGTCACTAGCTTCCAAACTTCACAAATAGTAAATGTGCCAGGCACAGTGCCAAATGCTTAGGATACAGAGATGATCCCTGAACAGTGACATCCTCTGTAAGGCACCTGAAGAATCCCTTTCCCAAATCGCTTTTCAAGCTGGCAGGGAGAGAGGTACATATCTGCTTTGTGGAAGCTTAGCTCTTTTTCTGTGCGAGTGAGATTAGACCCCTGTAAAATGGAGACTCAAACTGCAAAGTAGAGAAGGAGGCCAGCATCCACCCGCGGGTCCCTCCTGCTGCCCGGGGAACCCGCCTGGCCACACCTTCTTTCCACTCGGAGCGCCTTTCTGGGTTTTCCGATGAGGTTTGTAGAAAAGACATCTCCTAGATTCTCCACTCACGAAGTGTGTCACAAAAACTCTCCCGGTAACTGTCCCGACCCTCACCAATCATACTAGAGCCCTCATTCGATTGCTTGCACAAAGAAAACATTTAACACAGGTGTGATCAACCTCTGGCAAGATGCCGAGTCATCAGCCTCGGTCAAGATGCAAAAAGGTGGCCTCTTCTGCGAAGGTCACGCCCTCTGTAAATGCAGTTACTACTTGGTGAAAGCGCTCTACTTCCTAGCTCTTGTTGGTGAGAGTGAGAGCAAGGCGCCAGGGTCCGTCATTCTTAGGCGAGGAATTCAATGTCACAGGCACGCACTGCCAGTTTGAGGAGAAGCCAGACACCGTCCGACTCCCAGAACGCAGCACCCAGTTGCTTTGCACGCCAGGCCAGTGCTGGGGAAACGGTGCAATGCTTGTCTGGGCGTCAAGGAGGCTTCCCTGCGGTCCTCCCTGAGCCCTTGCCAGTCCCAAGGAGTTCCAACCCTGCTTTCTAACCCTTTAAAATCTGGAGAGGGCGGTCGCTGGGAGGCGGGACTAGGTGTTGGGGGGTCTATAGCCTTAGTATCCACCACTTTTGTAGTAGGGACTTTTGCGGAGGTTTAAAACAATAAGTAAGAAACATCAAGGCGTGTCTCGTGTCTCCCCGCACCTCGTCCCTCTTTTTCTCTTTTGAATGACCGGAGTCCTTCACTTCTTCCTTCGTGGTTGCTGGGATTTGGGGTCTGGGAGACATGGCCTCTGGGCCGTCAGGACGCACAGCAGGCTGTGCTTCTGCAGGGTCAGTGGGGCGAGGGGCGCAGGTAGGAGCCTGACTGTCCCTACGATGGGGACGCATTCGCCTTCCAGCCACAGCAGTGGCCATCCTTAGTGCACAAGTCAGTACTCCACGAAAGAAAATCCACGTGTAACCAAATTCAACATAAACAGTTTCCAGCACATGCCCATCCCGCGCATCCGGTTAAGAGGTACCCCGATCGCGCGCCCGAGTGGGAAGTGCGAGAGCCAGGCTGTGCACCAGGGACAGCGCGCGTCTGACGCCGCCGGCCTCGCGAACCGAACCCCAGAGCACCAGAGCCCTTCGCTTTGTTAGGAAGTCCCCCACCCAGGCGCCCCCCTCGTCCTCCTCAAGTGCCCTCGGAGAGCGGACCCGACTCACCTACTGCCAGGCAGATGGGCAGCAGCAGCCTGAAGATGAGCCCGCACACCACTTCCGAGGCCATCGCGTCGTCCGGCGAGTCGGGGCAGAAGGGCGAGGCTGAGGGTCGCTAGGGGTGGGGGGACGCCAGGCCCATGCCCGTCTACGGTCTCTCGCCGCCGGCAGCTCGCAGCCACCCGAGCATCGCCTCGGCGCGGGCCGCGGCTCTCTCCGCCCCGAGGTCGCGCTCCCGGGGCTCTTGGCCGCCCCTCTCCCACCGGGCTCTGGGTAGCCCCTCACCAGGCTCTCGGCGGCCACCTAGCCCGGCGCCCGGCCCCCTGTGCCCGGCCCATGAAGTGTGAATCCTGGATCCGGCAGCGGCGGCGGGTTCTTCGGGGGTAGCTGGTGCCGGGGTCTTGGAGAGGGACGCTTTGGCAGGGTCCTGGGAGGCGGCGCGGCGAGCAAAGCGGGCAAGAAGGGCGAGCTGCGCTACCGCCCGGCTCCCGGGGCGTCGTTCGGGGGCGGCCGCGGAGTTTTCTATTTGGAAGCCCCTCAGAAGCCGCCGCGTCTCCTTCGCCCGGCCTCGTCTCCGCTGCCCACACGGGCTGCCGCGCTCCGGCCTCGGCCCCGGCTCTCGGAGCTGCTCTCGGAGTCTCGCCCTCCAGCCCCCGGGCGGCCCGCGGCGGATCCCCGAGCGGCAGCGCAGCTCAGCCCCTGCGCCCCCCAGCTTCGGGCCGGGGAGACCGGGGTGGGAGCTGCCAGGCGCGCAGAACCATCCCCGCCGCCGCGGGGCTCGCCGTGTGGCTCCGCTCCACCCGCGGCGCTGCGAGTCCCGTCCTCACTCGAAGGAACGGCGCGAGCGCGGGCAGCAATGGAGACCAGAGCGCATATCGGGTGAGCGGGTCTCCCACTCCCTCCTCCACCGCCTCACTGTAAAACTCCAGAGAAAACCAGCGCCGTCCCGTCGCCCAGCGCGACCCCGGCCCGCCGCCTCCCTGCCTCGCCCTCACCGCGCAGCCGGGCTCCCCAGCGGCGCGCGCTTCTCCACCTTCAATGAAACTTTGGAAGCCCTCACTCGGGGACGGGCGTGTTCCCCGGCCAATGGGAGGGCGGCTCCGGGGCCTGCGCGCGCCGAGCCCGCCCCCGAGCGGCCGGGGAAGTGCGAGCCTCGCACCGGCGCGGAGGGCGAGCCCCCGCCCGCGGCTCCCGCGCCTGGGAGACACCCGGCCTGGCCTGCCCGGTGGGCTGCGCGCCTTGGCTCGCCC
>NW_016804499.1:313827-400646 GCF_001698545.2 Rhinopithecus bieti
CCTCGCACCTTCGCGGAGGGCGAGCCCCCGCCCGCGGCTCCCGCGCCTGGGAGACACCCGGCCTGGCCTGCCCGGTGGGCTGCGCGCCTTGGCTCGCCCTCCGCGGGCGCTCCTGCCCCACTGGCTCCCGCAGCCCCGCGGCTCTGCGCGGTCCCGTCACTCCGGAGGTGCGCCCTGCATCCAGTCCACCCGGCCGGGCCCTGAGCTTGCCCAAACCCAAGGAACCGTTTAAGGTCCCAGGGAAGCGCACAGGCCCAGCAGGAGAGGAGCCAGGGGCTGGAACAGTGCTGTGCGACCCCCACTTCTGCTGGGTCCACAGGTCCACACTGGCATTAAGAAGAATAGAGCCGAATTCTTCCGCACCATTAACCCTGCCCATATTTCACACAGCAAGAACTTGCCATTCTGAATAGACGCTGGGAAATTCCGGGTTTCCCCAGCAGATATGCACCCACTGTGGGGAACTCTTCGTTTTCGCCTCAGCTTTGCTCCTTGCTTGTCGTGGCTCTGGGGAAAGAGAGCGTTGGCACTGAGAAGATTCTCCCTTTCTCCTAGTGCACGCCTTTTTGCCCGTTCTAGGCAAGATCTAGAGAAATCTGGCTCTAGCTGGGAGACTGCAGTGTGCCTGGGTCTTTTATTTAACTGTTATCCGAGAGTGGAGGAGACTCGCTAGAGCACGGTAGGGGTCTTTCCGGACCTGGAGGAAGAGGCTGTTAGCATCTGTAGAGAGGACTATTCAGGACTGGCGTTCCATCAGGAGGACACACTGGGAAGGACCTGGCTTCCCTTCCGCACCTACATTCCTGGCTTGCATTAGTCAGAGGGGATGGAGCAGGGAGCTGATGAAAAACATGCAAACCCCGTCTTTTTAGCCATTTGAAACACTTCTGTGGACATCCCTTTTTTGAGACAGGGTAAGCTTGTGGTCTGAGCTCAGGTGACTTCACGAATTCTCCGAGAATTACAGAGAAACTATGAATCATTGCTTTTTGAATGAAGACTCAAGACAGTTGGAATACTGTGAAGACACCCTGAAACAAACCACCATGTGCTCTGCCATCCTCAAGAAGCTTAGATAGCACCTAAATCCCGGCATAGTCATGAGCTCAACAGCAGACCTACAGGAGAGGATAGAACTTAAATTAGCAGCCAGTCACCAAGAAATGCTACCAAGAAATGGTTTGTGTAGCCTGTTTGTAGAAACCTGATATAAATCTACCACTAATTTTGATGTTCATAAGTCTGCCTTCACATCCATGCCCTCCCCACCTCACCGCCCTTACGACTCGTTCTTGGGAGCTAATAGGTGAAGGACTCCTGAAATGTAAATAATATTGTGTCATCACATGAATTCTGTATTCTCTGAATACCTTCTCATGTTCTTGATAGGCTTTCCATACTAACAACTGTCTAGACTTTTTCACAATAATTATCTTTCAAAATAACATAAGCTGGGAGGCACAAGAATCCCAGCAGGTGGGTGGTCTTACCAAATACACTTCGGGCTTTCTCTGCCACATTGTGTACCAACTTGGCTGTTTGGGCTTTAGACATTTTAACAACTACATCCCAGTTCTGAGACTTCCAACGTATATACTCAAGGGGAAGTTTCAGCGGTCTAGACTACATCTGATATAGGCTTCTCCATGCTGGCTACATGTTGCAGGCACCTGGGGAGCTTTTGAAAAACGCTCAGTCTCCACACTCCCTGAAATCCTGATTTAATTGGTCTGCGATGGGGCCCCCACACCTGTATTTTTTTTAAAGCTCTCAAGTGATTCTTAAGTATGCAGTCAGGGGTGAGGATCCTTGTCCTCATTTACATATCAGACCCCGAAGACAAGAAGACAGTCCATTGGCTTTCAAAACCAGCATCTCCAAACCTCACCCACCTTTCTGAAGCTGTATTTTCACACTGGACTGGACTTGAGCATACATAATGAGAGCAGTGGCATTGTTTTCATAAGGGCTGTTTAACCCTAAATTTTCCCTACTCTCGTAGAAAACAGCATCTGGTGTCTAGACAGGTTAGTTTTTAAGGACTCACCAGCCCAGGAGGGTATTGATCACTGTTCGGGAGCTCTGCTTGCCTGGAAAACTTTATTCCAAAGTTTGCTAGAATCTTGTCCAAAATCTGAAAGAGTATGTGAGTTTAAAAATGCTTTGGGGAGAAATCAAACATGTAAAATACTCATGGACATATTATTTTGATATTTCATGAGTACCTGATGTGTATAATCACCAGTTTAGCCCTGGTAATGAATTAAGCACCAGACACCCTATGCCTCTCTGCATCCACAGTGACAAACAATGACTTCTTTTGATCATTATCGAGACTGTTAGAGCTTCAGTTTCTTCATCTGCTTCATCTGCAAGTTAAGGAAAGCAGTAAAACCTACCCAATATGGAGTCTACACAGATAGATTCAGTTTATAGAGTTCTTAGAGAAATGCCTAGTGCATAGTAATCATAGTAATCATAGTAATCATTCAGTGAATATTATTATTCCTATTACTATAGTGAATGCTATTATTCCTATTACTGTTGTTATTGAAAAACAAGAACTAATTCTACATTTATCAAACAATTATGCTAAAGCATAGTGACCTGCTGTGAGACAGACAGCAGTATGTTTATGCTCCCATCAGTATGTTTAAGAACTGATCAACATTTTCATAAGTGTTCAAGGTTTTCTCTATAAAGAATGTGTCACTAGGCCGGGCGCTGGTGGCTCAAGCCTGTAATCCCAAGCACTTTGGAGGCCGAGACGGTGGATCACGAGGTCAAGATCGAGACCATCTGGTCTACACGGTGAAACCCGTCGTCTACTAAAAAAGATACAAAAAAAACTAGCCGGGCGGATTTATGGCGGAGCGCCTGTAGCTCCCAGCTACTTGGGTTGAGGCCTGAGGCCAGGCAGAATTGGGCGTTAAACGGGGGCAGAAGCTTGCAGTGACGCCAAGATCGGCCGCCACTTGCACTCCCAAGCCTGGGCGACAGAGGTAGACTCCATCTCAAAAAAAAAAAAAAAAAAAAAAGAATGTGTTCACTTTGTGCCTTGTGTGCATTTCATCTCACCTGTTTGGATTTATCTTTTTTTTTTTTTGAGAAGAAGTCACACTCTGTTGCCCAGGCTGGAGTGCAATGGCACGATCTCAGATCACTGCAACCTATGCCTCCCAGATTCAAGCAATTCTCCTGCCTCAGCCTCCCGGGTAGCTGAGACTACAGGCGCACACTACCATGCCTGGCTAATTTTTGTATTTTTAGTAGATACAGGGTTTTGCCATGTTGGCCAAGCTGGTCTTGAACTCCTGACCTCAGGTGATCCACCCGCCTTGGCCTCCCAAATTGCTGGGATTACAGGTATGAACCACCACACCCGGCCCTAGCTTTTATCTTTTCTAAATTTGGTTTACTATTGCATTGATTGACAAAATCATTCAGAAACTCCATCTTTGTCCCAAACACTAATTTTTTTGTATCATGCTTACTAGGAAAACACAGATAATGTGTTTAGCCTGTGTCATGTTTAGTTCTATGTCCGTTATTCTCTGGGATACTCTGTTAGCTTCCTTTGAAAGATCTCAGAGGTGGACATTGTCCCACATGGGAACTTTACAAAACAATGTCTCCCACAAGGAATATAAACTTTGTCAACCTGGCGTTTTCTTCCTTCAGTGAAATCTGCCAAAATCCATTGACACCATCCAGCCTGTGGAGAATGTGGTACCTCTTACCAACTTAATTAAGGAGAATATTTTCTAGCATTGGCCACATGTGTTTTTCTTACATATATGTTAATAAAAAATTTAAATATATATTTCTAGTTCTCATTTATAATTATCCTTGTGTCATAAGGCACAATATTTATTTGGAAGTTATTTTTGTTAGAAGCCACAGAGATTTTGGCTCTTATTCTTAAGAAAACTTGGAAGCTGAATGGCTTTCTTCTTTTTGCTAATATATGCTGAGGTTGTACATTTTTAAAAAGCTATCAATTTAATGTTTACAGCAGAAGTATTTTCGAAGTCTCCAAATTCCAAAGACCTAGACAACTTCTAATAATGTGTAGGAGACTTGGTCTGGTTATATGTCTGCTAAAGAAGTTATCCCTCATCAGAGCAATGCGCAGTGAAATTCACTGTCTCTGACATCTGGCCCTTCGGTGGAATCTTCGTAAGCCTACATAAAATGTAGACCACAGCCTTAACTGCAGTGTGAATTGTAATATGGATGCCAAATCTGAAGCACACTGCTGATTTGTATCTGTAGTTCAAGAATCGTGAAAAAGCAGCTAATCGACGTGTGTATGGGCCATATCTTTCCCATTAGATTGGAGGATATGAGGCCATGGATAAAATTGCATGTATAAAGCAGACTATAAAGCAAAATATTGTTTCCAAGTGAATCATATTCTACTTACACACTTTCATTACACACACACACAGAGGCATGTGCACACAATCACACACACACACACACACCCATAACCACATCAGAAACATCTCATATGAAAATAAAAGGACCATGTAAACTTGTATTTGGTTTTTGGAGGTAAACACATAAAGGAAGAGATTCTGAATTTGTGGGGCGGGTGCTCTGATGAAGTTGGTGACTTGCCTTGGGCACCACAGGCACCCAGGTGGCCAATGCTAAAACATGGAAACCACCATTCATTATTTACAGCCAACATCATGAGCAGATTTTATCTAGCAGTTGTCTGTCTACTCTCTGTGTATTTGTTCCTGAAGCCTTTGAAGAGGCTGTTGGTTGTTTTAATATCATTTTTTCAGAAAGGCTTATCATGCTATAAGAAGACTTTATGGAAGGGAACTGGAATTTGAAAGATAATTTTGCAGTGAAATGTAGTAAGTCAAAGCAAGTTACTAACCAAAAAAAATTACAGGTTTTTTTTCCTTACTTGTAACCACCGATATAAAAAAATTCAACTTGTCTATGTCCTAAGTAGATATTTGTTAGTTAATAAATCTTAATTTGGATTCTAGCTGTTTGTAACTGCATCTGGTTCTCTTCAATGGTCATAGAAATATTAATATTCTTAATAGGCTTAGGTGACTTTCATTCATTGGTTTTATTGAGATTTCGAATATGTGTATGGTTATGAGTGTGTAGAGGTTTTGAAATAAGCCATTTCTAGTTCTAACATTAGCCTATAACTAATTGGATCCCATCCAATGACTGGAGTTAACTAGGTTGAAGCTTTGTTCACTTACTCTCCTGCAGTGCCACCTTTTGGCTAGAAGTATATTGGAAAAAAAAAATACGAGTACTTTTAGCAGAAAGCATGCAATTAGCCACAATCAACAAACATTGATTATACCCTATATTGCAGGCTGATGGGCTCAGAAATACAGCAGTGGACAGAACCAGCACAACCACTGCCTTCATAAAGTGACCATCCAGCAAGGAAAGACAGACATTAACCAAATATGTATAAACAATGAAGAACATAATACATGCATGCAAAGAACTCTGAAGAAGTATTGGACCTTATGGGAGAGTAGAAATGGTAAACCCAACCTCCTCTGGGGGAGGCACAGGAGGACAGGTCCCTTGAGAAGGCGGTGTGTGTCACATCTTGAAGGGTGAGTGTGGATTCACCAGAATGTAAGCTCCAAGTGGGCAGGGACTTTGTTGTTCATGGCTGTATCCCCAGGACCTCAAAGAGCATGGGGCCCGTAGTACAGACGGCATAATATTTGTTGACTGAATAAAGGAGTTACCTAGGTGAGAAGAGAAGGAATAACGTTCCCAGGCAGAAAGAACAGACGACATCCCAGAGGCAGCAGAAAGTACTATGTGTTAAAGGATTTAAGAGCAGTTCACAGGAAATTTCCATATTCCATCAACTGGGCGTCCCACACAGCTTCAACTGTTTGCCAGGTCATATGGTTTCCAATTTATAGGCTACTCTATTTTCCATTAAATTGGAACAGTAGTAAACACTTAAGTACAAGCAAAACAACCGACATAGGCAGTCATAGATCACAGGAATAAGGACTGTCACACGGGAAACCTGGAGTTCGCCGTCCTTAGTGTTCTGTCTTCGTGCTGCTGTTTGCTTCCCAGATGGGGACCCAAAGCGCACTGGCAGGAAGTAGAGAGACTTGGGACATTGCAGTTCTGGCAACCTCTTGCTGAAATGTTGCTAAATAAATTGCTTGACCTTTCTGGGTTTTGTGGGTTTTCCCACTTTGGGGTTTTTGTGTGCTCAAGCTGCTTTCTTTTAAATCTTTGTACAGGCGGAGCAAATGTGTATATGCCCTCTGGGCCTGCAGCAATGCTGTAGCCAGTGAGATTAATTCCTCAGGCCAAGAGCTCATTCCTGTGATCCACTTACTCCTCCGTAGACGGAGGGCATTGGCAGGCATGAGCAAACGCTTAGCCACACTCCCAAAACGGGAAAGCAGACCTCGAGGGTGAACTTCCTGACTGTGGAAAGCTTTTCTCCGTGGGTCAGTGTGACACTTTCTCTCGCTTGCCCAATGACAAGAGAAACATCATGGGCTCATGTAAGATTCTTTCAGGTCCTTCAGACAAGAGTTTTGCTTGTTTGTATTGGGATGTGGGGACATGGCCCCTGGATTACGGTTCTCTAGAAGGACAGAACTAATAGAATAGATGTATATATAAAGGGGAATTTATTAAGGAGTATTGACTCACACAGTCACAAGGTGAGGTCCCTCAATAGGCTGTCTGCAAGCTGACGAGCAAGAAAGCCAGTCTGAGTCCCAAAACCTCAAGAGTAGGGAAGCCGACAGTGCAGTCTTCAGTCCGTGGATGAAGGTCCCAGAGTGCCAAAGCTGAAGAACTTGGGAGTCCGATGTTCTAGGGCAGGAAGCATCCAGCACAGGAGAAAGATATAGGCCGGGAGACCAAGCCAGTCTAGCCTTTCCACGTTCCTCTGCCTGCTCTTATTCTACCCATGCTGGCAGTTGACTAGATGGTGCCCACCCAGATCGAGGGTGGGTCTGCCTGTCGCAGTCCACCAACTCAAATGTTACTCTCCTCTGGCAACACCCTCACAGACACGCCCAGGAACAGTACTTTGCATCCTTCAATCCAATCAAGTTGACACTCAGTATTAACCATCGCAGTCCCCTTACTAAAATAAGCAGAAGACAACAGTGTCCTTCCCCTCAAGTGAGAAGCGAAACCTCTGGAATCAAAATCCCTCAGTGAGATGGGGTCCCTGTGTCCCCTTGCCTGGATTATCACTGTCACTGGGTTCCTTCCCTCTTTCTGATGAAGGAAAAAATGCATTTTCTTGTATTCTGTTAACACAGCTGAGAAAAGCAAGTATTTAAAAAAGCAAAACATGCTATAAAATTAAAGGTGAGTGAACCCCAGTTGTATAAAACGTCTTTTCCAAAATTCAAGTTTCTGATGTTATACATCTCAAAACAGTGACGACTCTTTGAGATACTGTCAGATAACTGCTCTCCCACCTCAGATGAGTCTAGGGCCAGCTACAAAATTGTGAGCTCCCATGCAAAATGAAACTGTTGGCTCCTTGTTCACAAGGCAGAAAAAAAAGTGCTGCTCAGAATCCTTAAATATAAAGGTTTTCCCTTTCTTTTATGGCCTCTCTCTCTCAAATTGCCATAGCACTTTATTTTACCATTTAATGTTCTAAGTGAGTAAAAGTGAAAATTATTTAAATTATTAGCATAATTTAACCATAAATACTTATATTCTACAATGTCAGTTTTAAATGCAAATAAATATAAGAGCATTCAACTCATATGCAGAATTATTGAAATCACACAGTTTGTGTTGTGTAGCTCATACAGGCATATGCACTTTGTTCTTAGCAAAACAGTTGACAGACTGCATAGAATGAACTCAACTGTTTTCATTTCACTTCTTGATATACTCACATTCTACCAACATTCTCTGCCTCTGGCTTACTGCGAGTAAGAGTGGGCTGACAGGGAAAGGAACTAGGGGTGCCCTTTCTCCCCTTTCCTTGCATGTCATCAGTTTCCGCGTAAGTGGCTGACTAACACTTCGGCTGTTAGAAACAGGGGTAAGAAAGGGCATGAAGAGATCAGGCACATTCAGGACGGTATGGCCATGTACAGGTACCAAAATATCACATGTACCCTGAAAAGATGTACAACTGTTGTATATCAACTTTTAAAAAGAAAGGATATGATAGGTTTCTTTGGTCATTGGTGTTTCTTAGAATGCCATTGTCCTCTTTCTGCATTTGAAGAGATTCTTGTTCAAAGGGAAAACGTGGTGTCCCAGGGCTGTCACTACTGCTCCCCATCTCACTCAGTCACAAGTAGTATGCTTACCCTGAACTCCCACGCCTGGGGGATCCACAAGAGCTCTGTGCTCACCTGCACGTAGAAGCCAAATGCAGACAGTGCAGCAAGAACACCGCATGTGCATACTGCATGTGCGCCTCTGGGTCTGCATGCGCCACTGTCCCATGGACTTTGCTTGCAAAACACAGGTTCGAAGGTAAAATTATTCAGATATTTCAGGCCAGGAAGAACAGACCAGTAAAGCAAGTGCAGCATCCTCGGAGCCGTGGTCCTGTGTGACTTGTTAGGCTGCACAACATGAAGCCAGCCCTGGAGGAGGAGGTGGCCGTCCCCAGGCACCCAGAAAGCCTCTGTTGTTCCAGTTGTGTGTTGAGTGGGGTCCCTTATGTAGATTAACCTGGACGTCTAGCTGCATTCTAAGAAGAATTCCACACACTCACATAATTAAAACCTAGCACAGTACAACTGCCTGTACCCCTCAGAATCCTACTATGCAATTCCAGGTTCCACTCTAAATAACACGTTAAGATAAAAATGTGTTTTTCTGGCTGGGCGCGGTGGGCTCAAGCCTGGGTAAATCCAGCACTTTGGGGGGAGGCCGAGGAAACGGGGTTGGAAATCCACGAGGGTTTCAGGGAATCAGACAATCCCCCCCTGGCTAACACAAGTGAAACCCCGTCCTTCCTACTAAAAGTACCAAAAACTAGCCCGGGCCCCCGAGGTGGCGGGCACCCCTGTAAGTTCCCCAGCCCTTTACTCGGGGAGGCTAAGGCAGGAAGGGAAAATGGGCGGTGGAAACCTTGGGGGAGGCGGAGCTTTGCCAGTGAGGCTGAGATCCGGCCACTGGCAACTTCCAGCCTGGGGGCCCCGTACCAGAGCGAGACCTCCCGTTCTTCAAAAAAAAAAAAAAAAAAAAAAAAAAATGTGTTTTTTCAAATCTTCCTTGGTAATATGCCTGGGCCCCAGGAAATTATCTCCTCCAGGTCCCTGTTTATGTCCCTCACCCCAGAAACTCCTCATCCCCCACAACACACACCTGTAAAAAGCTAGATTTTTACAAACTGTTCAGAAAGTGTTTAATATCCTCACACTTTAAACATTCAAGAACAAAAATAAGCACATAATAAGAATTACCAGTGTGATTATATACACTAAAATTTTAACAGAAACAACAGATTGAGGGTAATATTTGCAACATATGTTGCAGTTGCTACCCATATTGTTTCAATAATTCATGAAATTTACCTAGGAGAAACATAAACTAACACATGAAAAGATAACCTCACTAAAAGGTAAAATTAGAAAATTAAATCCAAAATTAATTTTCACAATTAATTTTTCACCCACAAAACAGTTTATTAGCAACTTTAAAATGTCATAACCAATATTGGCAAAATTATGGTGAAATGGAAGCATGTACTGTTGCATCTAAAGTATATTTGAAGATTCCTTTTATATTGGCATGTGGGGAAAGTATGTCCCAAATAAATTCTACAAATTTATTTAAAGGACTAATCCAAAGTAGAGACGAAATTTTAGTCAGAACATGTTCACTAGCACATTTTGATAGTAGTGGAAAATTTAGAAATAATCTGACTATTTAGAATTAAGGAAATGGATTAACACAGTTCATTTATAATTTATTCATGCTGTAGTATTAACTAATTTAATTGTGAAAAGAATCAGTAGCAAGGTGTTTCTGATAAGTAAGTTTTAAAAATTCTACCTAAGCTATGACTGCGTTTTAGAAAATGAAGTATGCTGAACCAATTATTACAGTTTGATTTGTTGAATGGTGGATTTTAGCATTTTCACCTTTTTTTTTTTCGCTTGGCTTGTGGCAACCTTTCTGTTTCTAGGGCAATCACCATTTTGTGTTGATTAAGTTCCTCTACCACTGAATTTTCTCCTAGTAGTTACATGATGACACTGGTTCATAATTATGCATAAGCCAGGCAATTTCACATCTAGGATTGATGTAAAACTAAAATGAGACATTTGAACTTACTTTACCTGCTAACTATGAAATATTACACAAACCAGTGTAATATTATCATTGTTACTATCATTATTAATGTTTTTATTTTTAAACTATCTGCTTTGAGGAGAATCCTTCAACCAATAACACATGTTGTACATATTTTTCCCCATGAGCTTTAATTCCATTTGTTTTATGCCCTAGAAGGGCAAACGTTATTAGATTCAACAATTTGGTAGAATCTTCGATGCAAGGAGAGTCGCCTCTGGGACATTTCTTTTCTTTTTCTTTTTATTTTTTTAAATTTTTTTATTTTTTGAGACAGTCTTGCTCTGTCGCTAGGCTTGAGTGGAGTGGTGTGATCTCAGCTCACTGCAACCTCCACCTCCCAGGTTCAAGCAATTCTCCTGCCTCAGCCTCCCAAGTAGCTGGGATTACAGGCACCCACCACCATGCCCGGCTAATTTTGTATTTTTAGTAGAGACAGGGTTTCACCACGTTGGCCAGGCTGGTCTCGACCTCCTGACCTCAGGTGATCTGCCCACCTTGGCCTCCCAAAGTGCTGGGATTACAGGCGTGAGCCACCATGCCCAGCCACCTCTGAGACATTTATTTTCTCTGTGAAGTGGACGATAGGCTGCATAAGATATATAGGCATGTTAACATTAGTGATTTCACAAAGAAGTTTCCATTCAGAATGGAAAAGTGGTACAAAGCTGTGAGCTCAAATCTCAGAAGGTGTGGGAGGGCGATTGCCTCCGTGGCTCCCTTGCCAAGGAACATGGAAATATTCTGAACTAGGCAGCTATAAACCCTGAGCATTAATATGAATAACTCTTATTTCTCAGAGTGGTTATTAAGATCTATGCCCTATATGCTACATAGCTTTGTGTAACTTTCACCATGGCACTTAGAGACTTTGTGAGAAATGCTCTCCACACTTTCTGGATCACACACACCTATCAGAAAAAGCTTTTGTGCATATGATCTAACATATGAGTAACTAATACTTGTAAGTCATAAATTATACACATAAGTTTATATGTTATCTATATTTGGTAATAGTTAATAGTTATATATATGTTTATAATACATGATGTGATATATACACACATATGAGTATATATATAAAATAGTGAGATATATAAATATAACGTATATATACATATATGTATATAATATCATTATTATTACCTACTAAATTAAGGCACACCACACACAGGCAAGGATCGTCATTAAATAAGACATATTTCAAATATTTCTTGATAGCATTGACGTTTCTAATTCTTGCTGGATATGATGAAATGATCATTGCTTTTATGGAAACCCTGCTGTGGTGGCTTTAACCAAACATGAATGAACTTTCCTCACATGCTGGGTGTGCAGAGCTGGGCCATCCTAGGCTGATGCAGCAGCACCAGAATATCCCCGGTGCCTCGAGCTGCTCTGGTCTCTTCATCCTGCCATCGTAAGCCTTCCTTATGATGGCTTTCATGTGTGCGCGATGGCAGCGGCACCTCTAGTCCCAAGCGGGAAGTAGAGAACGGTGACAAGAGAGCAGAATATTCCCTGAGTACTTAGAATGTTCCAGTTGCATTTTGAGGAGATTGTTAAGAGGTTAAGAGGTTGCCTCCAAACTGCCTTTTGCCTCATTCCCAACCAATGTGGGACTGAGTTGCATGAAGGTCTGTTAATTGCTCTAGGTCTCACAGCGAGTGTGGGGAGAGTTAGCTCCAGCAGCTAGATCGGCAGACTCTGAACTGAGGTGCTTTCCACTGCCCACAGTGCCCAGGACAGCAGGCCAATGGGTGCCATGTGCAGCACTACCTGTGTTCTTCAGGGGGCCTGGGCTATGCTCCCACCCCTCAGCACCCATGTCCTGGCTGGGGCTAACCTTAAGATCCACCATGACATACATTTACAGATCACTGTAATCACAGCGATTCTCGAAAGCAAGGCTTTAAAGGGACTACAGAACGTGTTAAGAATGACTGACTGGGAGATGAGAGTGCTCAGTACCTAATCCCTTACCACAAGATGAGTGCACCTGCCACAATGTCATTCAACCTCATTAACCTCCTGCAGCTTCTCAGTACATGAAATCAGTGAGATTCGGGAAGCTAGTTCTTATCCTCTATAGTAAAAAAAATCTGAGTGTATGAGTAGGGGGGAGGCATTGCATGTTCAAATCCCAGCCTATGCATTCAGGACCTGTCCTAGCTAAGATGGGTTACCTAAAACTTTGTATTTTTGTTTTTCTTAAAATGAAGAAGTGTGAACAGAAAGAATGGTAAAGCTGTAACCGTATAGACAGCAAGGATATGGCCACTTGGGTAAAGGACTTTGGGAAAGGAAAAAGCCAAGTCACTTAATCATTTTCCCAGAAGTGTGGAAGTTAAGCAAAATGCAGTGACTCTAATGATGATACGTTACATTTATCTGGCTCCTTTCTCTTAAGAGCACAGAGTGGTTCTCAGACATTATCTCATGAATTTGCAAATCATTCCTGGGAGTTAGATAGGAATGAAGCCAGGCAAAAGTTTGTAGCTTACCACTTTACTAAGAGCCAGAAGTTGAAATATCCTCTCCATCCAAGTCAGCACCTTCTGTGCAAACATAAACTACTATATTACTCAAGTCATATTCAGGGAACATCAATTTGCAGATCCTTGTTATCCTTAAAATAACACATACTTTTCAGAAAGTAACTCATTGTAATTAAAGTCTTGATTTCTTGACAAATGAAAGTATTTACAGAGTTTCACTCCCAGAAGTGAAATGAGCAAACAGTGAAATTCAAACCTTTTCACGAATTTAGTGTAATAAATGTGGGATTTATCACCCAGCACATGGCAATGATTGGAGTATGACTGCACTTTGAGGACCAAGCTATAAAATCAACATAAAGCTGGTGAAGTCAGAATGCAAGGTTACCTTAAGTACAGAAAATAAGGCACAAGCCAATGTAGTCTGACTACTGCCATTTAAGACATTGACAGATCTAAAGAAAGAATATGCCAATTAAAAATAAAAGTACTGGACGTGGGAAGGACTATTTGCCAGTGACAAAACAAACACTGTACGATAGAAAAGGAGACTTGAGGCCAGGCACAGTGGCTCACGCCTGTAATCCCAGAACTTTGGGAGGTCGAGGCGGGCAGATCACCTGAGGTCAGGAGTTCGAGACCAGCCTGACCAACATGGAGAAACCCCATCTCTACTAAAAATACAAAATTAGCCAGGTGTGATGGCGCGTGCCTGTAATCCCAGCTACTCCGGAGGCGAGAGAATCACTTGAACCTGGGAGGTGGAGGTTGTAGTGAGCTGAGATCGCACCATTGCACTCCAGCCTGAGCAACAATAGTGAAACTTTCTTAAAGAAAAAGAAATAAAGAAAAGGAGACTTGATCGATACGTTGCCAATATTTGATCCCATTAGCAAGGCAGTTCCTAGAGAAAATGTTTCCCTTGACAGTCATCCATAGGCACAAAGATAAGATGGTAAGCATGAGGTCCCCAGGCTTATAGAGTTTGGGAAATGGATCCCCAGCTGGGGGATCAGCTCAGACAGAAAGAAAAGCAATGTCTGGAAGAACGATGAACGCTGCCAGCCTTATTCAGCTTCCCTAAAAGCAGGGCCTGAGTGGGGCTTCTTATATAAGTGATTGACTGATGGAAGAGCTCAGGAGGAGAGGGATGAGGGAGGCAGGTGGGCAGGGGAAGAAAGCTAAGTAGGGATGGGGAGTGAGATAGAGATTAGAGCCTCAATCTAGTCACAGGGAGCACCTGGAAATGTAAAAGGTGTTACAGAGATGGCCACACTTTGAGAAAAGGGGCAGGCTTTTGTGCCCCTTTGTCAATCAGTCATTGGTCAAGAGCTGCCTAGTGTATGAGGTGGGGTCAGAACCTCCCTGGAGAGGACCCCCCTCATTTCAACCACGCGCCATCCTCTGAGAAGGGCAGCTGTGACTGCAAGAAGCCAGTGCTCATCACAGGCCGGGAAAAGGCACAAAGGTGAGAACTAAGAACTTCTACTAGGTTGACTTTTTGTTCTGTTCAGTGACCAGACAACTTAAAACATTGATGTTTTCTCCCAGAACATACATTTCAGGGTAGTCTTTCTTTCCTCATCCAAACACATTCCCTTCTCTTTTAATAAACCCACATGCAGGCTACCCATAAACAAACTAATACACAAGACAAAATAAAGTAACCAAACATCTGAAACAAGATGTTCAATAGAAGCTATGAATGTTCCTCTATTCTCCAAGTAGAATGGCTGAGCTACTCCTCTTCCTTCTGTCCACTCGCCTAAATGCTTTTCTTCAGCTTATCCAACAATTCTCATGAGCATTTACTGTATTTCAGGCACAGTTCTTGGCTCTGGGCATGTTGGTAAATAATGGAGTCACAGTGCCATTGTCCGGTGGCTCATGTCCGGTCTAGTATAGGGCCTTTAAGAACTCAGCCCCAGCAGGCACAGCGTTTCAGGCCCCACAACAGAAAGCGCTGGGCCACAAAGCTGGTGTTGTCTCTTCTGCAGATGACTGCATCTCTTGGGAAACCTCGCACTGGGTCTCTTTTGCCCGGTGTAGGCAAGGTCTTCCATTAGGTCTGCTTGCAGCACTTGCAAGATTTAGACAGATACATAGGCTGGGCCATTCTGATTGAATGTGTTGCAGCCAATCCTGTTTCACAGCCAATCACAATCACAGGGTGGCCCAAATGTGGTTTGACAACCCTTCCTTGCAGAGTCGTCCTGGATCCAGGCCAAAGACAGCAAGCATTTATTTCTAATATACTTTCCGTATTAAAAAGGATTAGAAGTGGGCATTGATATTGGCTGAATGCCTTGGACATGCAGCGGGGTAAATGGTTTTGATTTCACTCCACATTGAAAACACCAAGTTCTTCTTTCCTTTTTTTTTTCTCGTAAAGTTTCACACATCTGGTTTCTCTTCCCAGGGAGCTCTTTCTTACCATCTTCTCGTTCTTCAATCTCACCTGGCTTTGTGACCCAGCACTGTCTCAAGTGGGGTCCGGAATGTAACACCGGGTTGAGAGAATCCTTCCCCAACCATCGAACTTGTAGCTTCCTTTCCCTCTCCCTCCTCCTCTCATTGTTCCATTTCTCAGTATCCTGCTCTTGTTCCTCATAACACTTACTACTACTTTAAATTTTATTTGTGTGTATGTTGTTGTTTTTCTGTTTTGTTTGTTTTGAGATGGAGCCTCGCTCTTTCGCCCAGGCTGGAGTGCAGTGGCCGGATCTCAGCTCACTGCAAGCTCCGTCTCCCGGGTTCACACCATTCTCCTGCCTCAGCCTCCCGAGTAGCTGGGACTACAGGTGCCGCCACCACGCCTGGCTAATTTTTTGTGTTTTTAGTAGAGACGGGGTTTCACTGTGTTGGCCAGGATGGTCTCGATCTCCTGACCTCGTGATCCGCCCGTCTCGGCCTCCCAAAGTGCTGGGATTACAGGCTTGAGCCACCGCGCCCGGCCCTGTGTACGTCTATTTATTCATTTCTGTCTGTCACCGCCGACTGAAAGCCCCATGCGTTTTGTTCATTATTCATAGCAATTTTCAGCAGAGTGCCTGACACAGAAAACATACTTGCTAAATATGTAAGGAAGCAGTGCGAAGTGGGGTAAGAGTGTGGGGCCTGGAGTTAATCAGCCTGGGTTTGAATCCTGGCCTACCACGTATTAGCTAAGCCTCATTCCTCTAAGCCTCAATTTCCTCATCAATAAGATGGAAAGGTTGATCATACTTGCATTTTTGTGTTATCCTGATATTTAAGTGCATGTCTTCATGTTACATGCTTAGATAAGTACCTGGCAAGTACTTAATAAATGTAAGCTAGTTTTATTTGTAGCTTGGATTTAAGGTAAAATACGTGACATTTGCATTGACGTGCAAACAAAACAAACTTCCAGAGCTTCAGAATAACAGTGAGTGTGAACAGTTGTCATTCTGATTCAGTGGCTTCCTGTTACTGCAGCTATTCTTATCTATCACACATTGTTTGCACGTCAACGATCCGTTACCACCCTGCAGAGAAGTGGAAATGGGCACTCTTGGGTGCTCCCGGGCGCGCCCCTGCTGTCCGCGCTGCAGGGTGCAGAGAGGCAGACGCAGGCACGCCGCGGGCCCAGCGGAGCAGGGGCTTGTGCACCGCTCCCAACACACAGCCCGGGCGTCACTAACGCAGGTTTGAGGCGTCACTAACGCCCGAGAGGCTGAGCACTCCTTGGAGGGGACCCCCACTGCTGTTCACCCTAAACGCCTACCTCAAGACAAGACACTGATAAGCACAGACACAAAGGAAACAAGTCTTTGCAAATGGGAAAACGAAAGACTAAGGGAAATGACTTTAATAATCCACAAAGAAGAAATGATATTTATCGGAGACACACACACACAGATATCCCAGCCCACAAGACACTGATCATTCAGGAAATCAAAATAACTTCACATTAGTCAGATGTCTGCCAAAGGAGAAAACAGAAAATGTGAGAATTTGTCCACACTAAAATTGTTAAAATCATTTGCTTAGATGGACCATTTTGTCTCCAGGAAAGATTTTTCCATACTTATGTATGGGCAGACTTTAAATTCTTGATTTGAGAAGGAGTATTTGTAAATTTTAAAAACACTAGTGGAATTTAAACAAAGTTCCTTGGATGAGACATAATCTTGATTGCTCTGATGAACACCTGCGTCTGAGCATGCCAGGTCACCAGAGTAATCCTGCGAAGGCCTTTTGTGCAGAGCAGATGAAATGCAGGTACTCACTAAGGACACTCTTCAAGGCCATGTGCATGGGGAGCCCTCACAAAGACTCATCACGAACGGCTGTGGGCGGGGGGCGGGTGGAGGTCAGTATAGAGATGTTCTTCTCATAGCTTTACTTTTTTTTTTTTTTTTTTTGAGACAAGGTCTCGCTGCATCGCCCATGCTACAGTAATCTTGGCTCACTGCAATCTCTGCCTCCCAGGCTCAAGTGATTTTCCTGCCTCAGCCGCCTGAGTAGCTGGGATCACAGGCACGCACCATCACTGCCTGGTCAATGTTTGTATTTTTAGCAGAGACAGGGTTTTACCATTCTGGCCAGGCTGGTCTCGAACTACTGACCTCAAGTGACCCACCTGCTTTGGCCTCTGGAAGTGCTGGGATTACAGGCATGAGCCATTGCGCCCGGCCATTTTTTTTTTTTTTTTTAATGTCCGTTCCATCGTTTTTTCCTGGAGGGAGACACTGACCCAGCAGGCTAGCCCGCTTAGCTCAGGGACAAACTAGATGGGCTGTGGGCAGCTTGGAGCAGGGCGCTCCCAGCACACAAGTTAGTAAGAGACCCTTGGGAACAACTACAAGGTTGACCTTTGTCTCTGTCCCATCTCTCTAACTTCTGACCTCCTTGCCTGTTCCCCTCATACCCTCTCTGCCTCCTCTCCCCATCCCACATACTTGCTTATTGCACAGAATGACCAGTTCCACAGTCACTTGTATATTCCTTCCAAAATTTTTCCCCTTTATTAAAAAAAAAAAAAAAAAAAAAAAGCCATATCTCTAGATCAGAATCAGGAAGCTGCAGCCCATGGGCCAAATCTAGTCTGCTGTTTTTATCAATAAAATTTTATTGGGACACTGCCATGTGCATTTCTTGACATGTTGTCTGTGGTTGCCTTTTTGCTAGGATGGTAGAGTTGAGTAGCTATTTCAGCAGAGACTGTACGGCCCACAAAGCCTAACACATTTATCTTGCCCTTTACAGATAATGTTTGTCAACCCTGCTCCTGATCTCTCTGGTCTCCGCTGTGTTCAATGGCTGATGTCTATCCTGGCATAGTTCTTTCTCTCACTAGATACTAGATAGTATACCTAGCTCTCTCACTAGATCAAAACAATTGGAGGAAAGGTGGTGCTTCCTTTATTTTTTCATTTCTGCCATACTAGTGACATTGCTTAATAAATATCTCATAGAATCAGATCAAACCAATCAAGTCTGCGAAGAGTTCCAATCTACTGTGTCCCAACTCTTTACCAAGCACTGTAATAGGGACTGACAGTACCAAGATCAATAGGCTCGCAGTCTCTGTCCTGGATAGACTCATAGATTAACAACTAGCTCAGATGAGCTCCTTGAAAAGAAGACAGGCCAGGCCAAACTGAGGGAACAATGTGTGCAGGGAAACAGGCAGGAAGGAAGGTGGTAATATTAGGGAATTTCAGGTTGATTAAAACGACTGGATTACCAGCAGAGGAAAGAGGCAGGCGGGGAGTCAAGAGCCAGCGAGAGAAGTGTGGGTGCTGTGAGTAGCACTATCTCTCCTTGATTTTTACTACTTCTCTCTCAGGTAAAGACATAAAGAACTGAGCCATACTTTAATTGGTGGGATAGAAAAATAAGAGTAGGAAGAAAGAAGAAATATCTGAGCAAAGAAATCCCCAAATGTCTTTGGACCCTCCTATGCTGGGCCTACAGAAATATGCTTACTCTGAATTCCTATTTGCTGTGAGGAAATATGGGGATCTCTGTTGCAGTTCCCAAACCCTGGAGGAGGTCAATGACATCCTAGGCAGCTGGACTTATACCCCAAGGGGCAGTGACTTTCATTCCCACGATGACCACAGTGACGATGAAATAACCACTACCATTTATTTAGCACTATGTGCAGATCCCATACTAAGCACTTTACACAACTTCTGATTTACTTCATCACTATAAATAATATGGCATAAGCATTATTATCCTCATTTTATAGTCAACGAGAGAAGCAAGTGGAGTGCAGGTTAAAAAAAGTCCTTGAGTCACACATACATGAAGGAGAGCTGGTGTTGGAACTGAGATGTGCATGATTTAAAACTCCCAGCCATCCACACTATACAACCCAGATCCTCCTAAGCTAAGCAGTTACTACCTGTTTCTTATGTCAAACCTGTAATTACCTCTCAGGCTGTTCACTTGGCTCTTCTCTTTGGGGCATGCTGTAGGGTTCAACTGGTTAAAACCCTTGTAGTTGTGCAGGATCATGAAACTTGTTCTGGCCAATGAGTTGTGAGGAGACGTTTAACAGGAGTGACGTGTGCCACTTCTTGGCAGGGCATTGAATCGCTAGAGTGAGGACATAGGTAGCTCTCCTTCCTTCTTGCTTGGTGATTAGTCATGTTCTTGATGGTGGCTGCTTCATCAACCTGTTCACCTAAGAGACTAGGAAGTGCAGAGACTCCTCTCCATCCATAATGGACTCATCATATATATATATATAAAAGAGATGAATGTTTGTTGTTTCAATAAAGCCACAAAGCCTTGAGGTTGTTTGTTACCATAACATAACGTAGTCTGTCTTGATATAAATGAAAACTAGAACCTACAAGTGGGATACTTCTGTAACAAAACTCCTCATCAACATGAAGCAGTGTCTTAGGCGCTTGCCAGTAGGCAATTAGAAGATTGTTATCAAAGGCTGGAATGAAGTCTAGCCATGCTGTGCATTGGTGAACCAGTCAGTAAAACAATAATGAACCTGGCCAGGCGCGGTGGCTCACGCCTGTAATCCCAGCACTTTGGGAGGCTGAGGTGGGCAGACCACGAGGTCAAGAGATCGAGACCATCCTGGCTAACACGGTGAAACCCCGTCCCCACAAAAAAAACACAAAAAAATACAAACAATTAGCCAGGCATGGTGGCGGGTGCCTGTAGTCCCAGCTACTTGGGAGGCTGAGGCAGGAGAATGGCGTGAATCCGAGAGGCGGAACTTCCAGCGAGCCGAGATCGTACCACTGCACTCCAGCCTGGGGGACGGAGCGAGACTCTGTCTCCAAAAAAACAGAAACAAACAAAAACCAGTAATGAACCTAATCAGCTTTTAGCTTCAGACACCTAGAAATATTTCTAAACAATATTAACAATGACAACAGATTGGATTAAAGAAATCGCTAGGCTTCTTCTTTCAGCCACAGTGGAATCAGTGGGACCAGAATTCCCCTCCTGTTATACAAAACCAAACAACTGAACAGAAGGCATTAAATCACTGCATAGGACTGAAATAAGGAAACAAATTAAGTCAGTCCTATGATTACCCTGGATTTTTCCTGGTGACACTTTCCAGACAGCTATAGAGGGATGAGCATGCTAAGGAGAAAAAGAAGTTCAGGGAGGATGAGGTGACTAGATCTTGTGGAAACAGAGCACTGGAAAGGAGGGGACCAAGCATAGAAAAACTCCAGAAATCTTCATGGAGTTAAGCCTCTTGCTGAATACTAGCCACACAGGCAGAAGATGAGACTTCGTGAGGTTGGATGAAGTACTGCTATGAAACTGTGAGCTAAAGAATTCCCAGAGTTGATGCAAGACTGGGAGACATTTAAGTTCTGGTCAAACCACAGTGGAGAGTCCTTGAACACTCAGGGCATTCAGTAGAGAATCCAGAATGGTCATGACTTTACAATAAGGCTCTCCTATACCATAGTAAAAGCTACTCCTTTAAAGCTGTACAAAGCTCAAGCTCCAAAAAACCAAGTTTATCCTTATGTAACTTAACTATCTGGAAGAACAAAGTTTAACACTTTTGGAAGGAAAACAGAAACGCCAAACAAAATCCAGCACTCCACAAAATAAGATTCGCGATATCCAGTATGCAATAAAAGCTGCTGAATACACAAAGAGGCAACCAAAAATGACACAATACTGGGAGAACCAATAGAAATAGACCCAGATAGGAACGAGATGATGTTACAGTACACATGGACTTTATTTTTCTGACACATTGTAATTGTATGTATTCATGGGGTACAATTTGATATTTTCATACATATATGTAGTATAATGACCAAATCAGGGTATTTAGCATATCTATCACCTCATGCATTTATAATTTCTTTGTGGTGAGAATGTTCAAAAGCCTCTCTTCTAGCAATTTTGTAATATATTACATAATACCTTATTAGTAACCATTGTCACCCTAAGTGTAATAAAACACCAGAACTTACTTTGCCTAATTGTAACTTTGTAGCTATTGACCAAATTCTCCTCATTCTCCTCTCCCCTTTCCCCTTCTCAGTGTCTAGTAATCATTGTTATATTTTCTGCTTTTATGTCTGGATATAGACTTTAAAACAACTACTTAAGCATATTGTCTTTCCTTCTTCTTCTTCTTTTTTTTTTTTTTTTTGAGACGGAGCCTTGCTCTGTCGCCCAGGCTGGAGTGCAGTGGCACGATCTCTGCTCACTGCAAGCTCCGCCTCCCAGGTTCACGCCATTCTCCTGCCTCAGCCTCCCGAGTAGCTGGGACTACAGGCGCCCGCCACCAGTATAGTGTTTTTCAATCAGGAGATTCAATCAAGTAATTGAATCGTAATCAAAAACCTCCGGACAAAGAAAAGTCCAGGTCCAGATGGCTTCACTGGTGAATTCTACCAAACAAAGAAGAATTAACATCAATGATTTCCCAACTCTTCCAGAAAACTGAAAAGAAGGGGACACTTCCTAACTTATTCTGAAATGCCAATATTACCCTGACACAAAAGCGAGCCAAACACACCACAAGAAAACTAAAATCTTTGACATAATTCTAGTAAACTGAATCCAACAGCATACTAAAAGGATTATACAACATCTCCCAGTGGGATTTAGCCCACAAATGCAAGGTTAGCTCAACATACAACAATCAATCTATATAATACACCATATAGATTAAATAAAGGGCAAACCCCACTCTATTATATTAATAGATTCAGAGAAAGTATTTGACAAAATCTAATAAGTTTTATGATAAAAATATGGAAAAAACAGGAATTGAAAAACATTTCCTCAGCATGATAAAGTGTTCTATGATAATTTCACACCTAACATCATACTTAGTGATGAAAGACTAAACACATTCTCAGTACCCAGGGTCAGGAATAAGACAAGGATGTTGAATCTCACCACTTCTATTAATATTCAATTGGAGATGCTAACCAAGGCAGTTAGAAAAGAAAAAGACATAGAAGACACTCAGACTGGGAAAGAAGAAGTAAAATTATATTATAGATGACATGATCTTACATACAGAAAATCCTAAGGAATCCACTAGAAAACTCTCAGAAGGGATAAATGACTACATCAAGGTGTCACAATACAGGATTAATATATACAAAACCAATTGTATTTTATATACTAGCCAAGAAGAAAATTACAATGAAATTTTTAAAAATACCACTTATAGTGGTCTCTAAAAGAATAAAACACTTAGGAAAAAATTAACAAAGTATGAAACTTATACTCTGAAAACTGCAAGACATCATTGAGAGAAATTAAAGAAAACCAATATAAATGGAAAGTCATTCAGTGTTCATGGATTAGAAGATTTACTATTGTTAAATAACAGTGCTCCCCACATTTATCTACAGATTCAACAGAGCCCTATCATGAATCCAGCTGCCTTTGTTGCAGAAATTGGATGAGTTGAACCTAATTCAAATGGAAATGCAAGAAATCTACAATAGTCAAAACAATTTTGAAAAAGAAGAACAAAGTTGGAACATTCACACTTCCCAATATAAAAACATAATAGAAATCTACAGTAATTGATAGAGTATGGTACTGGCGTTAGGATGGCATATAGATCAATGGAATAAAGTTGAAAGTCCAGAAATAATCTTTACATTTATGGTCAATTGATTTTGATTACTGGCAAAGGTATTAAGGCCATTCAATAGGGGAAAAATAGTCTTTTCAAGAGATGGTTCTGAGGCCACTGCATATTCAAATGCAAAAGAATGAAGTTGGACCCTTGCCTTACACCATACACAAAAATTAACTCAAAACAGACTTCAATCTGAAATGTAAGAGGTAAAACTCTAAGACTCCTTGAAGAAAATGGGTATAAATATTTGTGATCTTGAATGAAGCAAGTTTCTTAGAATACAATAGTAACATTAAAGAGCACTGATCACAGATCACCTCACCGTAGCAGATATAATAACAATGACAATGTTTAAAATACTGTGAGAATTACCAAAATGTGATACAGAGACATGAAATGAGTACATGCTGTTGGAAAAACGCCACTACTAGGCTTGCTTGATGCAGTGGGGGCCACAAACCTTCAATTTTGAAAACAAGGTATCCACAAAGCTCGAGAAAGTGAATCAAAATAAAACAAGGTATTCTTGCACATGAATTTGATATTGTTTGGATTTTTGAACCACACGAATGTATTACATAGAATAGGTTTTGAGAAGTAAAACATTGTTAAAACTTGTATTGAAAAAATCTATTTAAGATTGTATTTTAGCCAACAATTCTAAAACAGTGAGTTCAGTTTAACAGTGGATGAGAGTATATGTACCGGTAAGTTAAAAAAAACAAGGTGTAGAACATTTAATTTAGTGTTGTATCTTTTGTGAAACAAAGAAGTGTGTTTGTGTGTTTGTGTTTGTTTATTTAAGTAAAAACAATACAGGATGAATAACTGGAAACTAATGGTTACTGACAAGTTTTGAAAGAGAACGGATGCAGAGTGTGGAATGGGAGCAAGACTTTTCTATGTGTACATTTTTGTATAATTTTGATATGTATATAGAACATGTGATTGTTTTATATATTTAAAGAAGTAAAATTACTTAAAAAGAGATAAAAAAGAAAATCCTAAAACTGAAAAAAATGAACTTAACTCTATAAGAAATTGATAGATACACAGTGAAAAGAATTCTTTTAAGAAATCGTTGAATACCATACTCTAACCGTACTTCCTTCTGGGCAAAAAAACACTGCATATTTCTTTCAATATGCTATTGTTAATAGCAGTAGTGGTGCTGCAGTCTTGAAACTACTTTTATCTATTTTAGGAAAAAACAATAAAATGAATATTAAACTATTAGGAATCAAGAATTTTAGTGTGAGAAAATAATTGGGATAAAACTAAAAGATTTAGGAAAACAGTAGTGCTAAATTTGAATTGCAAACATCAATATTAGCTCATGATTTTAAAGATGTGTATTTTAGCTCTCCTTTGAAGGGGTCAAGAAGCAATAACGGCCTGGTGGCATTAGCATACCAGTGCCATTTTGGCTTTCTAAGAACTATTTTCAGTAGATGAAGAAATTCAGACTCAGAAGAGAAATGGCTACTCCAGATCTGGGACAAAGAAAGTTTGAAGTAAGCTTCTGACATCTTGTGACAGAAAACAAAGGCTCAGAGAATGACACGGATTGGCTCAAATAACCCAGGAGACAGTTGGAAGGGATCTGCCCAGGTGAGCTTTGGGAATTTTGAACATTAACAAGAACAATCACTGATTTGGATCTTGGATCAAAAAAGGAACATACCATAAAAGACATTGTTGATCGGGCATGGTCGCTCATGCCTGTAATCTCAGCATTTTGGGAGGTCGAGGTGGGTGGATCATTTGACATCAGGAGTTTGAGACCAGCCTGGCCCACATGGCGAAACCTCGTCTCTACTAAAAATACAATTAGTCAGGTGTGGTGGTACACACCTGTAATCCCAGCTACTCAGGAGGCTGAAGCAGGAGAATTGCTTGAACCCAGGAGGCGGAGGTTGCCAAGTGAGCCAAGGTCATGCCATTGCACTTCAGCCTGGGTGACAGAGTGAGAAAAAAAGAAAAAGAAAAAGAAAAAAAAAAAAAGACATTCTTGGGGATGTGGGGAAAATTTGAATATGGATTGAATGTTAAATTATATTTTTAAATTATTGTGTTTTAATTAGATGTAATAATGGTATTGTTGGAGACGGGCCTTATTTTTAGGACATAACTGCTGAACTCTTTGGAGTGAAATTTCATGATGTCCATAATTTACTTTCAAATGCTTAAGACAATAAAAATCGTACATATACACACATCAAATATATTATACATAATATATACAGTTACATGTGTACACATACGCAGAGACAGAGACACAGAGACAGAGGAAGAGGAAACAAATGTACATAGATAATAACTGTTAAACGCTTCTGGATCTGCGTGGAGGACGCACAAGTATTTATTGTATTATCCTTCAACTTTTTCTGTACAAATAAACATTTTTGCAAAGTTTATGAAAATTTAAGTATTAAATAATTTCAAAACAATGGGAAATTCCAATGCTTTTCATCAAATATGTAGAAAATGCTCAATAAAGCTCTGTTGACATTAAGATAATGCTTTTAATTTAGTTATCTCCAAGGGAAAAACTGCCAATAGGATTAGACTTTCTGAGAAAATTATGCCTCATAAATATTTAGACCTTAGAAAGCCATGAAAGCGAAGACTTCTATTTTTTTCAACAGTTTACGTACTTTTGTCTGTGCATTTTTAAATGACTTTAATGTTTAAGATTGTTCATGTCTCACAGCTAAAGCTTCTGATTTTCAACACTTTAAAAATAAAAAAGATTAAGATTATTTTAAGAGGTTTTATGAAGTTTATGAGAACTATGCAGCAATTTTGTGACTGTGTAGCTTGGTATGCACCTAGTATTTTGGTTTGGTAATTACAGAGTTATGGTATTTAACATCATAGTTTTACAGTTTTGTAATTGTACTCTGCAGCCAAGAGGAGAAGCAGCAAACCATTTTTCATTCCCCTTTTTCCCTAGGAGAGCGAATAGAACGGCAACGAAGGCATTGTATTAAATTAATATGAATCTGCAAATTCAGATGAATATAAAATAGTAGGTCTTCCTGGCTTTGAAAGGGCTTGCTGTCAAATGTTCCCATAACTCTCCATCACACTTTTTCCTTTCCTAGTCCCTTTTCTCTTTCCTTTCCCCTTCCAAGTCACAGCTTTCACTATTTCCTTCAAATTCAGTTTCTCTGGAGCATTTTCAGAATGCAATGGAACAGATAAAAGTGACTGAGATGTCCCATGAAAAAGACGAGAGAAAAAAATATTTCTGGGAGATCAAAGATAAACAGGCCTCGGCACACAGACTTCGGTCAGCACAAGTTTCTCTGCCACTTTATGCCCAGCCACATGGGCCCCCTTCACCCTCTCAGTGGCAGAGCAGCTCTTTGTTCCATCTGTATTCCTACCTCTCCTTCCCTCTCCTTTTCTTTGCCTCCTTTGCTGCCCCATTGTCACTTTCACTTCAATATACAGTATCATTGAGCCCAGATAGTACATCCTGGACCCTGGAACCCCAGGCCTGTGCCTCCTTTCATCACTTAAGGGCCCTCGAAAGACTCAGAGGTTAGAGGGGTGACCAGCTCAAGGAAGATAGTCATGAAGAAATCTCTGAAACTAAAAGGCGCTAAAAAATTCCCTCTAGTCCTGTGTTCTATGCATAAACAGGCTTAAAGTCATATGAAAAGTCAAGGAAACCACATAACCATGTGTGTATCAAATGCAAAGCAAAATTGTGCTATAAACATGTTAGCAACAAAGGAGAAAGATGGAGCTCCGAAACACTAACTACGCTCCTGCCATGAAGAGCTTCGGGAATCTCTGAGAGTCACTGTCAGAGTACAGACTCTCTTTTCATAATATCTTACACCTGTAATAGCAACTGAAGATTTACAACCTGGACCCCAGACATAGCTTGGCAAGTGCCTCCTCATCTAGGATAGTAATATTAAGTGTCTCTTGGAATGTTTGCGTTTCTCAGGGTATGCCACTTGGTAAATTCCATGATGACCTGGCAAAGTCTATCCACCCCCTCCCTCTGTAAGGCTCTCAGGATTGCCATCTGAAGTGATTCCATATGACTCAGACCATCCCTGGCCCCCACATCTCCTGCAGAAACCATCAGAAGGCAGTGCAAAGTTGAATAAAGCTCAAGAGAACCATCAGGTGATAATGCATTTTCCTTGGAACACCAGTCCTGAAATAACCTCGAGTGTCCGGGTCAGGCAATTCCCCTTGGAAGCATCCAATAGGCATTACACCCTGGAAAACAGAAACACTGGACTGCCCCCAAGAAGAAACTGAAAAGATACCAAGTTAGCAACACCACAAAGCCACAAGCAACCTGCCTCCTTCCTCCTGTCCTGCTCTTTTGATGAAAACATCAGTCATACGCACAGCGTTCAGAAAACATCACATTATGATCTTTATCATGGAACTTATCACTCCCAAATGCTGAGTGCCTCTTTCCTTACTGCAACCCATGAGGAAATTCTACACTCCTTGATGGAAAAGGGCTGTGTCTTTTTCAACTCCATGTACCCAGAACACAGTAGGGTGTTTGGCACATAGTAGGCACTCAATATATAGCTGCTGACTGAATAAATGTTAAATGGAGGACTTGTCAGGTAGTTTGTTGGAATAAGGACAGTAACACAGACATCATTTTGAGCACCTACTGCTTTGCAGGCACTATATTGGAAACGTGTTGACATTGTTTCATTTAATCCTAACGGTAACTCTGCAAGGCAGGTGACTTCATCTTTGGCTGACAGAGGAGGTTATTCAAAGAGAAAGAGGTCAGACAGATGACCACAATCGAGCCCAGAGAACAGCAGACCCCCATCTCTCTGGTGCCACAGACCTCGCCCATCCTGTCCTCAAGGAGCTGGATTAGCAGAGAGAAGGCACGGGCAACCGAATGTCCAAGAGTGATGACACCGTTTCACCCTGATTTCTGCCTGGCTGTGGTGGAGCTCAGTGCTGGTAGTTATGAGGAGGGACAGAGGGATGAGAAGGTTGAATCTGAGTTGTGAGAGACAAAGAGTGGGAGAATCTGGCTGACCTTCATTATCTGCAAAGACATGAATGACCCCGACAGGGACACAAGGTGGTTCTGGCTGAGGTCTGGCTCAGGAAGGCCAGGGTCAGAAGCCCAGGAGCCGAAGTGGGAGAGTTCAGCTCCTCTGGTGGATGGAGGTGCCCTAAAGGGGGTCGTAGAGAGGTGGAACCTCATCAGGTTTGCCATTCAGAATACTTTTCCTTTTTCTTTTTTGTTTGAGAGGGAGTCTCGCTCTATCACCTAGGCTGGAATGCACGTGGTGCGATCTCGGCTCAGTGCAAGCTCTGCCTCCCGGGTTCACACCATTCTCCTGCCTCAGCCCCTGAGTAGCTGAGACTACAGGTGCCCGCCATCACGCCTGGCTCATGTTTTTGTATTTTAGTAGAGATGGGGTTTCACCACGTTAGCCAGGATGGTCTCCATCTCCTGACCTCATGATCCACCCACCTCGGCCTCCCGAAGTGCTGAGATTACAGGCGTGAGCCACTGCGCCCGGCCCCAGAATACTTTTTCTAGCAACAGTCTGGAATGGGACTGATCCTGGAGACAGAATATGAAAAAGATTCTAGTTAAAATTGGAAAGGAAGATGAATGAATGTGGGGGTAAGGAACAGAGAAGAATTAAGGATGATCATTTCAGTGAAGAAGCGGAGAGGTCGTTTGCAGAGGACTCAAAAAGCTTGGTATGTAAACAAAGTCACATGATCAGATAATGTTCTGAAGAATTAACATCTGTATTGTATTCTGATTGGGTGATGCTTCTCATTCAGGAGTTTGCCAGGGGCCCCAGGGGCCCAAGGGGAATTGCTAAGCCCACGTCATTCACTGCTGCAGAAAATCCCTGATGACGTAAGTGGTCCAGCAGTTTTTGCATCCAGGTCCTTTGGTTTTGTTATTCCTGTCTGGACGGAGGGAGAGGGAAACAAAGAACAAAGACGACTAAGATGGCCTACTTCCGGGTTCTTCATCGCCAACTTTCCCGCGCCGGGAGAGGCACAGGTCAACTGCGCAGGCGCAGCATGATGTCCGACCCAGGAAACCGAAACCTATCTGGCCGCGCTCACCGCAGGGCCCTCGACCCGCCCGCCGACCCGCCCACATCCCGCCCACCGCCCTCCCACTCCCAGGCCCAAGATATAAAAGCCGCTCCCGGCAGGCGCGCGGCGGGAACTTCCTCGGCCCAGTCCTCATCCGCGGACCCAGGAACCTCCCCCGAGAATGCCGGAGCGACTTCCTCGGCCTCCACCGCCGAAGGCCGGTGAACTCCGCCCTTTCTTCCTTCACATTGGCTAGCTAATAAAGTTTCTTTTTATCTTGCCTACTTGCCTTTTCCTCTGGCGCGGGCTCTGGTGGTCACATAAAGCAAATCAATTCCTTGTCACTTTATCACAGTTCTCTCTGACTTCAATCAACCAGGAGAATAAATCTAACAGCAAGAGTAACTGACACAGCGAGTTCTGCCCAGCACAACCCACAGCTGGCAGAGTCTAGGTTCCATGGAGCGCGAGGGTGTGGGTGGCTAGCCATCCTTGTTGCGCAATGGCAAGGTTGCTGGCTGAACGTCTTGTTGATGAGGTTTCTAATTTAAGGGGCCTGATTGAATGCTTATTTAGGATTTTGGAATGTGAGAAACAGACAAGTTTTGGTTACACTGGCGCTCGGCAGAGATAAGAAAATACACACATGGTTAAAGGCAGCCTTTCTTGTGGCTCTGGGGCCTGGTGCTCTTTCACAACGAACTTGCTGCCTGGGGACAGTGAGGCCATGTAAAAGCATCCCCTCCAGCTCACCGAATCCCAGGAGGCTTTACAGTCACAGTCACCATTTAGAGTTCTCCTTTCAGGTTAGTGATGGCATGAACGCCCACAGCTACGTACAAGCTGAAGTCAGAGATGTGGTTTTACAGTGGAGCCAACTGACGTCGAAGTGGGCATTTCTCCAACATTGCCACCTGGGCTTGCTGCAGACAGAAGCCGTATGGCTGCTGTCACAGATGACATCACAGATGACTGCAGTGGGATTGTGGAGGTGAGTACAGTAGGGGACTACCCAAAGAATGGTCCACATGACCCTTTGTGGGGCCTTACTAATGCCAGGACCTAAGGGGTACCGGGTAGAGCTTTGTAAATTAAATATAAATAAAAAAAGGCTGGGTGCAGTGGCTCACGCCTGTAATCCTTATTCTTTGGGAAGCTGAGATGGGAGGATCACTTGAGCCCAGGAGTTTGAGACCAGCCTGGGCAACACAGGAGACCCTATCTCTACACAAAATACAAAAATGGGCCAGGCATGGTGGTGTGTACCTGTGGTCCCAGCTACTCAGGAGGCTGAGGTGGGTCGATTGCTTGAGCACAGGAGGTTGACGCTGCAGTGAGCCATAATCATGTCACTGCACTCCAGCCTGGGTGACAGAGAGCTTGTCCCTAAAAACAAGAATATAAATAAATAAATAAAAGAAAAGGAAAAGACACTGCCCTTTTATAGGAACTGGTCATTCTGCATTTTTTTGTTTTCATTTGGAAATCTCACTTCTCTCCTTAAAGCTCATAGTTACAAGGAGAGAAGGGCTGTGTTACCTGTAGAATAACCAGGCTGCCATGAAAACCAGGTTGGCATGAGACGGGCGTAGGCTTCATGAACAAGAAAGCCACAGCTACATCCAAAAGAGATTTTCTGGCTTCGCCCTCTAAAGCAGGCAATGAAACCAGGACTTAAACCCCAGGGCCAGTGACTCCACAGGGTGCAAAACCGAGTGGGCATGATGATTTATGGACCTGTCAAACACTCAGCAGCTTTCTGGTGTGTTTAGGGCACAGCACCCCAGAGTGCCTAAGTCATTATTATGAATGCTGGGCGGGGGTGCGTGGGGACGGCTCTCAGTCTCCTCCACGAGCTCACAGGCCTTCTTTGTTGAACCTGGCAGAGTCAACAGCAGTAAACTCTGAAGCCCTCATTCCTCTTGGAGTTTGCTTTACATTTGACTCAGAAAATAAAGTCAATCAAATGTTCTGAAGATCATATTTGGTTCATTTTTCATCCAGACTTGCTCAGTTTTAGAAAAACAAAGTCAGTTTCAAGGAACTCGATCTTTGTCAATTTCATTGACTCGTTCATATCAAAATATAGGAGTAACTTAATAGGGATATTAATAAATTTATGTACATTCATAATATTTGCTTTGCTTTAAAAGACAAATAAGATGGCAAAGCTCTTTAGTGATTTCAAAAAGATCAGCCTATGGGACACAGCAATAAACCCAATCATTTTATGAACATCCATTCCGTCAGGAGTGGGATTCTTCTTGAGAATAATCCATCTCAAGCATCTAAGAGAAGAACTCCAATTAGCAGAATGGTGTGTGTTCCAAAAGTTTAATGATATTTCTGTTATTTTTGCTTTAAATCCGGAATAAAAAGAAGTGGGTTGCAATTTGATCATTGATTAGGCCAATTCATTCAGCATGATTTAATCTATTATACAACAAAATCATAGTACTTTTGAATCCAAGCACCATTTAGAACAATCTTTCTATTAGAAAGACCAGGTTACAGCTTAGGATATTAGGGGAAAAACATGTAACCCACACACCTCCTCAGTTCATTGCATAGTAATTTAGCCTGGGTGACCCATTTGTGCCAAGTGACGAACCTTCCAAAAGTCTCCTTCTGGTGATGACACCTCTTGCCTGTGAAGCCTCCAGCCAGTAAGAACAGTGGCAAGTCTGGAGGCTTTGTGGGGTTGTGGGCTTAGAGCTGGGACAGGGGCAGGAAGCCACAGGGGCTGGGGAATGCTGAGAAACAGAGGCACTTCTGTCTCTACCCCAGCCCATTTCATTCTCCTCCTGGCGCGACTCCACTAAATATTCAGCTGAAAGATTGATTCACAGACGAGAAGTGAATGTGCTTTTCCCTCACTGCACTAAGGAATTAATTAATTATTTGTATTTGTTTATCTATTTTTTCTATTTTCTTTTTTTTTTTTTAATTATGCTTTAAGTTTTGGGATACATGTGCAGAACGCGCAGGTTTGTTACATAGGTATACACATGCCGTGGTGGTTTGCTACATCCATCACCCCGTCACCTACATTAGGTATTTCTCCTACTGCTATCCTCCCCTAGCCCCCCACCCCCCGACAGGTCCCAGTGTGTGATGCTCCCCTCCCTGTGTTCATGTGCTCTCATTGTTCAACTCCCACGTATGAGTGAGAACATGCAGTGTTTGGTTTTCTGTTCCTGTGTTAGTTTGCTGAGAATGATGCTTTCCACCTTCATCCATGTCCCTGCAAAGGACATGAACTCATTCTTTTTATGGCTGCATAGTATTCCATGGTGTATATGTGNTTAATTATGCTTTAAGTTTTGGGATACATGTGCAGAACGCGCAGGTTTGTTACATAGGTATACACATGCCGTGGTGGTTTGCTACATCCATCACCCCGTCACCTACATTAGGTATTTCTCCTACTGCTATCCTCCCCTAGCCCCCCACCCCCCGACAGGTCCCAGTGTGTGATGCTCCCCTCCCTGTGTTCATGTGCTCTCATTGTTCAACTCCCACGTATGAGTGAGAACATGCAGTGTTTGGTTTTCTGTTCCTGTGTTAGTTTGCTGAGAATGATGCTTTCCACCTTCATCCATGTCCCTGCAAAGGACATGAACTCATTCTTTTATGGCTGCATAGTATTCCATGGTGTATATGTGCCACATTTTCTTTATCCAGTTTATCACTGATGGGCATTTGGGTTGGTTCCAAGTCTTTGCTGTTGTGAATAGTGCTGCAATAAACATATGTGTGCATGTGTCTTTATAGTAGAATGATCTATAATCCTTTGGGTATGTACCCTGTAATGGAATTGCTGGGTCAAATGGTATTTCTAACGCCTCTTGCTCCTGTTAGACTTTCAGCTTCAGTATGGCAAGGACCCTATTTGCCCTGTTCTCTTTTGGCCATCAGCACACACCCTTGCCCATACTATACATTTAGATTAATAAAATGTATGAAAATACATGAATAAATCAATGGTATAATTGATGACAATGGAGGCTCAGGAGGAATTTATTGATTTTCTCCTGGCATTAGAAAAATCATCCTCAGAGTCTATTATCATAGAAGAATAACAAAGATTTGGAATGCTTTATAAATAAGATTTATATATGTATACATGTCTTATATAAAAATGTGCATAGATGCATGTGTGTGTGTATATATATGCATATTTCAGGGACTTCTAGAGCAGTTCTTTGCATAACACTGGGTGACAGCTGGAGGACTGGGCATTCAAAGAATATACTTCAGATCCCAAATATTAAGACACCTTTCAATTTCAGGAATATCTACTCTGTATGAAACCACGCTTGTTTGCAGAGACTCCCTCTCTCCACCCAACTCACAGATGACCTTCCTTGAAAGTGACTATGAAGGAAACAAAATCAGGACCTCACAGAGGATCCTGTGTTTGCTTTTTTGTTTTTTTTGAGACGAAGTCTCGCTCTGTCGCCCAGGCTGGAGTGCAGTGGCTCTATCTCGGCTCACTGCAAGCTCCGCCTCCCGGGTTCACGCCATTCTCCTGCCTCAGCCTCCCAAGTAGCTGGGACGACAGGGGCCGCCACCACGCCCGGCTAATTTTTTGTATTTTTGGTAGAGACGGGGTTTCACCATGTTAGCCAGGATGGTCTCGATTTCCTGACCTCGTGATCCGCCCGCCTCGGCCTCCCCAAAGTGCTGGGATTACAGGCGGGAGCCACCTCGCCCAGCCCAGAAATGAAAGTCTATGGAATGATATTTATCTTTACGATATATGATGTAGTCTATTTGCTATTTTTTCCATTTTGTTAACTTTTTTTTGTTGTGACCCATTAATGGGTTGAAACCTCCAGCTCAATAGATAATAACATGTTTCTAATGTCACCTTCAGATAGTTTATTGTAATGAGCAAACTTCTTCCATCTCGATTCCATCATTACACATTGTAACCATCACTATTACTTTTTTCCCTGTGTCATTTAACCCCACTGAGAATTACTGGAAATTGTTCAGTCGATTTTTCTGCTCACCTACCATTCAAGCCAAGAATGTGGTTATGTGACTCAGTGCACATAGGCAAAAATTTAGCTTTTCATTATTTTCAATAGAGTTTTACAAAAGTGGGAATGATTTTTAAGTTTCAGTTTGTAGCGCATGTCATGCCATGGATCCAACGTATAAAACAGAAGAGAATTGAGGCAGGTTATTTGGAAGAATATTAGATATGACAAGCACTTCAGTACTTACAGTTCTAAGATCTCTGAGTCTTGGAATATTTAAAAGGACAAAAAAAGAACTTTTTTTGATATAAAAATATTTTAAGACAATGAAATGATTCCTCATGTATACCACAGAAATCATTAAATGTTAAGTAAAGTTTAGAAGAAATCCTAGAAATGATATATTCCAAGGTAATCATGCTCACTTTCCTTTAGATCGGTACAGTATAAAATAGAACAGCACACTCATGTTCCACTTCTTTGATTATCCTTCATAAAATTCTATATTTGAAACTCCTAAGGAATGGAACTGAAATTTTTGCAAGAATAAATATGTTTAAAATTTTGTTATGCAATGCATGGTAGACCTATTTAGGCTCAGATAATGTAAAACGAGAAATAAACCACACTTACAAAACCACTTTGGACTAGTCTCTAAAGGTAATCTTTGATTTAAATGCCTAATGTAGCTTCTTGCCATATATTAGTTTCTGCCAAATAATCTTGATATACCAAATGTTCAGAAACAGATATGCAAATGTGGGCTAATCAACTGATTCAATTCACTTTAACTTTTTTTTGAGACAGAGTTTCGCTCTTGTCCCCTAGGCTGAAGTGCAATGGCGCAATCTTGGCTCACTGCAACCACCACCTGCCAGATTCAAGTGATTCTCCTGCCTCAGCCTCCCAAGTAGCTGGGATTACAGGCACCCACCACCACACACAGCTAATTTTTGTATTTTTAGTAGAGACAGGGTTTCACCATGTTGGCCAAGTTGGTCTCAAACTCCTGACCTCAGGTGATCCACCTGCCTCAGCCTGCAGAACTGCTGGGATTACAGGCGTGAGCCACTGTGCCCGGATTCACTTTAACTTTATAAATTAAGAGTGATAGTAATAGTAATAACATGCATGACACTTTCCATGTTTTAGAATTAGGCAACCACATAACCAGCTAAAAAGAGCTCTTGATTCTAAATGGCTTCCAGGTCCTATACATAATCCTTAACACCAACCATAAAACTAAGAACAGAGCAGGTATTTAAAAGCTAATAATTAACTGACAACTCATGAAGATTTCATTGCAGAGATTTTGCTTTTTAAAATGACTAAAAAATAAATATGGACAAGAAGAAGAGAGGCTATTGTTAATTTGGTTTTCATGAAAAACTACCCAAAACTAAATAAAACACTTTATACGTACAGGTTATTCATCCACCACACTGTAACTTTCCAGAAATACTCTTTTTCTTTCTTTTTTTTTTTTTTTGAGATAGGGTCTCACTCTGTCTTCCAGGCTGGAGTGCAGTGGTGCGATCAAGGCAGCTCACTGCAGCTTCTACCTCCCTCAAGCAGTCCTCCTTCCTCAGCCTCCTGAGTATCTGGGACCATAGCCGTGCACCACCACACCCAGTTAATATTTGTATTCTTTGTAGAGATGAGGGTCTCACTATGTTGCCCAGGCTGGTCTTGAACTCCTAGGCTCAAGCAATCCTACTCCCTCAGCCTCCCAAAGTGCTGGGATTGCAGGTGTGAACCACCATGCCTGGCCCCAGAAATACTCTGAATGGAAAGTAGAAAGAACATGTTTGTATATCAAAGTTACCAAACTAGGAATTCCTTTGACAGTATATAGGCAAAAGTTTTGCATTGTTTTCACAAGGAAATACTTCTAGAAGTGCCATATTATCAGGAAGTTAATCGATCAGTAATAAACTATAATGTTTTGATTAATTTTGGTGAAAATAGCTATAGTTTAAAAAAGACTAGTTTCATCAGCTATAAAAATAATAAATTTCAGTAGGAAAAGTCCCACAGTTTCCACATAAATCTGTAATAGGCCAGAGGGAACTCACGAAATAGAAAGAAAATAATAGAACTAAAAGTATAAAATCGGTACTTATTCCAGCATAATTCATGGTTTAGTAAAGAGGAAACATCGACTGGGAACACAATTTGAATGATGCTTAATAATCTGATGAAAGTGTGTATAAAATTTTACATATTGCTAAAGTGGAAAAAGGAAAAAAGTTACCGATATACCAGTATGCTTTGAATGATGCGTATAGGCTTTTTAAATGAAAAACACCTACTTATCATGGAAATGAGAACTCCATGACTTTATTTAGAATGACAGATTTAATCACACTAATTACCAAGTCAATTCCCTCACATACTTATGTCAAGACATCCCATTGTTTTGATTGTACCCCTAAATGTACAATTATTATTTGCCAACTAAAAATAAAGTTTAAACGTAAATAGAATTACAGATTTAAAGTTAAACATTCATTGCCTTCCTATGCAAACAATTAAAGCACAATTTATCTTTTATCTTAATTATTACAATTATAAATTAATAAGGTCTGCCTTCCCAAAAGTCTATCCAACTTTTAGATCATGATTCTAAGCATTTGGAAAACCATTCATTTTCATTACTTGTCTAAAAGGTTTCCATAAGCTAGGTCATCAGCTTGGAAGTCATACAGTAAAAGAAAAGTTAACCACAAAATGCAAACTTGCTTTTAAGTTCATAGGGCAGTTTATAAAGGTTACTCTCATACTTACTGCAAATTGAATCACACAAAAGTCAATACATACAAATATATTGTCTTTGTTCAATAGGATGTTTTCTCAGCCTATGCCAACTTTTTACACAGATCTCCGCAAAGTCAGCAAATCAACATGGAATTCAGATCTATGGAGCCTTCAATTCACTTGGGGGACGGGGTGAAGAGAATTATAACAATAATGCGACAGCCTAAGTGTTGAATAATCTAAGAGATTTTTTGTTTATTTAGCAGAAAGCACAGAGGGGGTTGCATTATAAGAAACTCTTTAGGTAGCTGATTTTTGTTTGTTTGCTTGTTTTCTTTTCTAATGAAAACAATCTTATCTACGCCAAATTGAGGAAAACTGTGTTCTAGTTATTCTTTGTACCAGAAAAATATGTGCTAATATACAATATTAATATCATCCCATAATTAGTTTATACCAAGATATTTATAAGAAATCTTGAGTTAAATGGTACAAGAATTCTGTGTTTTACCGAGGGAGAAAAATTTACAGTGATAAAGGTAAAAATGAGTACCTTCAAAGACACGACGTCTTTCTTCCCCACTCATCCTCTTCGGGCTCACTTATTTCACGACGCTCTTCACTAAGCTGTGAAAATCTTGACCGTTTGCCCTTGGACCAAATGCGCTGGCTCTGGGCAGCACTTTGTGGACTGCTGCTCTTTACAGCTGTAAAACCACGAACACGTGGCATGGCCTGGGCCTTCGAGAGTGTGTACACAGCAGCATCTTCTGAGATGGTTTTCTTCCCCAAATAACTTACGAGGACGTAGCCATGTGGCAGGAACAGACCAACAACAAGGCCCGTGCTGAGCCCAGTGTCGTCTTTCAAATTTCTCCAGAATTGTTTTGTAAAAAGCTACAACTGGGAAGAGACCACTTCCTCTATTCTTTCCGACACGGATTCAATTTGGAACTTTTGTGCCTTTTCTAGTGCACATGGATGTGCTATATTTACCTGCAGGCTACAGTTGTACAGAAGGGTTTTAGCATGATGGCTGTCAAGTGGATCTTTAATTTGAAAATGGTACTGCTGTTGAAAAATCATTAGACTTATACTCAGAACACTTGGCCCTTAAAACCTAATTGACAGGCAGGCTCAATAATGGCCCCCGAAGATGCCCACGTCCCAGTTCCCAGAACCTGTGAATGTGCTGGGTTAAACGGGAAAGAGGAAAGCATGGTTGCTAATCAACTGACCTTAAAATGGGGGGATCATCCTGGATTACCCTTGTGGGCCCAGTGTAGTCACAAGGTCCTTAAAAGTGAAACAGGGAGGCCAAAGAAGAGAGTCAGCACGAGCAGTCACGACTGCAAAGGGATGGAAGAGATGTGTTGTCACCAGCTCGGCAGATGGAGGAGGGGCCTCTGGAAGCTGGAACAGGCAGAAAGATGGATTCTCTTCTAGAGCCCTCAGAAAGAACCACAGCCCTGCTGATGCCTCGATTTTAGCTCAGGAAGTCCCTCGTTAGACTTCTGGACTACACAACTCTGAGCTACAGGCTTTTCTCGTCTTAAGCCTCTACATTATGGTAATGCGTTACAGCAGCAGTAAAAAATGTAACACGGGCAGTAGGTCTGCTTTCTAGAGGTAAAAGTTACAAAATCTCTTTGTGATCCAATTCTATTATCTGTCAAATAAATAGGTTACATTAGGGCCCTTCAAACTTTGAAAACAGCAAATGTCATGAAGTACGAAGCCCTTTTGGCAGGAGCAAATACGTAATCGAAGAGCCCCTGCTGCTGTTCCCAGCAAGCCCAGAGACAATGGAGGGGGCCGACACGATGGAGGCAGATGATGGCAGGAAGAGGTGGGACCTTTGGAAGGTGATTAGGTCATGGAAACAAAACTCTCGTGAATAGGATTAGTACCCTTCTCAAAGAGACGCCAGAGGGCGAGTTAGTCCTTTCCACCATGAAGACACAGTGAGAAGGGAGCACCTGTGGGCCAGGAAGCGAGCCTCGCCTGTGGGCCAGGAGCGAGCCTCGCCTGTGGGCCAGGAGCGAGCCTCGCCTGTGGGCCAGGAAGCGAGCCTCGCCTGTGGGCCAGGAAGCGAGCCTCGCCTGTGGGCCAGGAAGCGAGCCTCGCCTGTGGGCCAGGAGCGAGCCTCGCCTGTGGGCCAGGAAGCGAGCCTCGCCTGTGGGCCAGGAGCGAGCCTCGCCTGTGGGCCAGGAAGCGAGCCTCGCCTGTGGGCCAGGAAGCGAGCCTCACCTGTGGGCCAGGAGCGAGCCTCACCTGTGGGCCAGGAGCGAGCCTCACCTGTGGGCCAGGAGCGAGCCTCACCTGTGGGCCAGGAAGCGAGCCTCACCTGTGGGCCAGGAAGCGAGCCTCACCTGTGGGCCAGGAGCGAGCCTCACCAAACACCAAACTGCTGGCAGCTTGATCTTGCTCTTTCCATCCTCCAGAATAGTGAGCAATAATTTTGGTTGTTTATAACCACCCAGTGTATGGCATTTTACTGTAGCAGCTGGAGCAGATGCATATAATAGCAATCTTTACTGAGTACTTGCTATACACTGGACACTGCAGCATCCTTCCATGGATACTGGATTTTTTTTCCCCCACAAAGTTTCTCCCTGATGGATTTCAAAGTGTTCTTTGTTGAAGACATTCAGCCAGACCAAGAAGCCTCTAGGCCCCTCAGAAACATGGCAGACAGAGAAAGAGAGGGGACAGAGCAGAGGCCAGAACCCAGGCAGGATACAGCACAATGCCACTGCCACGCGGCACAATGCCACCGCCACGGGCATCCGGGGAGGAGTGCCCAACGGGTGACTTGACCAGCAAGGCAAGTGCTGAAGTGACAGAGATCCTTGCCAAGTCCCATTCCCGGCTTCTCCTCCAAGCCTGTGTCATGGTGTGGCTACATTTCTCAATGAGAGCAGAGGCGGGAGGAGTTAGGACCATCTTCTTTGATGTCAGTCTGCACCCCTCCTGCAGGAGGACAATGAACTCCTGTGAGGCTTTTGTCCTTGGGTGTGGTCTGGATCCTGAACACCATCAGGGTAGGCCTGAGGCTGGGATCCCGCGCTGCTTCCCCAGGACTCCACCTGAGGTTTCTTCATCAGGGTTGACCCTTCAGGACTCCTGGCATCTGGAGACCATCCTGTCAACCCCCTGGAGAGGTCAGGCCAGAGCCTCAACACTGACACCCTGCCACGGAGGGCTCCTGCTTCACCAAGCCTCAGGGAGCCATTCCCTCCTTCCCATCTGTCTCATCAATTCTCGCCATAACCTTACGAGATAGGTAGAAACATTATTCCCATTTTATCTGTAGGAAAACTTGGGCTCATTGGCGGCCTTTGGTCCCAGGTCACATACCTGTTAAGTGGCTGGGCTGCAACTTGCAGCCTGACACCTGCACAAAGAGCTGACATTCTTAAATCAGTCGCTCCGTGGTTCTGCATGGCCAGCGGTTTATACATTCGCCAAAGAGTTCATTAACTGACAAATCTTTCCTGATCACCTGCTATGTGCCAGACACTATTTCAGGTAACCGGGATGCAGCAATAATCAAAAAAAGATAATGCCCAAGCCCTCGAACGGCCTGTAATTAGTAGCAGCTGATACATTCAAAAAATATTTATCAGGTGCTTATTGCGCCAGGGAGCTTACTGAATACTGGAGCTGAAATCCAGCATATGCGTCCCAAACATAGGCCTGGATGGTCATCTCATCTAAAACCCCGTCTTCTGCACGAGTCGTGAAGTCGTCTGCAGGTAGATTGGGTTGCTCACTGTTTGCCATAGGGAGTGGCTCTTTTTCTACAAAACAACACACAGTGAATTTGGCAATTACTGAACTTCATCTAAGCCTGTAAGACTTGACTTCATTCCTCCTTGGAAATGAGGAGGAAAATCGGGTCAGAAAAAAAGAGATTTTACATGTATTAGGTAGCTCAAGTTTACTTAGTGTGGCAGAGTTCAAAACATAGCAGAGACATGATAGAATACTTTCCAATTTCTAACCAGGAAGGACATCATTTAGTGGAAGAAAATCCAGCTATTTCATAGCGAATGCTCAATTGGCAAAATCACTAGCTTTGCTGTTATACAGCATTAGCAATGATGGCAGATAATTTCAGCTTGTCAAGTTTCCGCTTTTCATCATGTTCACGTGAGAAAAAGGTTTTAAGCTTAAAATGTCACAGTATAGTAATATTTATTTATATCAATTTTCATTCTAAAATAATTTGTGGCAACTCAATGTCATACTTTTAAGGATTTAGTAAATCCACTAAGCATAATTTTAGCAGACCACCCCCGGACTCTCTCTGAAAGCGCGGCTTTAATCTTTTTTCCTCAAGCGGACCGCCAAATCTTCACAAGGCGATTATCTTTTAAGAATGCATTTAGAATTCTTTCCCCCTCATTCTGCACCCCATGAATCACATCAGAAATTACCACAGTGGAACTTTGTGTTCTCTGAGCCTTTTTCTTTTAAAAAAAAAAAAAAAAAAAAAAAAAAAACCTTCATATTTTGATAAATTAAGATTAGATTAGTGAGATTTGACGATGGCAAGAGGAAGACTACATTTGTAATTCATACATTACTAAAACAAAATGGGTGTCCATATCAGAGGGTGGAAATGCAAGAATATCACAGGCATGAGTCTTTTTATCCTAAACAGTGATCTTGTAATCAAGCCAGTAGAGAATACAAGCTTAAGCATTTTAAATAAGAAAAAACACCTTGGCCATACAGGGGCAGTTTCTACTAACACATTTATAGCTTCCGCAAAAAATAAATATTAGAGATTTTACATTGAGGTTATACCACATGTTTCCAGCACTATGCATTCCTTTTGCTGAGGCAGCAAAGTGTCATCTTTCAAAGGAGTATTCCACCAATGAAAAGAAAATATTTCCTATATGTATATATATAATATGATTATGTGCATATACATATACACATGTGTATATATATTTGATAATTTGATGGTTACCTTTCTGTCTTGGAAGTTAACCTATAAAGCGTATTATGCTATACATGCACACACACACACACACACACACACAACTTCATAATTGCTCTAGATACCCACAGTCGAGCAAGAGAGTAAGAAAAATAGTGGTGACTTTAGATTTACCTTTGGGAAAAACGTACATATGTTTATAAAAAAGGCCCAAACTGCTGGCAGATTTAAGGAGGGAAAGAGAGTTAACTTCTGTTGCCTGCCCATGTGCAAATCCTCTTGGCAGTTTGGGAGATGGACCAGGGACTGAACTGAGGTCTGAGGGATCCCCGAGCTCTTGCTGCCCAGGCACCTCAGCTCGGGAGGACTGCGTGTTTAAAGGGAAGACAGAATCATTGGGAGGGCCATCATCCTTGAGACTGAAAATGCAGGCTCTATCTCAAAAAAAAAAAAAAAAAAAAAAAAAGGTCCTAAGCTATTTAGGAAAATAGTCAGAAGCCTTGTTTCCCATGCAACATTTACCACAAAAATGTATGCATTGAAAACGTAATTATAAAAGAAAGCCACTGCTTAGCTCATCGTTCTTGGGAGGAAAGAATATTATAAGATCAAGAAAATAAAGAGGCTTTTAGTATTAGAACTCTCAAGTTCAATTTCAGTAATTCTAGGAGGTTGAAGGGATAAAAAAGCCAAACAGGAGCCTTGTCAGCAATCGCGACTACTCTGCATAAAGCTAAAGAAACATGTATACATATGTAACAAACCTGCACGCTGTGCACATGTACCCTAGAACATAAAGTATAATAAAAATAAATAAATAAATAAATGCCATAGGTCCTGATATACAAAACAACTATTTTTTTAAAGAAATTCTTCTATTTTAGTTTGTATTTTTCCCTTTTTATGAGTTAATAGAAGATGTAATTATTTTCAATATTCACAATCCTTTTTAGTTTTTTATTAATTATACTGGTTTTACATTTAAAAAAAAGGAAATGCTTTGCAGCTGTTGTCAATTGTTTAAGGAAGATTTCATAGCAACTTTAGAACTCTCAAGCCTTGGCGGTACTGGCTTATCCAAAAACGTTGTCTATAAATTTCTGTAGACTGTTAATCAGTGTTATCAAAAGTTCTATACCCATTATGTCCAGAGTGCCATAAAGTTAGTTTTATGGTAATTTAATTTTAAAGAGCATATGTTTGATCTGAAACCTCCAAATTGAATATATATACATGGTAAACATCTCTATATAGAGATTACTTTTAAATACATTTCTATAATTACTGTATATATATACTAATTTTGATGGGTAAAATAATTTTTAAAACATTATTTTGCCAAAGTTTATTCTACATCTCAATTTTGTTTCATAACTGTTCCCTGAGCATGAGCACTTCTAATGGGGATTGTATTAAAAATAAGTGTCTTCGCTTTGGGAAGATTCCACCTTGGTATGTAATGGACAGTCATGGCAAGCGTCTTTTGTGGGAACTTCCTGTGTGTGGAGGATGTTTAAGAGGCAGCTGTAGGGACACACCTCAGACTCTCATGCCCCAGAGGCCTTGCTCTTTGAGTGGCCCAAGCTCCAGGAAGCAGTCGTCCCGTTACTGACCATAGAAACCCTCTGTAAATTTCATCCCATCTCACCCTTCTTTTAATATCAGACCCGAAACAGCCTGAGACCTTGAGTCACTCCTGTCCCCAAAGAATCTTGGCCTAACATTTCGGGTGTCTAAAGTCAGCTACTTCTTGGGCTTCTCATCCACCTATTCACCCCCATCCTTTCCAGACTTCTTCCCCCACCTACTGCACTGTCCTGGGCTCCTTACGCATTCAAACTCCCGTTCCTCTCACCTCTTTCCAGTTTCATTCTGGAGCTGTCACTGTAAGCCAACTCCCCAACCACATTATGTTTTTCAGGAAATCCCTTCCCATTCACTTGCCTTATCCACTTGAACCACAGTAGAGTGGGTCTAGATTTCAGTGTTTTCCTGCCTCCATACTGCTCTGTCTAGCACTTTTTCACTTTCAGGTTGACATTAACGCTCGTTTGAGTTAATGAAGGTTGTTGTATGTCCCAGGATATGGGCTATCTTGATGAATGCTTCATGGATGCTTTAAAAAATGTGCATTCTGTTGTTTTGCAGTGGCGTGTTTCTCTATACATGTTGTTTAGATCCAGTTGGTTGATTGTATTTGCTTATTATGGGTAGCGTGCTGTATCTTTTTCCTTCCCTTTCTTTTCTTTTTTTTTTTTTTGAGATGTAGTCTCACTCTGTCGCCCAGGCTGGAGTGCAGTGGCTCGATCTTGGCTCACTGCAAGCTCCGCCCCTTGGGTTCATGTCATTCTCCTGCCTCAGCCTCCCTAGTAGCTGGGACTACAGGCACCCGCCATCATGCCCCGCTAATTTTTTTTTTTTTTTTTGTACTTTTAGTAGAGACGAGGTTTCACCATGTTAGCCAGGATGGTCTCGATCTCCTGACCTTGTGATCTGCCCACCTTGACCTCCTAAAGTGCTGGGATTACAGGCGTGAGCCACCGTGCCTAGTCTAACAAAATCTTAATAAATGGAATTCAATCATATGCAAAATGATAGACCATAGCATAAAAATAATATACACAGGGATTAATCTGGAAAAGACTTGCAAGACTGACACACAAAAAAGCACAAAACATTGCTGAGAAAAAGTAAAGACAAAATAAACGAAGAGATCTACGAGTTTGCAGATCAAGACTCAATATGGTTAAGATCTAAATTCTCACATTGATCTATAAATTCAATGCAATCTGTTTATAATCCCAGAATACTTTTTTGTAGAAATAAAAAAGCGGATTCTATAATTCAGATGGAAAGGCAAAAGATGGGGTAGCCAAACAACTTTGCAGAAAACATAACAGTATTCAGGTCTTACATTACCTGACTGAAAATCTCAGTATAAAGCTACAGTAATCAGTTGAGTATGCTATTGGCATAAAGATAGACAAATAGATTCGTGAAGTATAATAGAGAGTCTTGAAATTGACCCACACGTAGATAGTCAATTCACTTTAATGAAAAATACAAAGGCAATTTGGTGGAGAAAGAATAACTTATTCAATAAATAGTACTGAGATAACTGGATATCTACATGCAAAAAACCAGTGTAATCCAAACCTCACACTTTATCCAACTATTAGCTCAGGAGAAATAATAGACCTAAATATAAAGCTAAAGCGATGAAACTAAAACTCTAAAAGGAAACAAACGACAAAGTCTTTGTGACACTAGGTAAGGCAGAGATTTGTGTGAACGTATGTTGTTACTTCTCTTGGTTAAATACCTAGGAGCATAACTTCTGAGTTATGTGATACGTGCATATTTCATTTTTCATCACTGACTAGATTATAGTATAAAGAAATTATAAATTGTTATAATTAGTCTATCTTGCTCTATTGGTGAATTCATTGATAATTTTGAGTGTCCTTTAAAAGGTGACATGCCACAGCAGTCTGCTCTGGAGGGCTACAGAGGGCCCTCTCACGTCTTTGGCTGAGCACAGTTAATGCACGCATGAGAGGAAACTCCTCTTGACTGAACTAGGACAATCCAAATGAATTATCCAGATGAACAGTCCAAGCAAATGGAACAATCCAAACCAATGGAACAACCCAAAAGCTCCCTGAGAGCCAGGAACAGGTCCTGCTGTCACCAGCCAGAGTGGAAAACTTGAGGAAGAGTATGGCAGTGGAGTCCCTGGCTTTTCTTTTCGTCTCCCAAATATCCCAGACTAGGTGCTAGAGAAAATTCCAACTTGGAATTACCAACAGGCATAGACAAAAAAAAAAAAAAGCCCAAGTAAAGTCTGGGCCAAAGGGCTGAGAAAGGATGGCCCAGCCAAGACGGCCTCTCCCGGCTGTTACCGAGCAGAAGGGCTTTCAGGCTTATACCTCCTGCGATGCCACGGCCATAGAGAGACCACATTCTGGTCTTTCCCAACATACCCCATCTGCCTCGTAAGGCAGAAAGTGGTCCAGATACGTGTTCTTCTCTCCAACAGCACTGCCAGAGATTAAGCTGGCAACCCCCTGGAACCAAGTCATCTGGAGAGCAGGCCCAGTGACCCTATCCCTACCTAGAGGCATTGGGCATAGCAGGAAGCTTCTTCTGTCCCTGGGGATGGCACCATCAAGGATTGAGTAGGAGTCCTGTCAGCTCCTAGCACGCTAGAGGGCTAACTTCTCTCTACCTGCATCTTACGTGTCCTACTCAACAGCAACAGGCCATGGGAAATGCATGTTGCATTAGAATTATTCTGCAGATAGAACGAACAGGGATTAAATGGGAGCCCCAGTGGGGCCAGGTGAATAAAGCTCACTAGAATAGAAGGGCAACAGCTCCATAAGCTAAATTATCACTGGACCCACAGCCCCAAAATAAACCCAAACCTGTATGCTAAGCCTAAACAGAGAGAATGCATGCTAAAATAGGTGAATTAAATAGGACCTAGATTATCCTAAAATAATATCCAAAAATGTCCAGGAGATAATTAAAAAATTATTTGTCTTGGTCGGGCACAGTGGCTCACACCTGTAATCCCAGCATCTGGGAGGCTGAGATGGGCAGATCACCTGAGGTCAGGAGTTCACAACCAGCCTGGCCAACATGGTGAAACCCCATCTCTCCTAAAAATACAAAAATTAGCTGGGCGTGGTGGCGGGTGTCTGTAATCCCAGATACTGGGGAGGCTGAGGCAGGAGAATCTCCCAAACCTGGGAGGTAGAGGTTGCAGTGAACTGAGATCACACCACTGCACTCCAGCCTGGGTGAGAGAGCAAGACCCCGTCTCAAAACAAAAAAAAAGTATCTGTCTTAACAAAAATGAAAAAAAAAAAAAAAAACAACTTACTGTTCTAAAAAAGAAAACTAAATAATTTTTAAAATAATTGTTAAAAAATCACGATACTATAATCAATCAGGTGTTGGGGTATCTGACAAGTATTTTAAAGCAAGTATTATAAAAATATTTCCACAAGCAATTGCAAAATACAAAATATCAGCAAACAAATAGAAGTTAATCAAAAAGAATCAAATGAAAATTATGTGAAGAATACAAAATGATGACAACCAAATTAAAAAAAAAAAAAAAAAAGCCCTCACTGGATGAGCTCAAAAGAAGACTAGAGATGACAGAGGATGGAATTAGTAAATTTGAGGACACATCAAACAAATAATTTACTCAGTCAAACAACAGAGAAAGAATGGATAAAAAATTAAAGATTTTCAGATAGCTGCAGACAATAATAAAATATCTAACACAGATCATTTGGTCGTCATATGGTCTGAATCCCAGAAAGAGAAGAGAAAAAGAGTCTGAGACTGAAAAATTATTCAAATAAATAATGGCTGGAAACTTCCAAAATTAGGCAAACTATCTACACTATATAAAACCTACAGATTCAAACAGGGAAATGAAGCCGACGTAAGAAAACCAAAGAAATTCTTGATAAAATGTATCATAATTAAACTTCTGAAGACATCTTGAAAGAAGCGAGGGAAAAATGAAGCACTGCCTACAGGGAACACCAATTTGAATGAGATTTGGTATTTCCTCTGAAACCAAAGAACCCAGAAAGAAGTGACAAACATTCCTCAAGTGCTGAAAGTACTGTTAACTGCACATTGTAATTCCAGCAATACTATCCTTCATGAATGAAGGATAACAAAGTCATCCACGGGCAAAGGAAAACCACGAGAACATTTCTGTTAATGTAGTTATTCTTAATTTTTAAAACTAAAAGAACTACCAGCAGACCTACCCTTAAATAATGGCCAAAAGAAGTTCTTTGAACAGAAAGTGTATGACAACATAAGAAGTACTGGAACCTCAGAAGAGAAAGAACAAGAGATGGGTAAAAATAGGAATTGAGTATAATAGAATATTATTCTCCTAATTAATTTATGAAGTCATATTTGATTATTAAAGCAGAAGTCATAATACCACCTGATGTTGGGATCTGTATATATATGTGCATATATATACATATACATATATATGCATATATGCATATATATCTATATATGAAGTCCTCAGACATATTTTGAAAGTGGGGAAGGCAAAGGGAACAAATGGAAGTAAAGGTTCAACACTTTATTCAAAGTGGTAAAACATGAATACCTAGAGGCTATGAGAAGTTCTATGTGTATATTGTGATACCTAGAGAAACTGCTAAGAAAATTATACAAAGCAATATGCTCAAAATTAGCATAAAGACAATGCAATAGAATCCTTCAAAATGTTTGAGTAGCACACAGGAAGAAAGGAAAAGAGAAAGAGAGGGACTGAAAACAGAGAAACAAACGGAAAAACATAAATCGCAGCCATAAGCCTTAACATAGCCATCATTACTTTAAGAATAAATTGGCTAAACACACCAATATAATACAGAGATTGGCAGAGTACATTAAAAACATCCCATGGCCAAGTAATATGCTGTGTGCACCGAAGTCACTTCAAACACAACAACATAGGTAGGTACAAAGTAAAGCGAAGCGCCAGGCGCGGTGGCTCACGCCTGTAATCCCAGCACTTTGGGAGGCCGAGGCAGGCGGATCACGAGGTCAGGAGATCGAGACCATCCCGACTAACACGGTGAAACCCCGTCTCTACTAAAAATACAAAAAATTAGCCGGGTGTAGCTGTAGTCCCAGCTACTCGGGAGGCTGAGGCAGGAGAATGGCCTGAACCCGGGAGGCGGAGCTTGCAGTGAATTGAGATGCGGCCACTGTACTCCAGCCTGGGTGACAAAGAGAGACACCATCTCAAAAAAAAAAGGTTTTATTAGTGTTTTGCATTTTGGTTATGAGGGATATTTATCTGTAGCTTTCATTTGTTTCAGTATCTTTATCTGATTTTTCTATCAGTAATGTTGACCTCGTGGAATGAGTTGGAAAATATCCTCTAATGTTCTAAGTTCTGGAAAAATTTGTATATAATTTTGCTATTATTGTTTTAAATGCTTGGTAGAATTAGCCAAGGAAGACATCTGAGCCTGGAGCTTTCTTTTCAACTACATTAATGAATGTAGGCATTCCATTTCTCAGTTTCTTCTTGAGTAAGCGTTGTTAGGGTGTCTCTTTCAAGGACTTTTCCATTTTATCTTCATTATTGATTTTGTTTAATCATAAATTATCCATGTTTCCCTCATTATTCTCAGTATCTGTAGTCTATTGTGTCAGCTCTCTCACTTCTTATATTAGTAAATCTTGTATGCTTTCTTTTTTCCTTATCAGTCTGAATAGGTGATTGTTAATTTTATTGTGATTCAATTCAAAATACTTTCTATTTTCCCTTTTTCCCTTCTTTCCACGGACTATTTAGTGTGCTACTCAGCTTCCAAATATTTAGGGATTTTCCAGATATTTTTCTGTTATTGACCTTTAAATTATTTTCATTGAGGGCAAAGAGCATACTTTGTATGACTTGGATTCCTTTAAATCTGGGGGATTTGGTTCATGGCTCAGAACATGGTCAGTCTTGGTAAGTGTTCCATGTGGACATCTGAGTACTCCACCCCATGCCCCATGAATTATGAGGTGTTTCACCCTGGCTACTGGGAACAGGAAGTATTCCCACCTGCTGTGAGCTCCTGCTTCATTTCCTCCTTTCCTTTTGGGTGGTTCTTTCCCTAGCATTGGGTAATTTTTTTCACATGTGTGCAGTGATCAGTACTTAGCCAAAGACTCAAGGGCAAAGATGTCCAGAGCTCACTATTTGTGTGAAACTTTTCTCTAGGTCTTCCTTCTCTGTGAAATCCAGCTGCGTTGCCCTCCCCAAGCATTTAGTTTTGCCCCTTCATTCAGGGAGACCACCAGCCTCTCCCTGGATTCCCCCTCCCTGTGTAGCCACATAGCTTAATAAACAGCAGCTGGGTTCTAACATCTGCTTCCACAGGCAGTAGGTTGCAATATGTTGTTTAAGATGAAGTAGATGAAGAAAATCCAGCCTCACAGAGAGGTATAATGTATTTGGAAAATAAAAGATTACATTAATAGTTTTCCAGATTATTATACATATTCTTCACTGACAGTACACCAAAACTAGACAGATGGTAATTTCTTCTTTTTTTTTTTTTTTTTTTTTTTTTGAGACGGAGTCTCACTCTGGCCCAGACTGGAGTGCAGTGGCGCCATCTCAGCTCACTGCAAGCTCCGCCTCCTGGGTTCACACCATTCTCCTGCCTCAGCCTCCCGAGTAGCTGGAAATACAGGGGCCGGCCACCACGCCTGGCTAAGTTTTTGTATTTTTAGTAGAGACAGGGTTTCACCGTGTTAGTCAGGATGGTCTCGATCTCCTGACCTCATGATCTGCCCGTCTCGGCCTCCCAAAGTGCTGGGATTACAGGCATGAGCCACCGTGCCCGTCCGACAGATGGTAATTTCTTAAAGTTTAACTGAAATGAGGAGTCTGTATCCAAATCAATGAAATATTTTTGTTACATGAAATTCATCAGTCTATCTTTCACTTGGAATGAATCATGTATCTATGCATGATTGTGTTACATGACACATTTATCATTTGAAAAATATCAATTCAAAGCTTTATGCTGATTTTATAAATGTTGATACATTTCATTATAGCATATAAAGAAATTTACAGTTGTTATTTTCACCACAAATCTTATCATGAATTGTTTAAAACTGAGACGTTGTCAGGCTCACCGTAAGTTTCAGAAACTCTAATATTCACTTGAAACTTTTATCGTCAGCAACCAACACCATCCATTGTTTTCTTTAAAGCAACAGATTCTCTTCATTTTTGTGAGGAAATTTTTGGCCAAACCTGTCTGAATAACAGAAGCTTGTCATTCGTTATTTCAGTAACACTTGCGTTTACTGCAACTGAAGTGATTGCAGGAGCTGCACAGAGCACGCGTCCATCCGTCCATCCTATGTGAGCATGCAGCAGACACCATTTCTCCACACAATGTTAAGAAGACAGTCATGGGCCACTGTGTAATCAACACTGCTTTCACCAATGACGTTCTTAAGTGAAGCTGACATTCTTTTCTTCACTGTGACTGTGTGGCAATGAATCTCATCAGAATGGCTGCAATGTTTTTGCCGCTACTTTGATTCTTGCTCAGATGTCAGCATTTTTTCTCACCCTTCTAAGACAAATGTCAACATGGCGAAAGACAATTAACATTTTAGTTTTATTATGAAAGTAGTTTTGACCTCATGAATCCCTTGACAAATTTACAGAAACCCCAAGTCCACACTTGGAATCCTACCTTGAGAGTCACTGGCTTAGGAAAACTGAATCCGATTACACTCTGTTAATGGACTCGGTTCTCGTTGGAGTAGAAGAGACTTCCCGACTCCGTCACTCCATCCCAAATGTCTTCTCAGCCTCATGTCTACTATTTGGCACAGTTATGAAGTGTGGTGAAGTGAAAAGAGATGTGTTCTATCTTTCTTTGCAGCCAAATCTCATTCCTACTGCCTTTTTCTTATTAGCATTTATGTCATTGTACATTTCATTAGGTTAGAGTTAAGAGTCGAAATATGTATATGTATATATACATTTCAGATTGGAGATTATTGCCAAAAGCCAGCTAAGCAATTCTCAGACAGAGTTTTCTTTCTTTTTATCCTGAGGCAAAAGAAACAAACAAAGAAAGACATCCAGACCGGGGGGCTCAATATTGCTGCTGTAATTTTGACATCCAGACACGAACCTTGCCAGAAGTTTGACTTGCAGCTGCTGACTATTGCCAGGCCCCAATATCTTATGTATTATGGCACCTGTAAGTCTGGTGGGATGGGAAGGAGGGGATGCCTTTTAATTGGGAAAATATGTATCTTCTTTGAAATTATTTTAAATTAGCATTTAGCTAATAATAAGCTCAATTAAGAAAACATATTTGTATGAAATTCTAATTTATTTAATTATTTCAAATGAGAAATAAATCATTTGAAAGCCAACATTTGCACTGCGTGTGTCTGTGTGTGTGTGTGTGTGTGTGTTTTCATACACATGTCCCTTTTTTATGACCCGCTGGAAAATCCTGGCTGTCCCACCCAGAACACACTGAGCCCTGCAGTTCCATTCCTTTGCAAGTGGTCTGTAACTGATTGAAAAAAAGAATCTCAGGCCAAGTAACAGGGCTGGCTCAATCCCTGGGCCCCTTTTTTTTTAAATTTTTTTTTTTTTTTTTTTTTTTTTTTTTTTTTTGAGATGGAGTCTCTCTCTGTCACCCAGGCTGGAGTGCAGTGGCATGATCTCTGCTCACTGCAAGCTCCACCTCCCGGGTTCACACCATTCTCCTGCCTCAGCCTTGGGAGAAACTGGGACTACAGGCGCCCGCCACCACGCCCGGCTAATTTTTTATGTTTTTAGTAGAGACGGGGTTTCACTGTGTTAGCCAGGATGGTCTCGATCTCCTGACCTCATGATCCGCCGGCCTCGGCCTCCCAAAATGTTGGGATTACAGGTGTCAGCCACCGCGCCCGGCCTGAAAATATTTCTATTGAAAGACTGAGGGCTCCAAAATTGTCCCTGAGATTTTTATTATGATTATTATTTTAGATTAAGATACTGATGTTCCATGAAGCAATATGATTGTGGTATAATTAAATTGTTAGCTAGTCATCTAAGAAGATCTTCAGATTTGGAAGATAGAGTGAGTAAAGGTTAATGAATGGGAAGTAGAGGTGCTGCCTGAAAAATCTATGGTATTTTGTCTTTAAAATCATTCAGAAAACTTCAAATGTGTTGTCAAAAGCTTAACATGAGCCTTTGACAGACTGAGAATATCTTTTATTAACACTGATGTGAGTCAACATATTAACAATTGTGAAGAAATTACTATATGTATACTTTAAGTGTTCAAATAGGAGTATAAAATAGTTTTAAAATTCTTATTTTAACATAGTTTTAGGTTCACTGTGAAATTGAGAGGATAGTATAGAGAGTTTGCATATACTCCCCAACTCCACCCATGTGTAGCCTCCCCCATTATCAGTACCCCCACCAACATGGTGCATCTGTTACAACTCATGAGCTTCCATTCACGTCATCACTCAGTTTGCATGAGGGTTCACTTCTGGTGTTATAAGTTCTCTATGGGCTTGGACAAATGTACAATGACATGGATCCACCATTATGGTATCATGCCGAATAGCTTTACCATCCTAAAAAAGTTCTCTGTGCTTCACCTATTCATCCCTCCCTCCTACCCCCAGGCCCTAGTAACCACTGAACTTTTTAATTTTAATTTTAATTTTATTTTTTGAGACAGAGTCTCTCTCTTGTCGCCCAGGCTGGAGTGCAATGGCACGATCTCGGCTCACTGCAACCTCCGCCTCCCGGGTTCCAGTGATTCTCCTGTCCCAGAATTCTGAGTAGCTGGGATTACAGGCGTCTGCCACCATCCCTGGCTAATGTTTTGTATTTTTAGTAGAGACGGGGTTTCACCATGTTGGTCAGGCTGGTCTCAAACTCCTGACCTCAGGTGATCCACCACCTTGGCCTCCCAAAGTGCTGGGGTTACAGGCATGAGCCACCTCGCCCGGCCTCCACTGAACATTTTACTGTCTGCATGGTTTTTCCTTTTCTAAAATGTCATCGAGTGGAAACCATGCGGTATGCAGCCTTTTCAGATTGGCAGCTTTCATTCCCTAATATGCGCTGAAGACTCCCCTACGTCTTTTCATGACTAGAAAGCTCATTTCTTCCTAAGTTGCACTTACCTTAAAAATTATATGCAAGTTTACTAAGAGCTGGAGCCTTGTAGAAAACAAAGGATGATAATGGCTTCTGTAAATTATAGCTTAAATATTAATCACTGAAATGGGTAGAGGAGGCAAGCCTACCACAGGAAAATCTCCTAATTGGAACAACAACAAAAAAATCGCAATGTTTACCATGCCTAACTTGGTCATTCTTTCTCTATTCTTCCTGATGGAAGGGAAATAGAGGCAAAGAGCTAGTGAAAGGAGAGAGGTAATTCAATGACGCTTGGACTCTTATAAAAGTAAAATATAAAGTTACTTTTTTCTGGAGCTGTTAGAAGTATCAGCAGTGCAATAAGAAGCTACCTAAGAGCCTGGAAACATAGACTTTCACAAGCTGTGAAGGGGAACAGTGGAAAACGTATGTTAAAATCAAAGTAAAAGAAATAACAAGCATGGGTAAAATAGAAGATACAGCTGCAAATATGTGAGAAATACTATCGTTTTTATTTTTGTTTGTATTGAATATTTGAAGAGCTCTTTCTGAAATTGCAAGTCCTACCAGAAGCCTGGCTGTTTGGAGGATGAAGGCATCATTAAGGCCTCACTTTCTGAACAGCGTGCCAGCTGCCCACATTGTTCATCTATACCAGGGAAGAAATAAGTGACTTTGTACATGCTTACAATCTCACCCCACTGCAGAAACATCAGCTTGCATGCTTGCTACCTCAGCCTCAGCAGGGGCAAAGGATCCCATTTTTCTTGATGAAATCCACTCTATCATGTATTTTCTTCTTCCCCGACACAAATGTTCAGCATGGAACTGCCTCCTTTCCATAGTACACCAAATGCACATGCAGATGTTTATGTTATTAAATTAGAGAACATCTTTCATGTGATGAAGTTTCCCACTATTCTTTGAACAATCATCTGACATTTCAGGAATTTCTTACCTTGTAAGTCCCACATCTCCAAGACAGGGCCAGAGACTCACCTCCTCGCATTCCCTTCAGATCCGGCCAGCGTGTGGTGTAGGCCCCTCATCTGAGAGCACCAGCAGGAAACCTCAAAGCAGAGCACAGGGCCTTGAGGGAGGCTGCAGGGTCTGTTTCTGACGACAGTGGTGGCAGCGGCAGCCAGACTTTGCGGGGAGCTGTTGGAGCGGAGTTTCTGGCTTTATTGCCAATACAGGTATTGTGAGCCTCAGGTCTGTGCTGTGCAGCCATTTCCAGAGCAGGTCCCTGGCTGTGGTGCCTTTAGGCCCTGAGCTCTGGCCATCTCAGAGAGGCTGGGTGTGCTAAGACCCTACAGTGAATTCACTTGCAGCTTCAACTGATGAAGCGGGTTTTGCAGTTTGCATGTAAGAGCACTAGCCGAGTGTTTTGTACTCACTACGCTTTACCAGTCCTTTAATAATTGCCAGTCTTGCGTGTCTGACCCCACACCCAGCGTCTGAGACAGGGAGACAGGCTCTGTGGCTCATGCTGTGCATGACGACGTGAGCACTGAGTGAGGGAAAGCGGGGGGAGCCTGGGCTGCAGAATCCGAGGACCAGGCAGGAATGAGGGGAGATGAGGGCGTTTATCTCAAGTATAGCCACCTGACATCGTGGCTGCCTGGCCCATAGCAGGCCCTGCATACACGTTAGCTACCAAGACCAGGATTTTACAACTTTTTATAGTTGTTATTACACACATTTTACAGATTAGGAAATGCAACCAAACGAAGATAGAATAATTCTCAAAACTATACAGCCAGTAAGGGGCTGAGCTAAGTAAGATTCAAAACCCCCATCCTTTTCTAGTTCTCAAGCACATGTCTTTTGTCCTGTGGAGCGCGCCTAGAAGCTACATCTAAGCCCAGATTTCAGGGACAGATGCTTTCTTTAAAAACTTTGAATTTAGCTTTTCCTTCTTCAGCAGTCTAGACTGGCATGTCCATGCTAGGTCCACAGCTATGGTGACTGGGTCCAACCAGAGCACACGAGGTGTGAGTGTGGACAGGTGAGGCCGTCTCTAGTAGTTCACTGGGAGACAGGAATGAAGAAGGAATCAGTTTTTGACCATCTGGCATTTTTACTCACTGCCACGCTTCTAACCAGATTACAATAAATGCAAACTGAATTGAAGCCAGAACACAGGTGTGGGGAGACCGTTCCTCTGTTGTCTTTATCACACTCAGATTCTTTGTTTAGATCTGTTTTTCCCACATAAAGCGTGTAACAAACTTCTCATGTTTGTTTCTGTATGTTAATGAATAAAAAGCACTGAAGTTCTCTTGAATTTAGAGGTGGTTAAAAGCACACATTTAGAGAGCACATCAATTTTCTTTAAATACTATTGAGTATTGTCTAAATGGAGCCTTCTGACGTCAGCAGGGCTGACATAAAATATATTTTATTCTTGAATAACTCAAGTTAATTTTCTCACACTAATTTTTTTCATCCCTGGAGAGGCATTGACTCCGGAGAGATGCAGACACGGCGTGTTCCTTGTCTACTGCCGTCCTAACAGATAGCACCAGAGAAGTGGCTGAAGGCAGTGCCCACTTGCAATCTCACAGTCAGCGCGCGCCACAGCTCTGCCCAGCTGCTTCTCTGCTCTGAGGTTCACAAAGCCAAAATCAAGGTATCCGCAGGGCTGTGCTCCTTAACTGTAGGCTCTGGGGGCGAACCTGCTTCCAAGCCATTCAGATTGTTGGCAGAATTCAGTTTTATGTTGTCCTACAATTGAGGTCCCCATTTTCTTGCTGGCTGTCAACTGAGATTCATTCGCAGCTTTCAGAGGCCACCTACTCCTTGGCTCCCTTCCTTTCTCACCCTTCGAACTTCTCTGACCTCCCCCTGCTACCTTTCTGCCTTCCTCTTCTGCTCTTAAGGACTCATTGCAATAGGCCCACCTGAGTAGTCCAACATACACTCCCTTCCCCTAAAGTCAACTACTGTATTCAGTAGCCTTAATTGCATCTGCAAAACGTCTCCACAGCAGTACAAGATTATGTTTGATAGAATGAACAGGTGAGGGGAATTTGAAGGGGCGTCTTTAGGATTCTGCCAGCCACTCATGTGTGTCAACCTGACTTCTAAACTAAATGATCCTTGACTAATTGATTAAATTCAATGAGCTTTGAACTTGTTTTTCTTTTGTAAAATGAAGCTAATTAAGATATATTTCACATAATTGCCATAAAGACTTTAGGAGACTATCTGTAAAAAGTGCTGGTGGGATGCCGTGGCTCATGCCTGTAATCCCAGCACTATGCGAGGCCTAGGCAGGTGAATCACCTGAGGTTCGGAGTTCGAGATCAGCCTGGCCCACATTGTGAAACCCTGTCTCAACTAAAAATAGAAAAATTAGCTGGGCATGGTGGTGGGCGCCTGTAGGTCTCAACTACTTGGGAGGCTGAAGCAGGAGAAACGCTTGAACCTGGGAGGTGGGGATTGCACTGAGCTGAGATTGTGCCACTGGACTCCAGCCTGGGCAACAAAGCGAGACTCCATCTAAAAAAAAGTACTTAGCACAGTGTCCTGGCAAATGGTGAGATTAACAAATCATATCATTATTAGTAAGGGGAGTAGTAATGTGAGTACAACTGCTGTGCCTGGAGCAGGGTAGGTGCTTGATAAATGCTATTTTTCTGTCTTCCTACATACACCAGAGATTTGTGATAAAAGTGCTAAGCTTTTGCGACTACTGCCATTGCCAGCACACAGACGGCCGTAATCATGAGAAAGAGTAGCCACATGGTGCGATGCCGAAAACTGTCAGGAATGAGGCAAAGGGGTCTGCTTTATATCATATATTGAATTAAAACCAAAAGACCAATTCATCTAAAGGACATAACTCTCCTTAATGTTTATATACCAAACAGCAGAGCTTCAAAATACAGGAAGCAATAACTCAGACCTGTAAGGAGAAATAGACAAATCCACAATTATAAACGGTGATATCTATACCCCTCTCAATAAGTGATGGAACAGATGGATAGAAAACCATTTTGCATATAGATGATATAAACAGCACCATCAATCAACCTGACCTAATTGACATTTCTAGAACACTCCATCCAACAACAGTCAAATAGCTGAATTCTTTTCAAGTGCACAAGAACATTAAAACATTTACCAAGATAAATGACATTTTGAGTCATAAAACAAGCCTCAGTAAATTAAAACTAACAGATCCAAGTCATACAAACTATGTTCTGTGACCATAATGGAACTGAATCAATAACTGAATGATCTCTGGAAAATCCCAAAGTATTTGGAGACTAAGTAACACAATTATAAATAATAGGTCAAAGAAGAAATCAAAGGAATAATTGGAAAATATTTTGAACTTGATGAAAATATAAGATATTAAAATTTGTAGAATGTGGGAGCAGTACATGAGGGAAATTTATAGTGCTGTTTTGGAAAGAATAAAGGTCTCAAATTAATGATTTCAACTTCTACTTTAGGAAAACCAAATTAAATCAAAGGTAAGAAAAAAAAGGAAATGATAATGTAGTAGGCAGAATTTCAGACGACCTCCAGAAATCTCGCCCCTTGGTACACACCCTGTAGAAAACTTTCCTCTTGAATGTGGGCAGGGTCTGTGACTATGATAGGCCATCATTTCTAGGATTATGCTACTTTATATGGCAAAAGGAATTCTGCGTAGGATATTAGGTTTTGAGTCAATGGACTGTATGTTAATCAAAAGGAAGAAGATTATCCTGCATGAACCTGACCTAATTAGGTGAGCTTTTACAAAAAGGTGAAGCATCAGAAACAGATTTTTGCTGGCCTAGAGAAAACAGCAAAGCCATGTTGTGAACTGCAGCGAACACACGAGTCACGTAGGAGCCGAGTGATCCCAGGCCAACCGCCTGCGAGAATATGGGAACTACAGTTGTAAGAAACCGAATTCTTGTTTTTGTTTCTGAATTTGTGAGCTCGAACCTGAACTTCAGATGAGCTCCCAGTCCAACTGACATCTCAATTTCAGCCTAGTGAGATGCTTACACAGGGATCCATGCCCAGGCTTCTGACCCATGAAAAAAAATAATAAATAATACATTTCTTAAATGATTTAATTTGAATAATAAATTTGTGTTGTTTTAAGCTAGTAAGTTTGTAGCAATTTGGCCTGCAGCAATAGAAAACTAATACAGATAAAATGCAAAGCATAAATAAATAACATAGAAAACAAAAAAACAGAAAAAATAAAATCAAAACTGATGTGGTGAGAATATTAAAAATTCTGATAAACCTACAGCTCAAGAGAAGAGATCCAATTCTCAATATCTGGAATTAGAGAAATGTCATCACTACAGATTCTACAGATACTAAAAGAATAGCAAAGAAATATTAGGGATAAATTTATGCCAATAGATTTGAAAAATATATGAAATGGACAAACTATTTGCTATCTTCCTAAAGCTCACTCAAGAAGAAATAGATAATATAAATATCCCTACATATATAAAGGACTTGGGTTGAAAACATTCCTACAATGTAATATATAGGGACTGATATATTCAGTAATGAATTCTATGAACTATTAAAAAACTTATAAACTGGATGTGGTGATGCATACCTGTGTTCCCAACTACGCAAGAGGCTGAGGCAGGAGGATTGCTTGAGCCCAGAAGATCAAGGCTGCAGTGAGCTTTGAGTGTGCCACTGCACTCCAGCTTGGGCAACAGAGCAAGACCCTGTCTCTATAAAAAAAAATAAAAAAATAAAAAATAAAAATATAGTGATTTAATTCTACAGAAACACTCTAAAAATGGAAAAGGAAGGACTACTTCCCAGCTCTTTATATGAAGCCAGCATTATCCTCTGATATGAAAACAAAACAAACACATTACAAAAGAAGGTAAAATGTAGACCAATATCCCTCAGGAACATAGATGTAAAAATCGTAAGCAAAGTGCCAGCAAATCCACTTCAATTATACAAAATGATAATACCACGCAGCCAAATGGGGTTTGTCCCAGTATTCTAGAGTTGGTCCAACATCTGAAAACCCAGCAGTGTAATTTCCCATACCAACAAACTGAAAAAAGATAAGCCACATTATTCACTTAATATGTGCAGAAAAAGTACTTGGAAAAAGCCTTACATCCATTCCTGATAAAAGTGCTCAGCAAACTAGAAATCAAAGAACCGTCTCGATCTGAAAAAGAAATCTATGACAAACCCGGAGCTAATATCAGATACAACAGTCAAAGGCTGAACGCTTTCCCCCTAAGCATATCTGTTCTCAACACTTTTCTTCAACATCGTATTGGAGAGTCTACCCAGTGAAAATAGGCAAGAAAAAGAAATAAAAGTCATCAAGTTTGGGATGGGAAAATTCAAAACTATTTTTGGACAGCACGAACACCTGTTTAGAAAATCTGATAAAACATACAGAAAATATTCTGGAACTAATATATGTGTTTAGCAACATGGCAGGACCCAAGGTCAATATACAAAATTCAATTGTATTTCTAGATATTATAAACATACATTTAAAAATTAAATTCGATAAAACTTAGGGATAAATCTTACAAAAGATGTGCAAGACCCGTTCACTCTACCTTAGAAAATATTGCTGATTGAAATTAAAGGCCTTCAGAGCTTGCGGTAAGCTGAGATCGTGCCACTGCACTCCAGCCTGGGCAACAGAGTGAAACTCCGTCTGAAAAAAAAAAAAAGAAAGAAATTAAAGGCATAAGTAAATGAATAAATGGAGAGATATACCACGTTCACGGGTAAGAAGACTGAATTAATATTAGCAAGATGCTACTTCTCTCCAAATTAACCCATAGCTTCAATGAAATTTCAAAGTTGCAGTAAGCATTTATTTTTTAAAAAATTGAACAGCTGATTTCAAAATTCATATGGAATTGCAATGTACTTAGAATAGCTAAAACAACATCAAAGTAGGAAAAAATTAGTAATAGCACTACCTGACACAACTTATTATAAAGCTACAGTTTTCAAGACAGTAAGACATTATTGTTTCAGTAGACAATTTAAATGTGTAAAGTAAGTAGAAAGTCCAGAAATAGACCACTTATTTATAGATAAGTAATTTTTGACAAAAGTGCAAAGACAATCATTAGAGAAAGGATAGTCATTTTAAATAAATGATGCCAAAATAACTGGCATAATAAATACCCTTAAGCTAAAAATGTGAAGTTCAATTAATAGCTCATGCCATTTGCCAAAATTAACTCAAATGAATCTAAGACCTACATATAAAATTTAAATTTATAAAACTTTTAGAAGAAAACAAGAGGAAAATCTGACTTGTTTAGACAAAGATTTCTTAGACATGATGCCAAAATGAAATTCATCAAGAAGTTGATAAATTTAACTCATTAAAAGCAAAAATGAAGAGACAATCCACAGCCTAGGAGGAAATATTTTAAATTCTATATATGACAAAAGACTTGTATCCAGAATTGTAAACTACTCTAAAAGGGAATAACAAGGCCGGGCACGGTGGCTCAAGCCTGTAATCCCAGCACTTTGGGAGGCCGAGACGGGCGGATCACGAGGTCAGGAGATCGAGACCATCCTGGGTAACATGGTGAAACCCCGTCTCTACTAAAAAAAATACAAAAAACTAGCCGGGCGAGGTGGTGGGCGCCTGTAGTCCCAGCTACTCGGGAGGCTGAGCCAGGAGAATGTCGTACACCTGGGAGGCGGAGCTTGCAGTGAGCTGAGATACGGCCACTGCACTCCAGCCTGGGCGACAGAGCGAGACTCCGTCTCAAAAAAAAAAAAAAAAAAGGGAATAACAAGGAAACAATCCCATAAAAATGGGCAAAATATTTTAACAAACTTCACCAAAGATGTTGATACCACCTCACACCTATTAGAATGTCTCTAAAGACTGACAATCTAAGTGTTGATGAGGGTGCAGAAGAACTGGAATTCTCACACACTGTTGATGGGAATTTAAAGCGATATAAACAACTTTCTGAAAACAATTTGACAGTGTCTTAAATAGTTAAACCTACACTTTTCATATGAACCACCAATCTGAATTCTAGATGTTGACTCAAGACAAATAAAAGCATATTCATATAAAGAATATTCATAGCAGCTTTATTTGTAGCAGTCAAAATCTGGAATCAATCTGAACATCCATTAACAAATGAATGGATAAACACATGGTGGTATCTCCAGACAGCTATAAAAAGAAAGTGAACTACTGATACACACAACAACACAGATGGATCTAGAAATATTATGCTAAGTGAATAAAGTCAGAAGAAACGGAGTCTTGCTCCTCCTATGATGGGTTATGTCCATCTAAGTCAAACCTTTACATCAAAAATGACTTAGGACATTTTCAATTTATAATAGGTTTATCCAGACATAACTCCATCCTAAGTTGAGGAGCGTACAGAATGTGTATCACTTTTGCAGCATTGTAAGTTGAACCCTTGTAAGTCTGGGACCATCTGCATATAGGATACTTTATATACAATTTTAGGAAATGCAAGTTAGTCTAGAGTGACAAAAAGGAGGTAAATGCTTATCCTTTGAAAGGGAAGGGACAAGTGGAAGGACGTCAAAGGAGCCCAAGGAAATGTGGGGGGAGGATGAAGATGTCTGCCCAACTTGTGATGAGTGGTTTTGACCACAGAGACACTTAGAGATGATCCATGGCCATGTGCTCCTTTTCTACCAGAGCCCAACACCACGACAAGACGTCGTGCTCAGCTGGGGTATACTCTTCAGTAGATAGCAGGGTCTTGCTGCAGAACCCCAGGGGACGGCACTGTGGATATCCTAATGGGGTTCATCAGGGACTCCGTAGGCATCTTCATGTACCATGAATATCTCTGTGGCATTGTGGTATCTGACAGGTCACATGGTCCAAGTAACAAGGGTATTTGTGTCATAGCATGAACCTGCTGCAGAACCTTTTCTTACAGATTCTACTTAAAACTGGTAGCCTTTCATGTCACTTGGTCTGTGAATTGGAGCAAAATTGCGAAGTGTTGTATATGCTGCCTCCCAAATCCAGAAGGCTTTCCAAGCACTATGCTTCTGCCTTAGTGGAAGAAGATGCAAGCTATAAAACTTGTTGTTCCCCTTAGACGGAATATTCCTGACATTTCCCAGATGACTGGACTTCGCTGATGTGACAACTGCCTAAAACTTCGTAGCACTCATTTCTCACTCTGCAGCCTGCACGTAGCTCACCAGTGGATCTCTGATACGTGGCAATAAACGCCATGGCACCAATATAGTTAACCAATGTGATGTTCCAGGAAACCTCCAGATGACATATTGTGAAAGAAAGCAGGAACTTCGATATAGCCCTGGGGCAAGACGGAGAATGTGTCCAGCAATTGCTATCTGTTCAGGGGGGCTTTTTTCCTTTTAGATGGAGATAGAAAAGAACTCACTCATCACTTCAGTAGCCTCACACTGCATTGATCTGCTGGCTTGCCATTGCAGATTGCACTGGGATTATGGCTACTGTTTGATAAAGTTTGCGATGGTTCACTGTCATCTGCTGTTTTCTTTCTCTTCTTTCCTTTTGTTTCCTGCTGAAGCCCTTGAGACAGCCTCCACCTGCAGCAGAATAATCAATTATAAACACCACCACATCCCACATGAAGAGAGAGATTACTATGGCTCTTAAGGAGTGAAAAATATGCAAATGTGTGCTTATCACTATATCTACATTTAATTCACCAACCTGATACCAAGAGAGAAGCATCACCTTATTTTATAGGCCATAATTCAATCAGGAAAAGTCACATAATGGTTCACACCATTATAAGAATCTCTTGGCTGGGCGCAGTGGCTCTCGCCTGTAATCCCAGCAATTTGGAGGCCAAGGCGGGTGGATCATGAGGTCAGGAGTTTGAGACCAGTCTGACCAAAATGGTGAAGCCCCGTCTCTACTAAAAATACAAAAATTAGCTGGGCATGGTGGTGCGCACTTGTAATCCCAGTTACTCAGGAAGCTGAGGCGGGATAATCGCTTGAACCTGGGAGGCGAAGGCTACAGTGAGCCGAGATCGCACCACTGCCCTCCAGCCTGGGCGACAGAACGAGGCTCCGTAACAACAACAACAAAAACAGCAACAAAATAATCTCTTGAATAGAATCATGCATTTCTGGTGCATTTTATAGTGAAAATTACACCCCTGAATACAGGTAGACAATGGAGAGGAAAGGACAGATGCTAACATGGATTTTCTTAAAAACTGGTATAATAGAGGATTCATAGTTAAGCATCAAGCCTACCTGTGTGGCTGAGAGATGAGACCCATGCCCCCACCTTAGTGAAAATCAGAATGCCCTCACTGTTCTGTATGGAGAAAAGAATCAGCTGAGAAAAAACTCCTGTGACCCCAGGTTTCCTTTCAGGTTTTGTGTCAAAAAGTATTGTTTGTAAGTAGCAGAGCATAACTGACACGAGTGTAAGGAAAAAGGAGAGAGTTTAACAAAACCACAGGACCACAGACGGGCAGCTGGCACTGGACAACTTCACCAGGTGCTCTCACCACCTCTGAGTCTCTCTTGCTCTCATTCTGACTTTCCTGTCTGGGTGAGTTTCCCTCTTCTTCCTGCAGACAAGCCTGCGCTACACAGCAGGCAGTGCATTGCAAGAAACTCTAAACTCACATTCTTCTTTTTTTTTTTTTTTCTGAGACGGAGTCTCACTGTGTCGCCCAGGCTGGAGTGCAGTGGCCGGATCTCAGCTCACTGCAAGCTCCGCCTCCCGGGTTCACGCCATTCTCCTGCCTCAGCCTCCCGAGTAGCTGGGACTACAGGCGCCGCCACCTCGCCCGGCTAGTTTTATGTATTTTTTAGTAGAGACGGGGTTTCACCGTGTTAGCCAGGATGGTCTCGATCTCCTGACCTCGTGATCCGCCTGTCTCGGCCTCCCAAAGTGCTGGGATTACAGGCTTGAGCCACCGCGCCCGGCCTAAACTCACATTCTTCTAACTTATGCAGACCCAGGAGGGAAAATCCTACTCTCCACTTCCACTAGCTCCAGGTAGACACACTCCAGAGAAATTTACCGTTGTCCTGGCTTAGGTTACATGTCCGCCTGTTAGACCAAACAGTGTGGCTCACAGGTTAAGACTATCATTGGTCTTGCTTCCGTTACACATCCCCATTTGTGGCTGAGAAGAAAGGATATGCCACATTAAAACTGGAAGAGCCAGTGGCAAGGAGACAAGAACATTAGGAAGTATACCTTTTATTTTTGAGCTGACTAGAGACTTCGGGATTATACTACACAGAAGTGTTATATTCCTGGGCATGTGGTTTCTTCACCTACTAGTGAAAGGCACTGCATAAGTTACAAAAATCCACATCATTGTACCTCACAATTACTACCTCAAGAAGTTCAACATTTAATAAAGAAAATAGCAACAACAACAAAACTCGAACTGAAGGGGTTGCACATGCTCTAAGAAATATACAAGAATCTATTGTAGGTAAATGAATTTGGAGAAGAATCATATATCCATCCATCCATCCATCCATCCATCCATCCATCCATCCATGCATCCATCCATCCATTCATCCATCCGTTCATCCATCCATCCGTCCGTCCGTCCGTCCGTCTGTCCGTCCATCCATCCATCCATCCATCCATCCATCCATCCATCCATCCATGCATCAGAATCACCCAAGGAGCTGTGAAAACCATAGGTAACTAGGTAAACCTTCAGAGGGTCAGGGCTAGGCTCGGATGTCTGTATTTTTAAAAACGTCTCTGAGACATGCTGCTAAAACTGCAGATTCAGTAAATGTTGAAAAGCAACACCGAAAACAAACTTGGGGCCAGCATATGCTCGATATAAAATGTGTATAACTTTTAGATAACAACATTTTGGAGAAAATAGGACAGAGGTGGAAAAAAAAAAAAGAAAATCTTGGTGTTTGGTTTGCTATATTTCAAGTTGAAATGTGAACCAATGGATGGATGGATGGATGGATGGATGGATGGATATATGATTCTTCTCCTAATTCATTTACCTACAATAGATTCTTGTACTTCAAATGTTCAGATTGTATTGGTTATATAAGCACGTATTTGAATTATTGCTCCCATCAGTACCCATCTCAGCAGTGGGAAATCACCATCTGTGCACAGCTTGTAAGTTTTCTACACTCCTCCTTAGAGAGCTCATAAAAAGATAATGAATACAAGCAGGCATCGGCTTGAACAGATCCTCGAGAGTGGGTTCTAGGGATCGCTCTCTGGAAAGGAATCCCAGCTTCTACCTCGTATGTCTTACAGGGCCCAGTGCCTGCAGCAAACAGTTTTAGAAGACATACTTTTTTTTGTTTTGTTTTGAAATGGAGTTTCACTCTTGTTGCCCAGGCTGGAGTGCAGTGGCATGATCTGGGCTCACTGTAACCTCCGCCTCCTGGGTTCAAGCAATTTTCCTGCCTCAGCCTCCTGAGCAGCTAGAATTACAGGCATCTGCCACCACACATGGCTAATTGTTTGTATTTCTAATAGAGACAGGGTTTCACCATGTTGGCCAGGCTGGTCTTGAACTCCTGACCTCAGGTGATCCACCCGGGTCAGCCTCCCAAAGTGCTGGGATTACAGATGTAAGCCACCGTGCCTGGCCACCGTTTTTAGACATGATGTTTTCAGCCGGTGACAGAAAACCAGTTTTAACTGCCGTAACTTAAGAATGTTATCATTTACCAACTAGGGAGTCCAGAAGCATGTTGGTCTTCAGAATTACTGATTTACTTGTCCAATCATCATGTCTAGGACCCAGGGCTTTCTACCCTTCTGGTCTGTCAACTACAGCCTCAGCATCATCCTCAACCTCTCCTCCTTTATGGTCACAAGACAGCAAATTGGTTCTTCATGCTTCCTGTGTATAGATAGCCCCAGATCAGGGGAAGAATGGGACCGGGAGTCTGGCTTGTGTCTACAGAGATGTTTCTCTGAGGCTTCCATCAAAGCACTCCCATCATTGACCAGAATGGGGCAATATGCTTAATCTCAAACAATCGTTGTTGAAAACAGTAGGGCTACCAACAGGCTTGCTTCTTGAGTTTAAGCTGCTTATTCCAACTCCATTACTGATCAGGGAAGGAATGGAATAGATTTAGACAGTATCCACGATGCTCATGCAACAGTGGAAATTAAATGTCCTCCTTTACTTTTCCATTTCTCCACTTTTGAGGAACTACAGTAGAAATAAAGGGTTGATGACAATAAAGAAATGTGATTATTATTTTCATTATGGTCATGAAGAAAATAAAAGAACTATAGGGCTAAGATAGTATAAAAACCTCCAATCACTGCATTCTGGAAGTCTGTCTGTATAAAGGTAAGGAAACAGATGCCGTTTCTGATCTTGTGAAGCTGTCTGGCTTAGGGAACGACAGAAAGTGTTTGCATGAGGGAGTGCCTGAGAGAGAGGCCTTCAAGGATCAGAGTGATCATGAGGGGTTGGGGTTTATGACAGTTCATGAATAGAGGATGGCGTGCGTCCAGTTGCGGTGACAGTGAGGACAGACTCTGAGGGCAGCCCACGATCCAGCTCAACTAGAGCAAGAGACATATGTGCACAGAAGAGCAGTGGGATATGAGACTAGAAAGCTGATCCAAAAGACACTGCATCAAACCTCCAGCACTAGACCAAAGAAACAGTTGTTCAAATGTAGGTTACATGAAACCAGTGAAAGTTTTAGAGCGGAAAATCTGAGTGATTCAAGCTGAACTTCTGGGAATTATCTTGTGTGACCAATGTTAGGTAACCCAGAGGCTAGATTTTGAGGGTGTAAATTAGGATACTCGTGGAAAGGGAGAAGCAGAGACACTAGATGTTATTGATAGATTTCTCAGTGGCCTGGAAACTGACTGGAGGGTGGGGCTGAGGTACACAGGAGAGTTCAGAGTAATCCAAGATTTCAAGTGTGGATGCCTGGAAGAAAATAGGGCTTTTTGGGATGAGTCAGGAGAAGATGTAGGTCTGGGTGGGCAAGTGGGGGGTTGAATTATGTACACATTGATTTCATCCACCAACAAAGTCATCATATGGTAATAGTCAGATAGTAGCTGGTTAGAACGTTGGGAGAGAAGCCTTGACGAGAGGCATAGATTTTTATTTCCGACAAAGGCAGAGGCTGTGTTGCAACCATGAGCTCATGAGTTAGAGTCTTCAGGAGCGGGCAATGGACTCTTTATTTGCAAACGCATCATGGGTGATTCAGATGCTCAGAGAGTGTTGACGGCCACAGGCCAAGTGCCCTCTTTCGCTGACAGTTCACTTCTGCATGCTCTTCTGGCCAATTCCACTTACAGGCTTGATTTGGACTACATTTCGTCTATATACTTTATGTCAAAAGTCCATTTAGTATTTTCTCCTGAACCCCTTTTCTCAACACATTGAGCACGTGAAAGCAACTGGAAGGCCTATCACTTTTCTACAACTTCAGCACTTTTAAAAACCACATATTGCGTTTCGTGCACTGCAAATGCTGTCATCAACAATTCAAGCTCAACTACATTCTTAAAACTGGTTAGACTGGGCGCGGTGGCTCACGCCTGTAATCCCAGCACTTTGGGAGGCTGAGGCGGGCGGATCACGAGGTCAGGAGATCGAGACCATCCTGGCTAACACAGTGAAACCCCGTCTCTACTGAAAATACAAAAAATTAGCCGGGGAGGTGGCGGCGCCTGTAGTCCCAGCTACTCGGGAGGCTGAGGCAGGAGAATGGTGTGAATCCAGGAGGTGGAGCTTGCAGTGAGCTGAGATCACACCACTGCACTCCAGCCCGGGCGACAGAGTGAGACTCTGTCTCAACAGAGTACCTGTTAGGATTTCCATTCCTATATTTAAGGGAAGAACAGAAATTGTAAATGACCCACACTCGGCACACTCTTTTGTATAGGTTCCAGCACACCACGAATTTGAGGTGAAGGGTTCCCAATCACAGAGGGCCATTCGGGAGGCTTTCGTTATGTGTACACCAGTAAATGTACGCTGCTTTTTACATTCTTTCTTTTCCAGAAGAGATATTTTAAAAGGAAAAATATGTCCCAAGGAGTGTATCAGCTTCTTGATTTTGCCAAGAAACCTTATTTCTGTCCAACACAGAGAGAAAATAGTACACAAAAAGAGAGTAGTAGTGAGAATATGATAGATAACGCACAAAAGATGGGATCAAATGCATAATGGAAATCAACAATTTCATCTTAAAATAAAGATCAATTACCTAGTAGTAATACGGGGCATGTTTATGGAGAGGAAGACCACTTAAGAAGCAATACAAATAATCAATAAACAAAATAGCACATGTTGAACTCGCCAGTCAATAGAAAAATGCCTACTAAACTAAGAAGGTTCTATTTTTTTTTTTTAACCTATCAGATTAAAAAACCTAAAACTTTGATACTTTGGTGCAAGTAAGGATGTGGAGACACTTGTAGCTTTGACATTTTGCTCGTGGGGGTGTAATTGGGCACAGACATCCAGGGAGTTTGCAGTCTCTGTTTACATTAAGACAGCCACACCCTCCAACCCAGAAATTTCTCTTGCCAGTATCTAACTCATAGGAATACTCACACATACACACAGAAATACGTAAAGGGTATGTCACAACATGGCTCGTAAGAGTGAGAAATTGAAAACAAAATAGCAAAATAAAAACAGCAGTCAGATAGCCGATAAGCTGTGGTGTATGCATATTATGGAAGACCAGGAGCAGATAAATATAAGAAAGTGCATCTTTATGATGTCGGTGGGGGGGATTATTTATCGAATAAAAAATTAACAGAATGTGATTTATAACTTGAGGATAATAAGTTTAAAAACACAGATTGATACTGAATCTTTCCCGAGGGGGCACCTCTGCTTGTAAAAAGATCAAAAAGGTGCAGCAGGATTTCACGGTCACTTCTGGTGAGTGGGCAGAGGTTGCAACTTGAGGTTCTGAAAAGGAATGTGAGTCTTGTCTTTAGTGCCGAAACCTTGTATCAAGGTGAAGTGTATTCACATGTTATGTGGGTAAATAAACTATTAATAATTCAAAAACAATACTGATTATAAGCACTATCTGGTACATATACAAATATCTGAAAGGATGAAATGATTCTGATTTGTTGAATGCAACTTTGTAGAGCCTTATTCTGTTTTCTGACTTTCATGTTTTGTTTTTCTTATTATTTTGAAGTAATTGGATACTTTCAAGTGTACCATCTCATTGATTATTTCCAATCCGTAAGGTCGTGAAAGGCAGGAGGGGCGGGGAGATGATGTAACTGTATTGGAAACTGGCTGGATGATGGGGCTGAGGTACACAGGAGAGTTCAGAGTGGTCCAAGGTTTCAAGTGTGGATGCCTGGAAGGAAACAGTGTTTTGGGGATGAGTTAGGAGTAGGTGTAGGTCTGAGTAAGAAAGTGAGGGGTTGAATTATGTACACTGTTCTCTTGCCACCCACGTCATCTTGGAAGGCAGTACTCTCTATTTCTTTGTCCATGGCTCACAATTGGCAGAATCTAAATTAGAACTGAGGTCTTCTGGGGTCAGGTTCACCATATCACTCTTGCTTCTTGTGTCTGTGACTGGCAAACTTAATATAATCCTCTTCAAATCATCTGTTTTGGATTAGCCCTACGTGGTTACATGCCGAAGATCAATTCACCTGGGCCAGATGTGCCTCGCTCATCTCAGACTTACACAGTGCACTGTATTCTTGCTACCATCCAGCACTCTCAGCCTCTCCAGGTCCAAATACATCTCTGAGCTCTGTGCTGGGGAACTGGGAGAAAGATCCATTACCCAACATCTTGCCAACCATATCACAGGCCCTTAGACCAGATTATCCTGTGATCAACAAACTGGGTTACTCAGTTCAAGGGAAAAACATTCCACATTAAGATACGAAATAACAAAAAATGTTTTTCTAAATCCATGAAATAAGGAGTTGGCTTTTCAGACCTCTCATCAAATTCATAATACAATACAAATAAATACACATCAATGGGGGAAATCTCACCAAAGTCTTTTTCACTTGTACACATTTCTTTAGGATGTATTAACTGTATTTTTCCCCCACTCTCAAATTATAGCTTTACTTCATTAAGCAAAGCAACAGAGCTTTTCCCTGGAAGAAATAAGAGGCAAGGAATAGCAGGCAGCCTGTGTATTATGAAGTACTAAGAAGGAATTCATAATCCCTTTGGCATCCTAGTGCTGTTTTCAGCCTCACAAAGGAACAGAGGACAGACGTCTTGGAAGGACGGGGCGTCTGGGGACATGGCTTGGTGACCTCTTTTCTCAACTGAATCTGATGTTGGCAGAGACTGAAAGACACTGTGCAAGTTGGTGATCCATGAAATCATGGTTAATCACATACATGGTTATATATTTTTAAATGTATCATGAGAAATTCTTGTAAAAGTTGATACAAATGTTAAATGAAAGAAAACCAGGAACATCCTTGGCAACCATGGAGGCATCATGAGGAATATGATTCCGCTAAACAAGAAAGATTCAGGAGCACTGTCCCCTTGCCACCCACATGACCTTGGAAAGCAGTTCTCCCTATTTCTTTGTCCACAAACTAAGAGAACAAACTGCTTCATAAATTGTTCCTAGAATGAAATGAAATATTTATACATAGATTAGTTCTTATTGTTGAGGAAAACTATTTTAAAAGACAACATTGTGGAATTTTTGAAATCTGCATTTAATTATCCTCAGAATTATAAACAGAAAAACATTCTTCATTCCATAATTACAGCTACACTTACTGGGAATAAACTTCAAGTTGGTATTTACGAAGAAACAATCAATCAATACACTGTCTCCGTAGCCAAATGATTAGGTTGCTGACCTCTATAGCTCAGGAATCTTTTCCATTAAATAAACTAAGAAACTAGTGTTCTGGGTAATGACTCAATTTTTGTAACTTTTTTCTTTTTGAAATATTGTAAAATCTTCCTTGGTACAACTTAGCTCTCTCTGATCAAACATAATCTTAACAGAAATGCTAACCCAGGCTCTAAAGTTAAATATCTGTATTTATTTTTAAGGTGGTTGTCCAGATTAAGTATATATCATAGAGTTTAGATCATAATCAAAGCTTAAACAAAAATTAGAACATCCTCATGCAAATCTTGAAGAACCTGAGAATAAACCTTTGGATTAAGCTTTAGCATTTTAGGTAAAATCTTTTCTAGGTAAGGACTGAGATTGCACAGTGACCAAAACCTGTTGGAGAGGGGAATATCTCACTCCTGTGAGGTGTTCATAGGTAAGAATCAGACGCCTCGGAGAGCTGAGAGATGGCATGCCATCGCTCCTTGTCTAGTCTCATGGACTGAGCTTCAATCTTGAGGAGGATCAACTCTTTCCAGAAGATGCTTTTTGAGATTGAACGCAAGTAGAACTCCTTCGGCATCTAGGTAAAGAACTGGGACAGAGTTTGAGATCGTGTCATTTTTACATGTCTGCATAGACCCCAGTATGATCTTACGGTTCACATGACTAGGCAAAACTCAAAAGCTGGGGGCTCTGGTGTCCTCCAAAGAAGCAGCAGCCTCCTTTAAGCAGCTTTGCAGGCCGCAGGCAAGGACGTAAGGAAGCATGTCAGTGATAATGAGCTGAAGAACTCTCTGCCAGCTCACGTGAGACACAATCAGATACGAGACTCCTTCAAACAAGAGCAGGCTTTAGAGGAATGTGTGGAGTCCTAGGAGTAGGCCACATGCCAGGAGATGGGTGATTAAAAGCATTAGGATTTGTGACAATTGTGTAGAGACTGGAACTGGATTATGGCATATCAACTTGAGCTAGTTACCTATATAGATGGATGTGTGGAACCTCAAAGAGAAAAAGAAAAAAAAAGTGTCGAAAATATAATAAAATAACATTTAGTGCATCTGTTAATCTCTTACTTACCTATCTATTTTCCGAGACTATTTAATGTCCTTCTCTTTAAATACAGTCATGCATTACATAAAGATGTTTCGGTCAATGACAGACAACATATACGAAAGGGATCCCACAAGAATATAAGACCATATTTTTACTTTCTTTCTCTAGATACACAAATATTTACCATAGGGTTCCAGTTGCTTACAGTATTCAGTATAGTTATATGTTGCCTTGGTGTGTTGGTCCCAAGGTGTGTTGCCTTGGACAGTAGGCTACACTGTATAACCTGTGTGTAGTAAGTTCTGCCATCTAGGTTTGTAAAAACAGACCCTATGATGTTGGCACAATGATGAAATTGCCCAGTGTCGCAGTTTTCAGAACACAGCACTGTCGTTAAGCAATGCATGAGTGTACTTTTATTTTATTTTCCCCTTTTCACCAAAATTTAATAACTTTAGTTATCTTTACCATAGCTCTCTCAAGAACATTGATGTAAAAAAAATTTCAATAAAATTTTAACAAATCAAATTCAACAATGTATTTTTAAAATGTACATACCAGCCAGGTATGGTGGCACTTGCCTGTAAACCCAGCTACTTGGGAGGCCAAGGCAGGAGAACTGCTTGAAGCCGGGAGTCGGAGGTTGCAGTGAGCAGAAATCACGCCACTGCACTCCAGCCTAGGCAAGAGAGTGAGATTCTGTCTCAAAAAATAAAATAAAATAAAATGTACATACCACAACCAAGTGAGATTTATTCCGAGTATGAAAGTCTGGTTCAACATTTAAAAATCAATTCATATAATCTATTATAGCAAGAAGATAATTGATGCAGAAAAAATATTTCACAAAATCCAACACCCTTTAATGATGAAAACTCTCAGAAAACTAGGAGTAGAGGGTAGGGTAGCTTCCTCAACTTGATAAACAAGGTCTACCAAAAAGTCTACATCTAAAATCATACTCAACGTCGAGAAACCATATGCTTTCCTGACGAGATCAGGAGCTAAGCCAGGATGACGCTTTCACCACACCTACTGAACGTCATAACAGGAAACCCTCACTAGTGCAATAGTGACAAGAAAAGGTAATAAAAAGTAGGCAGGTTGGGGAGGAAAAAATAAATTGCCTTTGTTCAAAGATGACATGATTAAGTAGAAAATCACAAACAACTGACCAAAAAAATCTCCTGGAACTAATAAGCAATCATAGCAAAGTTGCAGAATACAACGTTAATATATGAAAGTCCATTGTTTTCCTATATACCAGCAATGAACAATGGCAATTTGAAATTAAAGCACTAAACCAGTTACAACTGCTCAAAAATCAAATTCTTAAGTACAAACCCACTAAAATATGTACAGGATCTACATACATAAAATATAAAAGTATGATAAAAGAAATTAAAGAGGATCTAATTAAATGGAGATATATTCCATGCTCATGAATTTGAATTCGCAATATAGTTAAGAGGTTAATTCTGTCCCACAGCATCTGTGGATTCGAGACAGTATCAGTTAAAATTTCAGCAAGCTATTTTGTGGATATTGATAAAATAAATTTAAAGTTTATATGAAAATGTCAAAGAAAAAGAATAACCAACAGGACACCGAAAGAACAAACTCAGCGCACTAACACTACTTGACATCAAGACTTATGAAATGATGGTAATCAAGACAACACCACGGTACTTGCAAAAGAATGCCCACATGTACCAGTGGAGTGGAACACAGAGTCAAGACATAGACCCGCAGAAATGTAGTTTACTAACCACTGACGAGGGAGCAGTGCCAACACAGTGGCACACTCACTGCTTATAGAAGAGAAGACTCCGTGCAAGGTAGAAGTCTACGAAAATGAGTTGATTGTTTTAAATGCTGTGTATTTATACAATGGAGTGATGTGGATCTCTACCTAAAAATGTCTAAGCTATATTGTTAAAGGAAAGGATGGTTCACAAAAATGTTATGCATAGAATCATGCCATTTCTGTAAAAATGTAACATATAAATTCATAGAAAAAACTTGAATCAACATATATCAAACTATAGAGCAGTAATCATCTGTGAGTGTGAAACTATAATTGACTTTTACTTTATTCTTTAGGTATTTCTAATATTTTTTGAAAATGAAAATATACTAGTTGTTATTTGATATACTTGCCATTAAGGTTCTCTGGTCCAGCGTGTCTTCCTCCACACAATGGTAGTATAGGGTGCAGATGCCAAGTTTTCAGTTGTATTGTAGCAATGCTAGGAGGTCAAATATTTAGAATAAGATATTCTCTATGTCCATGAAACATAGAAAGAGTAACATCTATCACATGGAAGAAAAGAATATAATCCAAAAGGTGAGCTGCGCCCGCCCCAGTGTCTGCTCCATCATGGAGTACTGCTGCTAGGGGAAGAAGAACTCTGGAGAGAGCACGGAAAATGGTCCAAAATCCTCACTGCAGCACAGAAGATGGAATGAAAGAGTGAAAATATTTCATGGGCAATTATGGTAGCTTGTTTTTTCCTGATGATATGAAGCAGAGATTAGATCTTCTCTCAATAGTAATTTATGATTAATTTTGTGATAAAATTATGAATGTGTTGTAAGAACTGTAAAAATCAATTGAATATGTTAAGTTGAATCATATGAGGGGATATATAGCAGTAGGCATGGCACCGTTAAGGGAAATGGAATTATTGGAGCCCCACCCTGGGACTGTTCCCACTGCCAAAGCCGAATGTAAGTCAAACTCAAACCATAGGCGATAGAAGCCATAAGACCCATCCCAGTGTGAAAGGGTGTACGGGTGTAATACACCAGGACAGTCCTTCCCACAGGTGAGGGACAGGGAACCTAGGGGTAGGCAAAGCTTGAGAGTCTGAACAGTCAGGCAGTGATGTCAGAGAAGCTGCATAGAAGGCAGTAGGACCCTAGAGTCCTGTGGGGATGCGGTGGGGACACTGGGAAGACTCATGAACAAAAGAAGCTACACTCCTAAAGGACCTGAGTTGACAGATGAACAAAAGCTGGATTCAGCCACTGCCAAGGCAAAATCCTAATTGTAAGAACTGCGTCCCAAGACCATGGAAGAACGCATATCCCAAGGGACCTGATTCTGCATCAGGCTGCTTCGGGGCTCCCTATCTAAGATGCCCACTGGTCCTGAATATTGTATTTGGGAGCCAGGAAACGGGGGAACATTCAGACTACAGCTGAAGTCTAAGGAGCCCCTGCCTTCAGGATGATACAGATCACATTTTGAGTATCTTTTGAACTAAAGGAGAAAAGGTTATTCATTAGGTATGCATTAAAAAAGTAAGAATGCAGAGAATTGGCTAAATAAAAGATAACACAAAAATAAAATCTCTCCTATACAACAGGGTCCTTAAAGCAAAGCCCATGGTAGCAAGACCATGGTCGTCTCTCTGTCCATCTCTATCATGTCTGCAGCCAGCTGCCGGCTGTGCAAGTGGCAGTCAGACTAAAGCATTCCACATTTCTGGACCTCTTCCAACTGCACTGGGCTGGAGTGTGTGCCAGCTAATGGGCTGGCCAAATACCACTGCTGGAGCCTCAAAACAATGGTTCTACAGTGAAGCGCGAAGCCCACCCCGGAGTGCCAACATTCCTATCTTGGGGGCCATTTGCAAAAGTGCACGCATGCCATGTTTTAATTTTCAGAAAAGGTACACACTTTGAGTCCATGGTGATGTAGGTAGAACTGCACACGTGTGCTCGTGAACGCAGGGCTGTTATTTATTCTGAAGTACTTCCCATTGTCGCTTCCTTTTCTCAGCTGAAGCCTAAATTGCACGCGAGCACTTCTTTAAAAGGCTGCTTCTCTACAGGAGCGCAGGAGTGGGTTGATCCTCTCCTAGGGAGACTCATCAGAATCTCCATGGGGGCTCTGTCTTTGAAAAAGCATATTCAATTTCACACAATTTTATACTGGAAAAAATTGTAAGGCCTACTGTCATCATATCAATGGCAGAAAATAAAAGTTAACAAAACCTTTTCGACAAGAAGATTTGGGTGAAGTGAACCACCTTTGACTTTCTTTGTGATGGCATCTGTTTGGTTGGCAATATGCTCCATAAGATTGGGAATTCCTGGAGGACAGGGGTAACAGCAAAAATAATGCTTTCTGCATTCACACAGGCTTTTACAAGCTGTTGAAGAGCTTTCCCTACTAAATTCAGCATGCTGAGACAGGTAGCTGTACAGGGACTGTGGACACACTGCCTTGGTCCCAGATCTAGCTCCCCCAGGACAAAACTGCATGGCTTCAGGCGAGTACCCTCCTCTATAACAAGGCGACAATAATGCCTCATCCTCCTAGGGCTCATAACCCTCATATTGCATGTATTAAATGAGTTTTGTATAAAAAACACTCAGCAGAGTTCCAAGCTCCTGGGGTGAGATGGAAATATGAGTTGTTGTCATTGGACGTGGGACACACGTGTACTCGTGTGATCCTTGTAACAATCCTGTGACCGTCATGGAAGTCAGCTCCATTTGGCACAGATGAGAAGCTGGGTCACAGGAAGCCTTGCCTAAAGCTTAGCAGCTACTGAGAGGTGGAGCTAACACTAGGTCCCAGCACTCCAGACACTGCCCTTTACAGGACCTGGGGTACGTTTTGTTCCCATTCCTGTCGAGGAATTGATGACAAAATCTTGTCATTAACTTGGGTCCTTTTTCAGTCTACATCAATCTAGGAGCAAACAAGGTTAACAATAATGCTACGAAGTAGCATTTCTCTGGCCCGCCCTCACCAGCAATTTGGAAGATTCCAGCCCCCATAAAATTCACTTGAGCAAGTCCGGGAGTCTCAGGACTGTGTGATAGGTACTCACACATAAGTCTGCTTAGCTATCACTTGATGAATGACTTTTTCATCACTGACTCCATCTGCCATGGGGATGTTTCAGCCAAAGCTGCCACCCTATCACAACTTCCCCCACCTGCTCACACTTCCTCAACCCAAGCCTTGGCTGTGGCGGCTCCTGCTCCAGCTGCTGGGCTGTCCGTCTCGCCAGCCCTCCGCCTAGGGCAGGACGTAGCCCAAACCTAGGCTCCGGCTGTGACCCATCACTCATGTTGAAAATCAGGAACTTAATTCCTTCTCAATCAATATATTAATTCTTTTTTAGTAATAAAATGTTAAAGTATACTTTTCAAAAATGCAAAATCATGACTCTCAGGCAAATACAAAATAAGCACATGTCAAAGATGTTTACTCAAACTCATTAATTAAACGGGGAGCCAGTAAGTTGTTACGACCACTTCCAAAAGCATTATAGAAGCGAAGGCACTTATGAGAGGATAAAATTTCTGGCTTAGACACAAAATTGATTAAGGCCCAATAGGCCTGTAAAGAAAGCAACTATTACTCTAGTGAAATATAGAATCTCTCCTACCAAGTCGGTTATAGAAAAGGTAAAAAACAAAACAAAACAAAACAAAAATAAAACCTCTTCATACATCTTATTAAAGTTTCTAAGAGTTGACCATCTACATAGAGCGAAACCCAAGTTTGTTTTTTTTTTACCATGAATACATGTAATTTTTATTTGTCGATTAGACCACAACATAGTTAAAAAAAAAAAGAGAGAAAGCATATGGAAAAGTAGGGAGGGAAAGGAATACAGTAGAAAAGATTGATTAACCTAAAACTGAGTTCTCGAAAAAGACTAATAAAATTGTTTTTTTTACCCTTTTTAATTATTATTATTTTCTTAAATTATACTTTAAGTTCTAGGGTACATGTGCACAACGTGCAGGTTTGTTACGTATGTACACATGTGCCATGTTGGTGTGCTGCACCCGTTAACTCGTCATTTACATTAGGTATATCTCCTAATGCTATCCCTCCCTCAACCCCACGACAGGCCGGTGTGTGATGTTCCTCACCCTGTGTCCAAGTGATCTCATTGTTCAATTCCCACCTATGAGTGAGAACATGTGGTGTTTGGTTTTCTGTCCTTGAGATAGTTTGCTCAGAATGATGGAGAAACCCAAGTTTTAACATAATGATATTTGGAAAAGTTTCACAAGATTTTTTCATCTCCTTATTAATAAATCTATCAAAAATTGGTCAACTTTGGCAAAATTTTAATATATTTTGTCGTATCTTTCAGATTCACTAACTTTCTGGAATAGCCTAATGACACAACTCTTCACATGCTTGTTAACTTACTACGGAAGAACATATCAAACCAAAAAATAGCGCTTACTTGCACAGTTAGATTTCTCTGTTAATATTTCTCATAACAGGGTCTCAGCTACGAGTACAAGTTACTTTTAAGTTGAAAAGCTAACTAGCTCTTATTACAAGAAAAAACTGGGAGGCAGAAAACTGAGAAGTACCTGTCGTGTGTAAGTATTTCAGCAGACGAGCAAAGCTAGCAAATGCACACAACACTATTTTCCACAGCCTTTGCTTCCTTCCTGAGTGGCATCAGAAACAGCTTTATTAATAGGACATTATAGCATAGGAAAATAAGAAGTAAAAGTATGTCATTTTAACATGTTTGGTAAGATCTCAGTATTCAATTTCACTAAGAAAACAGTGTTTCATAGTCTAAGGACCTTGGAGTATATAAAAGGTAACAATTTCTGTTGATATAAAAGTCTGGTAAATAATTATTTAATTTACTTTAACACAAATGTATTATTTCTATAATCTTAAACATGACATAGTAGCAGTATTTGCTTTTTGGTCAGTAAATCAATAAAATGTTTGAAGAATTCAATATAAAACAAATTTCATGAAGAAAGTGTGAAAACCCAGAATGTTATAAAGTCATATGTAAGAGTTTGTTATTCACAGATGCAATAATACACATATATGTTATTGCATATATATACAATATATTATATTGCTATATATGCACATATACACAAATGTAATAATATACATGCTATTGCATATATATACAATATATTGCTATATATGTACATATACACAAATGCAATAATATACATATACGATTGCATAGATAAGCAATATATTATGTTGCAATATGCAATATGTGTGTGTGTGTATATATGTATTTTCTATCTTTCATCTTTACCTTCTCGTTCTCTTCTTTCATATACCTTTCTTGGCATAATGTCTTCCTCCTCTGTCCCTATCTCTATGCCAAACTTATCTTTGAGGAAACCAGAATTGATCACACACACACAAACACACACACACACACACACCCAGCAGGAGGTGGGCAGCCAGTGAGTGAGCATTACCACCTGCACTCCTCCTCCTGTCAAATGAACAGTGGCATTAGATTCTCATAGGAGCGTGAACCCTATTGTGAACACACACACACAATATTTCTCCTGCACTGTGCAACACATTCAAATTATCCCTCCTTTTCTGAAATCTTTTTTCCTTAATTCACAACCAAATATGATGATGGCTGAAAAAGTTAATAGATCACTAAAACTAAATTACTGGTAACTAGCATTGTAGGTGGCTATAGCAGTTAGGTGAATGCGGATAGCTTCTCAGTTATCAGCAAATGTAACAAAAGATTGCCATGAATGTACATTGCTTGCAGATAACATGATTATTTATGTAGAAAATCCCAAAACATCAGAAAAAATACTCCCAGAAATAATAAGTGATTATATCAGTGTTGTAGGAGAAAGGTTAATACACAAAAATCAACTACCTTCCCCTTTATTAGGAATGAACAATTAGAATGTGAAACTAAAACACAACACCATTTACATTAGCATTAAAAAACAAATGAAATACTTAGGAATAGATTGGACAAAATATGTATAAAAATCTGTGTAAGGAAACTATAAAAACTCTGATGGAGGAAATAAAATATCTAACTGCAACCATATGGCACTTTGGAAAAGACAAAACTATAGAGATAGTAAAAAGAGCAGTGATTGTCAGCAGTTTAGAGAAAGGATGCAGAGGATGAAAAAATGTGACATATGCGATTTGGGGGGTGATTCAGCTAATCTGTATGATACTGGAATGGTGGATGCATGACCATGTACATTTTCCAAAACCCATAGAATTATGTAACATAGAATGTAGCCTAATGCAAACTTTAGACTTTAGCTAATAACAGTGTATCAATACTGGTTCATCAATTATGATGCATATACCACACTAATGCAAGCGGTTTATAATAGGGGAAACAGGAGGAGAAGGGGAGCAGGGAAGAGAAAATATACTGGAACTCTCTGCACTGCTCTGTAAACCCAAAAGCTACCCTGATACATATTTTTTTAAAAATAAGTTCATAACAGTTTGCAAAACAGACTAATTCTTCTACTGATGTGACCTCCACATAGGATATACTATCTACTGGCAATCATGTAACATTGACTTTTACAGCAAGGAAACCAGTAATGCTTCCTCTTTGGAATGTTGATATGTTTGATCTCAATAATCAGTGAGTTTAGGTCATAATGATTTGTGTTTTTTTGTGAAACAAGTTGGGAAGGTGGGAGCAAAGTGGAGCTTTTCTAGCACCAAGGAGTAGCTGTGGGATCTTGCATGCCAGGCTGAGGACTCCTCCTTCTCTCTGTTTTCTCTAAATCAAGGCTACGGTAGAACTTTGGGGCATCAAAGAAAGTAATTGCAGGGCAATAAAGTGAGGTGGGTGTTAGAAGATTAAAAGTGAGTTTATGTATCTGGACTATATCTCTTTTAGAAATAGGTCATGGTAGTGTGCACATGTGCCTATGTGTGAGAGCACAGGCATACACACATGCATTTTTAATGGTCCTCTTATCAATTATTAATATAATCTGAAAGCTATCACTTTAATTGCTTTTCTCAAGTGTGATTTTTCAGTCCTGGATACTGTATGATTATAATGACTATCTCCATTAGTATATAAAAACAAAACTAGGTAATATAAATAAAATTTTAGCAGAGTATAAATTTTATGCTTTTTAGAGAATTATGATCAGGGCTGTTATACATTATATTTGCTAAAAAATAGAAGAAATGGTAACGATGGGGTCAAGCAGAAAGAGAATTAAAATACAGGAAAATACATGTATAAGTAAGGACAATCTTGAATAATGCATAGTTTGCGAAAACTAGTATAGAGAAGATGACCAAAAGACCGGTATTCGCCTGTTTATGTTCAAACATAATTTACCATAGTTTCCCTCTTTGAGAAGATTTCATTACACATATAGGCTAGTGTGATAATTACTTTTACGTGTCAACTTGACTGGGCTGTGGGATGCCCAAATGTTTGGTTAGGGATTATTCTGGGTGTGTCTGTGAGGGTGCTTCTGGATGAGATTAACATGTGAATGAGTGAAGCACACTGGCCTCCCCCACATGTGTACATCATCTAATCCCTTAAAGCAAGAGTTCCCAACCCCCAGGCCACCGACCAGTACCTGTCCATGGCCTGTTAGGAACCAGGCCACACAGCAGGAGGTGAGTAGCCAGGGAGTGAGCATTACCACCTGAGCTCCTCCTCCTGTCAGATGGGCAGCTGCATTAGATTCTCATGGGAATGTGAACCCTATTGTGGACTGTGCATGCGAGGGATCTAAGTTGCATTCTCTTTGTAAGAATCTAACTAACGCCTGATGATCTGAGGTGGAACAGTTTCATCCCGAAACCATGCCTGCCCGTCAGCCCCCAGTCCATGGAAACTTTGTCTTCCATGAAACCAGTCCCTGGTACCAAAAAGTTTGGGGACTGCTGACTTAAAGTCCTGAACAGAACAAAGGGCTGAGCAAGAGAGCATTCATTTTCTCTCCCTGACTGTCTTCAAGCTGGGACACTGGTCTTCTCTTGCCTTCAGACTTAGGCTGAAACTTACACCATCGGATCTCCTAGTTCTCAGGCCTTCAGACTACAGAGCTTGGAGAGTCTGTCTCCAGATTAATGTAAGCCAATTCTTTATTGAATTGGAGATATATAATACCTCCAATTCAATGTGTGTGTGTGTGCGCGCGCATATATAGACCATAATTCTCTAAAAATACACACACAGAGACATATATATACACATACACACACATGTGTATATACAAGTATGTACATATGTGTACATTTATATGTGTATATATATACATATTTATGTATATATGTGTGTATATGTATATGCATACACACACACACATACATACATCCTTTTGGTTCTGCTTCTCTGGAGGACCCTAACACAGTTTGATATATGATTATACCATAAAGCCTAATGATTATCCCAAGAATTCTTAAATCTAAAAATCAGAAAAAAAGAGGTTTTCTCAAAATTATAAAGAAAGGAGGAAGAGCTGTAGACACACATTCATAATGCACACATATAAAGAAAGGAGGAAGAGCTGTAGACACACATTCATAATGCACCTGAATTACACATTCATAATGCACAAAAGTGTAATTCAGGTGATAACACTTCAGGTTTTCCACAACTCTTTGTGTGTTCTTATTTTTTGAAATGTATCACTTGAGCTGCGGTTGGTGATTTAATGTCTCTCTCTTATCTCCCCCTTGCTGACCTACTATATTTTCCTATAGGGCTGGGAACCATCTTTTACATCTTTGTATCCACTGCTCCTAGCATAATACCTAATCCACTGAAGGCACTTTGCTTACATATGACTTTTTTTTGCAATGCACAAATAAATGTTTTCTCAAAGTCAATATAAATAGAACACAGTGGTAAAATACAGTTGAAGTTTATCACAGTAAAATAAAATACTGCATTGGCACAAAAACAAAAAATTAAGTTACTAGCTTCAAAATGACAGGAAAAGTTTAAAATGGCAGACTACGTAAAACCCAATTTGAAACAATACAAAAATCCTCCTGTTTAGAATTTCAATCTTATTTCTCACTTGACAGCTTGAATTTACGTTTTTTTTGCTTTTCAAATCAAGTATAATAGGCGTATAAAATTAAATAAGTTGTCCAATGACCGGAATTTACTGTTGAAATCCAAGGCAAAAACTGAGTGAGTCTTAAAATAAAAAAGACTTTTATGTTATTTGTGGTTTTGTTTTGTTTCAATTTCTAAAAGAAAATTGACAGTAACTGGAGACAAGTCACAGTAAAAATTAAAGTGTTGACATTCTGATATAAAATTTTCACATACTTCATAAATACAAGGTTTTATTTTAGAATATTAATAAAATGTTTGGTCATAGCTTTTAAATACAGAAGCTATCTATGCCTTAAGACTAAATGAGAAAGAAGGCAGAAGAAAATCAGAAAGTAACCTCTAGAAAAAAATATGGGAAATTTTAGAGTAATAAAACAGGCGATGACAGTGTATTCAACCATCAAGGATACAGGAGAGTCGTTTTATTATCATGTATATCTTATATGCTTTTTAAAGGCAGGAAAAATGGTGTTCTGTCTATTTGCTACACAATAAAATATTAAGTCATGTGGAACCAGTGAAACTTAACAGAAGTTCAATATTCAAGAGACCGCCAACTTGATGTGAATATATTTACAACTGATTTTACCATCAGAAATGACTAGTATGACCTCAGGACATTTTTTTCGTAACTTTAATGTCTTTCAAAGCAAAAACTCCATTAATAAGTCTCCTACTGAGTGGAAACTAGCTCTAATACGTCCAATGTAATCTAATCCTAATGCAAAAATCTATAATGCACAGTTAAAACAAACAATTCTACCCTAAAGAAAAAAATGTCCAAGTGTATCTAAATATCCTCCATAATCATATCAATGAAGGTGAAGCAGTAAACTAGAAAACAGGTATAACTTTTAAGGCTCCTTTATTTTCAAAACAACGGAGATGAACAATGAAATCTCTATAATTACTTTTATTAACTCTACCATAACATGTAATATATTTTAAGTTAGAAAACATTGACTTTTAATAAAACAATGCAAAACAAAATATACAGGATAAAATACTTCATTATATCACACATATTTTCAAACTCAATGTTTCTCCCTATTTTTATTTTATTTATTTACTTTTAACTGACAACAATTGTACATATTTATGGTATACCATGACAGGTTTTGGTATACGTAAATTATTAAATCAAGCTAATTAATATGTCCATTACCTTACATCTTATCCTTTTGTAACGAGAACATTGAAAATCTACTTTCTTAGCGATTTTGAAGCACACAGCACGTTATTATTAACTATGGGCACCATGTTGTATAACGGGTCTCCAGAAGGTATTCCTCCTGTCTAATTGAAATTCTGTGTCCTTTAACCAACATCTCCCTGTCCTTCCCCCAGGCCCTGATACCCACCATTCTACTCTCTGCTTCTATAAGTTTGCTTTTTTTTTTTAAGATTCCATATATATGTGAGATCATGCATATTTGTCTTTCTATGCCTGGGTTATTTTACTTAGTATAGCTTCTGAATTCATCCATGTTGTCACAAGTAACAGGATTTTCTTCTTTTTTAAGGCTGAAGAGTAATCATTTTCATCTTTTAGCATAAAGTTTACATTTTCTTCATAATCCTACCTTGACTATTGAAGCCTAACATTGTTTTTGTTCAATAGCATCAACAATGTGCCACTCATTTTGGAATTTATTTTATACATACTTGCATTATAGATTCCATTTTATATAAAAGCACATGCTTAGATTATATACATTATATATAATGTAGTTATATATATACTATATATAATGTAATGCATTTACACACATTGTATATAAATTACATATCTACATTATATATAATATAATGTATATATCCACACATGATATATATACATTACATATACACATATATAATGTAGTTGAGGTCCAAATTACAAAAGTTATAGATACCACTCACCTTTAACATTACAATTATTTGACAAATAAGTATTAAACTTCAACCACCTACCCAGAGCTAGGTTGGACAGGTATCTAAATGAACACATTCCTGATCCCAACATTGCACCTCATCTGACACCTGAGCAACTTATTTTGGGTTAATGTGGCAGAGCCTTAATAAGCCTCCACACGGTTTGGTTAGGGTGATGATGGGGACAGCAGAATGTCGCAGAAACCACTCAAAGGAGGCCCAGCCTCGTCCAAGGAGGGCAGGAATCCTCTGCTGAGGCTTAGGGCAGCCACACACCACAGTTTCTGGCATATACTACAGCAGTATAATTAATACCCTCGCACCTTCCCACTTTCAGACGCATTCCCCTTGGGACTCTAAATTACATGACCAGCTCAGATATGCCAACTGGGTGTCTTTCTTCTGGAAGAGGGTGCACCTGGAAGAGGGTGCACTGCACCAAGGCCTGCATAACTTTTGTCTGTTTACTCCCTAGCAATCCTTTGTGCAGCTTTGGGATGTGATAAGCCATAAATACTTAGAAAATGAAACAATTATTAATGTCGTGCATCCTGTGTGCCAGGTTTATTCACATCGCTTCCACGTCTACAACACACAGCACTGTCCCCTTTCAAGATGACGGAGAAGCCAAGTCCTCACTCAAGTTCAGCCAGGTAACGCCAGGCCCAGTGGGACCCTGTCCCAGGCGTCTCATGCTGCCCGTCACGTCCACTGCCATCCACCAGGGCAACACGGGGCCCCTGCCTGTTTGTCAGAGGTTCCCTCTGCAGGGCATCACCTCACGTGGAGCTCTGGACAGGGCGAGGCCCCTGAGGCTCTGTGGAGCCACCATCTTGTCTGCCCACAGCTCTGGGATCTCCACAGGCCCTGCACCTCGGGGCCGCGTGTCCTCATCCTGCCTTGCAGTCAGGGACTGGAAACTCTCTCCAACTAACATCAAGTTCAATACCAAATTCCCGGGGAAAAGCCCAGGACACCGTGAGTGTCTCCCAAGATCCTGAGACTAGACAGAGTGACCCCCAGGGACCCCTTATCTTTCCTGCTCCTCCCCGTGCCCCCTTATCACCACAGGGAGCTATCTCCACCGGACCTCACCTTTCACAGGTGGTTCTAATGCTTATGTGCCTATTGACTTTTACTCATTCTGCCATGATTTACACTATTTTTTTCTAGGGTGATTTAAGTTCAGATTAATTTCACAAGTTATAAAATAATGTACTACTTGTGGCGTTGTGGCAACAAATAATTTCTTAAAGGAAAAATAAGTTTATACTTTTCAATACTATCAAGTAGAATACTGTCTAAGTTTATTACAGGGCTAGCTAATTCTACATCTTTTTGTTTGTTTGTTTTTTTGAGATGGAGTCTCGCTCTGTCACCCAGGCTGGAGTGCAGTAGTGCAATCTCGGCTCACTACAACCTCTGCCTTCCAGGTTCAAGTGATTCTCCTGCCTCAGCCTCCCAGGTAGCTGGGATTACAGGCACCTGCCACTACGCCTGGCTAATTTTTGTATTTTTAGTAGAGATGGGATTTCACCATGTTGGCCAAGGCTGGCCTTAAACTCCTGACCTCAGGTGATCCACCCGCCTCGGCCTCCCAAAGTGCTGAGATTACAGGCATGAGCCACCACGCCCGGCCCTACATCTTATAATAGAAAAAATAGGCCGGGCGCGGTGGCTCAAGCCTGTAATCCCAGCACTTTGGGAGGCCAAGACGGGCGGATCACGAGGTCAGGAGATCGAGACCATCCTGG